>NW_027466468.1:2087500-2422500 GCF_050575085.1 Anarhichas minor | reverse complement strand
TACCTGCATTCTACAGTCAATTTAAAAAGGGAATTTCACAATAAACATGTTGCTGTGCCCTAATGTTGGTGGCACGGTGCCGTGCTGTCGTAAACTCATCATTTATACCCGTGTTTACATTACATAGTAGTAAGGGACTGTACCACAATGATTTAAATGCAAATGCAAATTCAAGACCCTCTGCGGAATTATTCATATTTCTTTCTGCACCCTGCTTACAGTATCTGAAATTAGGACGATTGAATCGACACAAATTGCCTTCAATAAGTGTCCAAAGTATTACGGATGTTGTACTCTAGTTTAAACTGTAATGCAATTCATATTTGCACTTTCAAATCGCACAACATGAGTGGAGTTTGCAGTTACCAAATTTATGGACATCAATAAAATGAGGTGTCCTGTTAACTGACTGTATATAAGCCATACTTTATTTTTTAGACAAGGGCTGTCACTGTCATTTTGTACGACACTTTTAACAAGTAACTTCACAGTAGTTCTGCTGATCTCCCCGTGCTGTAACTTCACCAGGATTTCACACATGTTAAAAATACAATGAAACTGAATTACTGCCATAATAACAGCTGCAGCCTTCCTCGTACTGTTTCAGTGAGCTGCTGTGCTGACCGGGTAATGTCACAGCGAGTCTGGCATTACACATTATCGGGTTGATGTTGGGTTTTAAATTTTTTTAAGGGATCCCACATGTCCAGTGGCACTGGGAGTGACAGCCATCGGTTGGATGGAGGGGGGGGGGGGGGGGGGGACAACTCCATCCTTAAAGAGCAGCTCAGCTTGGACATCGGTGTTATGAGTTTGCCTGCTGTGGTGTCACCCTCTGGCTGTTGGGGATTGGTTTGTCTCCAGAGGATGCAAGGTGTGTGTGTGTGTGTGTGTGTGTGTGGGTGTGGGTGTGTGTGTGTGTGTGTGTGTGGGTGTGCATGGAGTAGAGTGTTGGGTGCAGGGTGGCCATGGCACATATATCCCTGTTAAGATCCTGAGTGTAAAATGGAGACAGAGGGAAAAAGAGAAACAGATCTAGGAACTGAAACAGAAAGGTGAGCAGTTTCTCTAATGTTTTTGCGTAATATCCCATAATTCTTTGCAGTTTTTCCGATCAAGTGTGTGTCCTTGAATGCGCCGCCTGTAGCCATGCATCCCAATGCTGACATTCACAATAAATAAAAAAAAGAACCTGCTTTACTCGCAGCAAGGAACGCACTCCTTCACATGACATCACATTATACATTAATACCATTCCAGACTTTCGGCTAAAATGTTGAGTTGCTGCCGTCGGTCCTGGGTAAGGTGCTCGTGCTGGTTGTGGCTGAATGCTCCCCCCCCCACACACACACACACTCCTCTACCCTCACCCACCCATCCATCCAGCCAGCAGCTCCAGCAGCAGTGAGCAAACAGATGTCTGAGAGAGTGCCCACTAACGCTGGCCTGAGCTGCCAAAACCACCCGCGGCCCTGGAGGCCTCGGCGCCAGCTCTTTTTCCAGGGAGGCTTCGCTCTCCGCAGCGCCGTCCAGGACCATTCCCCTCCTTTACCCCATCCCCTTTCCGTTTACCATGCAGGGAGTTATAGTACAACATGCAGCGGGCTTTGAAAAAAAAGAAGAATAAGCACAGCAAGCAAAGAAAAAACAAGTCGAAACATAAAAAAATGTAAATCAAAATGCCACACGTCCCCGAAGCATCTTTAAGATTTACACCACAACGTTAAAGTCCAGGCAAGTGATGGAAGTGCTAAAAGAGGGCGGGATGAACAAACTATGCTCCTCCCTTTGGGAGTGTGTAAATGTGTAAATAAAAAGCTTTGTGTAGAGGAGGGGGGGAGGAGGAGGAGGAGGAGAGAACCACGGGGCAGTATATTCTTACTGCTAATCTCACTGTCTTTTCATGTGGTCAAAAGCTGAGATTGTGACACCTCCAGGGGATAACCAGCGAGCCTTTTGTGGATTAAAAATGAAAATGTGGATAAATATCCGTACTCGTTTCAAGCGGTTTCATTTCCTAAAATAATAACGTTGCATAATTAAGGACGAATAAAAAAAATGGATCTGACAGTGGATGGTGAGGGAATGCAGCCTGTAGAATGAATTCATCGATTAATGGGTTTCAGTGGGAAGCTTTAACATTAAACCAAAACTACCTTTTAATAGTCAATTCAGATATCCATGAAGAAATAAGCTCGGTTTCTACCAGACATTTGTAATAAAATAATATCTCTGTGAATATATAATGGCAACTGAATTAAAAGTCCGACAAAAGGGAAGTGATGACTCTGGTTTCCTGTTGTTACCGTAGGTTTTACCCTGCAGGGGACGGAGGTGACAGCGTGAACTGGATGTGATCTGTTCTCAGATGATGGCTGCATAATATAGAATACTTAACCACTTCTTATAATTCCCTTACACATGAAACCTCTGAGTAAGTCCTGCATACAATACATTAATGCATTTTATTTTTTTTAACTCTACCCAGACTCTGAGATTGCAAAACACCACCCATTCATGTAAGCCAGAACAAGAGGGCTGCATGTACATTTTCTAACAATACTAGCAAAAAAGTAAAAAAAACAAAAAACAATTTGATCAACTTTTGCAATCAGATCTTCAGATATTCAACGGCTACAACTAAATTAATTGCAAAAATAGAAAAATGGAGTCCGTACTAATTAGTCCATCTTACCACCTTTGCCGGCCTTTTGAGACAAAGTACTAAACCTAAACACATAAATATTAAATACCATATATTTAACCACATCAATGTAGTGTTTGTCAAGGCATTGCACGGGAAAAATTACTTTCTCAAATCACAATAGTTTGCACTGTCAGAAACAAATCACACAAAGTGTTCTGCTCTTAAATTGCAGAAGAAGAAGAATAGCAGTTCTCAACTGTGCAGCTGCAGATCTTTAGCGTCTAGATAAGCTGGTGTTTGGATCGTCAACACTGGATCCAAACAATGAATACACAGAGATTAGTTTATGACGTCTTTAATTTATCTATTGAATATTATTTCTATATCTCTGAAACCTTACTTTAATTCCAGCACAATCTCAAGGCGAAGCATCTGCTATGCTCTTAGTCAAGTTCTGGCTGTAAATCATCAGTTCAAATGTGCACTGCATTGTGAAGTGTGCATGTTTCAACACATCACTCTTTCTGTGTAAGTAAGTGGTTTGTATGCCAAGGGTCCAAATAAATAACACATTTTGCCGCTGTGTGCATGAGCACCTCCTGTGTTTTGACATCCTGTGATTTCCCATTATTCATTTTTATGAGGTCAAGTAAATTATATTTGATACGTGTAGCTGATCCCCCCCCCCCCCCCCCCTCCATTTTCCCTTTCCCCCATATGTGCACGAGTAGCTGAGGACCCACATCTAAACGCAGCATTATAATACAGTCTGTTGATGTATTTTAAAAGTGTGTCTGCTGGTTTATTACATATGCAGAGGCATCAGTGCACAGCAAAATGGGGAGGGGGGGGGGGGGGGGGGGGGGGGGAATGCATCAATCTATTCACAGAAAGGCAGGCCCGTGGACAGCTCAGAAAATAAATCTACATCTGCCAGGCTCCATGCAAACAGCAGAGCCATCCTTAATGGCGAAACCATCGATGAAAACAGATAAAAATATTAAATATTCAGACATTCCTTTCAGCCAGTATCAAAAGCGTCCAGATGTGAGGAGCTGAAGTTGTTATCACGAATCCGACGACAGGCATTGAAAGGAATTCCTCTGAATTTTCAACCATATAAAAGTATTTTATGCCATGCAAATAAATGGTAATTTCTGACTGGAGGAAGGAGGGAGGGGGGGGACGGGACATACCAATAAATCCTATCATTTGGGACTAAAACTCCACAACCAGGAGATACTTTCAATTTGCTTTGCCTGTCTCCCCGCATTAGATGCTGGCGATTGCCGCGAAATTAATCCATTTAACAATCTGTGGCTTGAATTTGAGGATTTCCAGCCTTTTTTTTCCTTTCCGAATATCAATAAGTTCCAATTGAAGAGAGGATTCTTTTGCAATTCAGGCATGTGCGGGCGATAACGGCAGAGTTGGCATGAAGAGAGGCAAAGATGGATTAATTATGCAGGGAACATGGAAATTCTGCTTATCATCGCTTAGCAAAGGAGCCCAGCTCACATAATCAGAAAACGAGGATGAAAAAAGAAAAATAACAATGCAATGGCACCTTCCAGCCCATCATCTTACAAGTTAGATTTTCCCTGTAATTAAAAAGTAACATACAATTATATTCATATCTCATATGCAGACTATGAGTGGGTGTATATTAAATAATTGCATTGGGATATAAGGGTTGATGTATTTAAAAAAGAAAAGAAGAAAAAAAAGGAGAGTAGTTTAAGCAAAATCTTGTCTCTCAGGGGGATAGCTCCCTTGGGTTGGATTGAACTACTTAGAAACTGGAAACTTAAATTATCTTTGGAAAGCCAAAACAAAGACAAAGGCTAAAGAGAGACTGTATATTTACTTACTTGTGTTTTTCTGATACGTGCACTTTCTGCAAACAAGCATAATACTGTCTAAAGGCGGTTCTGGCAAATCCCCTCTGAGGACGTATGATATGGAAAGATATATATGTGTGTGTGTGTGTGTGTGTGTGCTGCATTTTGCTTCTCATTTCATGTCGTCGTCAGATTTCACCATCACAGTCGTGCATTGCAGGGTGTCGAGGAGCTGTGTTCAGCCTGCCAGCTCTGTGAGCAGCAGCTAATATGTGCTGGGCTTATGCTCGCGTTTCTCTTATTCCTTAAAGAGCAGCAGATTAAACCGTTAGCGTTGTACAGTAGTCGGTTACAAACGGGCGGGAGGTTTAAGACCTCTTCTTCTGAGACGCTCTGGTTTAAAAAAAAAACAAGCAAAAAAAAACACATTTTGCATTAAGGTCAAAGGTTAATGGCGGCCATCATATGGGTCGGATTTACCGGCTTATACTGTAAAATGTCAAAAGTCTTGCATGCAGGGCGAGTAGAATGTCCTCACATGCTCGTGCAGAAATCTTTTTGGAGTGGTTACGAGCCCTTTGTGTTGCTGTGTAATGTGGAATTTCCACTTCCAGCAGCGACACGGTATGTGTTACCAGGGAAACATATAGGATGTGTCATGTTTCACTTTCAAGTCAAAAGTTGCGTGTATGCAAAAAAAAAATGAAAGAAATTCAGACTCCTTCCAGCATCCGTTCTGTAATTGTTCCGTACATTATGAACCTCCTCCAGCATCTTACGCTAAGATCCCCGCCTCATCCGGACTTCTCCAGCTGACCCCACCAAGCACATCCCTTGGAACTTCTCGAATCGGCCTTTTTTCTTTCTTTCTTTCTTTCTTTTTTTATATCCGAGATAGCTTTTCCAGTTCACTTGCAGATTGCGGCAGAGCCCTTTTCAGGAGGCGCACCTGTTGCCCGAGCCTTGATTTGGCTTTTTGATCAGAGCGGCCCTTTGACAAAAGAGGGAAAGAAGAGGCCGAAGAAAAGGCAGAGGCAAGAGAAAAGATCCTTATCGAATGCTCTCCACCGGACAATGAATTTCCCCCAAACCATTCAAATGTATCTGCAGAATGCTTGAGTGATTCATTACAGCAGATTCTGAAGTGTGACAATGGACCTCAGAAATGAGTGATGGTATCTTTTTTGCTGATTTCATTTCCCTGATCCTCCTTATCCCCCTGGCCTGTGTACCTCTATTAATTAGAAAGTAGGGATTTCCACTCATCAACTGATGGGTTTCATGCTCTGCTCTGTCACAAATCTCCTGTCCAGACTCTCTCTCTCTCTCTCTCTCTCTCTCTCTCTCTCTCTCTCTCTCTCTCTCTCTCTCTCTCTCTCTCTCTCTACGCCGGCCCGGCTTCAATCTCAGCTGCGAGTCAGGGTGGCTTTGGCAATTCATAAATATTTATAAACCGATTAAGAAAGAATAATAAAGTTATAAGACAGTGGTTGGTTACCCTTGAACAGTGCTGTGGATGACTTCCTCGGAGGAGTGATCATCCTCACCGCTGCTTCCTCGCTTAGGAAATCCTCCTTCCTCACTGTTTTGAACATCGGAACTATTAGTTTATTATTTCATCACTCACTTGAGCAACGTCGTGAAACGGTTATGAATATGAAATGTATGACGATTAGCCGCCATATGGTCAGAAGCTCCATAAACATGCAGCGGTAATGTGCAGTAACAGGATAATGATGTCACATGACAAACTAAAGACATTTTAACCCTTTTGTTGACATTGACCACCTTACTTAAAATATATATATATTATTATCATATAAAACCAAGTGTTTTCTTCCCTTTTTTTATTAAATATGTAACACTGGCTGTAAGAAAACATGTGAATTATCCTAAAGAATTGTTATTACACCAAATATGTCATGTTTTATGAGCTATGCAGGAACATATTTAGTTTGTCCCTCACAGACAAAGACACATACTCTATGTTATTCCTCATAGGGACGTTACTTGCTGTATTTTCTGGGTCAGTCGGACCCCAGAGAGGTCAAAGTCCCTGTTATGAACAAACTGTCATCAAACACAAATAACAGAAATGCAAATAGACTTATTTGGAAGAGGGAGTGCTGTGTGAAAAGTACAGGCAACGCCAACCACATACTGTACACAGAGTACATGGAAGTGGGTTGTGTCATGTGCGGGCGATAACGGCGGAGTTGGCATGAAGAGAGGCAAAGATGGACTCATTATCAGATAGCATGAATGAAATGAAATGAAGCAATACAGAAGTATCAGTTCAACATCCTATTTATAAGACATTCTCCCCCCAAAAAACAGGGTTCATTTACAGTAGCCTGCATATCAGTGTAGAGGCCAATGCATTGTTTTTTCTGCTATTTATATATTTTGGTTATGAAGAAGTACCTGAGTGTGTGTAATCTCCCTGTATCTAGAATTATAGGAAATGTACTCTGGGGTATGATATTAATTTTATTTGAGCCTGTTTTTTTGTTTTTTTAAATAAGTCTGGAGTAGTTTATTAGGAAGTGACAAATCTCAGAGCAGTACTCCTCTCCTGCTACAAAACATCTCATAAAATAACAAGAGTTCCTAAAAGAAGAAGTTCTCTGCTGCGATGTAAAATAAGCCACATTTGCTCGAGCAAACGACACACAGCGTAGCTCCCAAAGCACCTCTCGCCTCGCTTTTTAGGGACAGTCTGACTCTTGAAAGAACCATTAATTATTAATGGTACCCAGCACGGCTGAAATGGCCAATTTCCCTGTTGTCTCTATGACTAGAAGGGTGCTTGAGGGCGAAGACCTGCAATTAGCTGCTATATGTGGGTGGCCATTCTCGACAGCATCAACTCTTGTTAGTAGCATGACTGCGGAGGAAAGGAGACTGAACCCCAAGACTAATTATCCTCTCCCTCCCCCTTAAATATGAAGACATTAAAGTTGATTAGTCGTTCTAATTAGGTTATGCTTTTTGATACCACTTTGTGTTTCTTGCTTCTGGCTTCTATGTACGATAATCTCTCTTTTGCATACTTGCCTGCAAAGTTATTCCATTGTAGTCACACACACTGGCGTCACAAACGCGGAGACAGGAAGCACACAGGGGCTGTGTTTCCATGTCCATGTGTGAAGTAAATATCTTGTATGTGGCTGTTATTTACTTGCAAATTACTGGGCATTTTTTGGGAGTGTTTCAGCACGTGAAGCCGGGCGACTGTTGTTGTTCTTTTGGAACAAAAGGAAGTCCACTTGTACGTGCATCGAGTTAACAGAGAGACGAAACCACAAGAGCCACTTAACCCGAGATGCTTTCAAATAACAGCTAAATCTGATATGCCAACCCCCCCCCCCTTTTTTTTACAACGGCACACACAAGGACATGACTGGGCAGAAAAAGGAGAGTCCTCGTCTGTGAGATTAGGTTTGGCAACTCCACTCCTCTCCTCTGGATGTCAGATCAGCGGAGTAAATTATATTGAGATCCTCTCAGAGATGACAGATGAAATCTGTCTCTTTGGGCTCGACGTGGAGCTGCAGGTGATACATGATATGTGATAAGGCGGTGATGTCACGGCCGCAGGTGGCTCCCCCCCCCTCCTCCTCCCCCTCCCCACGTCCCCTCTCCACTTGTGTGGAAAATGGCAGCACTGTGAGCAGCTCACAGAGAACTTTTATCTCTCCCCATCTGTGTCGTCTCAGGCGCGATGATCTTGGACTCCAGCCATCTCAACCTTCATGCCATTTAAGAAAGAAAAAAAGAGCGGGGGGGGGGGGGGGGGGGGTGCAGCATGATGGAGAGGGAAGGGAGGGGGTGAAGAAGGCTGTCTGAAGTTTTAGGGCAAGCAAGCAGCTGTTTGACATGTTGTTGCTGGGCATTATCTAACCTAAAAGCAGCTTCTCATCATCTGTCACTTTGCCTCCTACCTTGTATTTATTGGTCTAATTAACTGTGGTACCTCGCGTGTTCTATATGTTACAGCCTCTTCAGTCAGATGAAGGACTTCATCGCCTCTCATACTCCAAATGGATTCTCATAGATGGATTATTAACTTTATGATATTTACCACTATTATATAAAAGTGGATATTGTTACAATATTTGTTTGATGTTGAGGTTACTGTGGTCGTGTTTAGATTACTACTGTACTCCTTCTTGAGTGGCAGACACTGGACGTCTCATCTATTTCATCCACTCCTTTCATCCGATAGCTTACTATTTCAACTGTTTTTGTAGCTTACTTACTATTTCACAAGTTATGTTTTAAGCTTACTGTTTCAACCGTTAATACTTCAGGTTACTATCGGAACAGTTGATTGTGTTCTAGCTTATATCTCAATAGTTAAAGGCTTTAAGCTAACTTCTTCAACAGTAAATTGTTTTTAATGCGTATATTTCAACAGTTAGATGCTTTAAGGTTATATGTCAACATTTAAACATGTTGTAGCTTATATTTCAACAGCTCAAAGCTTATGGCTGAACTATTCCAACAGTAAATTGTTTTTTAGATTATATTTTAACAGTTAATTGTGTTTCAGCTCCGTGGGCATCACCGTAAAAATGTTTCACAACAATCAGTATTTTATGTTTTATTAAGCTTTAACTAATCAAAACTCGGCCTAAGTCTAATTTTCGAGCATTTTAATCACTGCTTAAGAAACAAGGAAACAAACGTCTACATTTCAAGTTAAAATGATCCAACCCCTCTTCTAGTGCAAATGAAATGAGATACGAAGCACAAAAGGAGCAATCAGAAATAGGATGAGTAGAAAAAGTCAAGTGAAACAGGTTAATGGCTTCACCCAGTGCTGCCAACAGGAGGGAGGGTATTTTCCTGAACAAACAGGTACGCCTGTAGTTTTTGATAGGGACATCTTCACACTGCAGACACTGAGTGCCGCTTGAAGGACTTATCATTTTGAAATGAGGAAAAGTAAATATATGTTGCTTGTCAATAATTAGGAAAGCCTCGCCTTTTGTTTCTATGCAGCAACTATGTATGCTGTTGTCAATGTGCCATTTTGGACTCAGCTGCACTTCAGAGATATAGAGGCTGGGCATGTTGTCTTCCCTGTGTTGTGATATTACAGCCTGGCACAGTTCTTTCATGTTAAAGGATAAACACATGGCTAACAGTATATCAACCCTCAGGTTGTGTGTGTTTATACACAGAATGGCTTTTAATATGGGCTATAACGTGGAAGATTGTTTTAAGGTTTTCCCATACAGTAACGCCGGAATTCAATTAATTTCTACGATTGTCTAAGCGCAACGAGGCAGGGGGGCAGCGCCGAGGCACAACATTCTGCTAAATAGCTTTGAACTACAGATAGTTTCCATTAATTAAACTGGATTGCAAGTTGTTTAATCAATTTCAGAGCCCCAAACAGTGACAATCAAGCGCCTGCAGCCAGTGTGTGCGCAGTGCGCGCGCTTTGCGAGAGTGCGGTCAGAAAAAGAGACAAAAAAACGAAAGCGTTTGTCTGTTTGCAATGCTACCGGTGGCGCAGGCGTGTAGGGTCCCACTAATTAACCTCCGCGTTGATAATGTGCTTAATTACTTTATATTGTGATTTAGTTTCCTTCCTAGAGGTTATTCTCTCGTTCAGATTGCAGAAATAATCTCGCGTGCCTCAAAGGTGTTGAGCGGAGAATGCGATGCCCCGGTGAAGCGCCGGCGTGGGGCGGGCAGGCATCTGTGGATAGACTTTGTGATTACCAGCGCATTGACATCAATGGGAACCGTTTGACACCTGGCCCAGAGAGAGGGCAGCGTCAGACTGCAGGAGCTTTGATTAAATAGGAGAAGAAAAAAAAAGACAAGCATAGTCGAGGAGGGGGGGGGGGGACTTGATGTAATTTTGTCTGATCACCACACTGGCCCTGTGTCCTATCAGGCAGAGGACCTCTCATCACCTTTAAATTTTTCTGGGCTCATGAAAAGACCAGACACAGGTTTGATAGAAAAAAAAGAATATGAGAGAAAGAAAAAAACTATGGCAACATAAAATGGGGTGGAATGAGACTCTGATCCTCTGCCTTTTGATATCTGGTGGAGTCATGGGCAACAATTCACTTGTAGTACAATTTAAAGTCCTTTGAATCCATGCAGGCTAGCAGAGGACGGATACAGAGCACAGGAGCAGCAACATACTGCACTGTTTTTATTGACACGCTGACAAATGCAAAAAAGCTGTGACATTGCATGCAGATTTTAAATGCATTTTTCCATATGAGGACAACATGCAAATTAAGTAAAGCTATAGCAACAATAAGGAGGAATTTCAGAATGTGTTTGTGTTATAATGAGTGAATGTAAAAGGACACATTAGTCCAGTCCAGTGCGGTCTATTTATGGCACAATACATCACAAATTACCACAACACTGAAGCTGGGGAAAATCTGCTAAATACACCTTCGCCTGGTAATGACATGGGATTGTTCATAGATAACAACACACACCTGCATCCCCCCCCCCCCCCCCCCCTCTGTTTGTTTTGGGCAGTGAGAATAACACCTGCCTCTTCCCCAGTTAATGGTCTTTTTAATTCATGGCTCAAAGGCGAACCCTTTCACAATTTGCTTAATTTCTGATGTCATTTCCTCCCTATAATTACTGTTCTCTCCCTCATTTATCAGTCAATGTACCTGCGGTGGAAATACAAGACCTTGACACCACTTTTGCCGAATCAAAATGGTATTTAATTTGATGTCTTTGGCCGTCAAACAACATTGTTCGAGGGACGTAATTAGGACAAATTTATCTTTTTTTAAAATGTATTATTATTTATTTATTTTATTTTGGGGATATTGCCAAGACATGTGGGACCTTTATGATAAGAAGGAGGAAGAAAACGTTTGAACGCCGCTGCCCAGTATCTCGTGGTTATTGTGAATGGCTTTCAGTCAAATTAATGGCGTGAGGGGGGGAGATTGCAGCGTGGCCGTGGTAACACAGGATGCAGATGTGGTCACAGGGCATGCAGGTAAGGAAGCAGTCGTTTCCTGAACGCAGCGCGAACACACACACACATGCTTGTGTGTATATGTGAGAGGCAAAATAGGGATTTGGATCATTGTCATGGTGTGTTCCTATTACTCCAACCGTTCTCTCTTTTGTCGTTTTTGCCCCTTGACCCGCCTCACTTCAACATGTAGATTATTATTCTATTTTTTTGTAGCTTTCAAGACTCCCATGATCCTGGTTTGCTTGATACCCAATGGGACTGCTTTTATTAGCTCCAGAAAAGTACAAGATGTCCTTAAAATAGCATCTGCAATGTTTGTAATAAAAATATGAATCAATAATATATGAAATAGTGATTATTTGAATATAGAAGCACATACTTCTAACAATAGTTAACGACACTGTGGAAATAAATTGGGTACACTTCTGTACTTCCAGCCTTTCCTTGGCCTACGCTGATCTATATGCACATGGGGAGGAATACGTGCGAGACAACTGCTCCCAGCAGAGTGAACAATTACTCCTGCTCCTGGGTACAGCCAGATTCTCTGTACACAACCTGCTATATGTTATGTTGTCAAGAGTGAATTCTATTCTATTTTTTTTTTTTTTGTGGCAAAGGGAAATTAATTGCAAAAAGAGGGACAAGAATTTGTTTTCATATTGGCTCGGTGGAGCCGAGTGCCAGGATGGAGGGGGACAGCTGTGGGGGAAGGCTGGCCGACCCGCTGCCTTCTGCCTCTCCCATGCCTAGCTGCACAGAGTCTGTGACAAAACAAGCCTCCAGGAATACTGGGCAAACACTGAGAGCCCCTCTCACTGGGATCCGCACTATTTCCCTGAGAGCGCCGCAGCCAGGAAAAAAAACAACCTCACACTTCCGTCTCCACTACTCTCCCTAAATTGAATTGTCGCGTCCGTATCGCGTCTCCATCAAAGACGCGGAGTAGTCATGATCAGGAAGTGCCTGTTTCAGTCGGTGGCGCGCGCAAAAAAAAAAAAGCACGAGACGGCAGGGCATCGCTTTGGCAAACAAACATGTTCTCCTCACACGCTCTAACAACCTCGCGACGAGAAATAAGGTCAAGCACGCTGTAAGTGATTCTACCTCTCTCCTCAATCTGCGCGTGCTCTCTCTCTCTCTCTCACACTGTACACGAGGCTGTCGAGGCTCAGCCAGGAGAGATGATGGGAGATAGTGGGGGGGGGGTCTGAGGCAGGAACCATTTTCACACCGCCACAATTACAGGAACCGTCATTACATTGCTCACTCTAACTCAAATACAGATAGAAGGCCCCCCCCCCAAAAAAAATTATGCGCAGGCTAGGAGGAAGAAGTGGCTCACTTCTGTTTGCTAAATTAATCGCTTCCTAAATGGCTCCAGGCCAGGCAAAGTTAACATTTGCAGTTTCAAAGGTTTTCAGCGCTTGCAATGAGCCATGAAATTACTGCATGCCGTCGAAAATGGCAGCTGATGAAAAGCCCAAGGAGCAGGTCCCACAGGCAGAGGGAGCTTGGAAGTGAAAATCTCAAACACAAAAGTCTCATTTCTGATTCGGATCGTGGTGAAACTCAGAACCACAACTGGAGAATGCGCGAGCTGCGTGTCCCGACAGCGGGACATGGGCTTTTTTTTTGTGACGAGCAGCTGCTTCACGGCCCGGCAGTGTGCTGGTCCAGGCTCCCTTTGGTGTAGCGCGGGGGGGCGAGGTGAGCACAGAGGTTGGGCTGAAGGAGCGTAATGGTGATGTTGAGGTGCTCAGCTGCAGCCAAAATGGACTGACCCAAATTAGGTTTGATTAAATCACAGGGGTGACGCTGCAGTTCCGCAGACATCATTAACAGCGGAATGATTGTGGCGGAGCGGTTTTGGCTCGGCTGAACCCGACCGGTTCACACCAACGGTCTGATGATGATGAGAACTCACACTGGCTGACTTCAGCTGTAAGCAAGTCCACATACATCTGATCCATAAAGGGATTCATTTAGGGCCTGCTTTAACTTCCGTAGGATTTGCACCCACAGCAACACCACGTGATCCGTTCTCCTAAAAGAGAACGAGGTTTTTCGCTCTTCCAAGAATCCGAACAACCAAATGAGCTCAATTAGGAATGTTACTTCCCTCCCCAAAGGAAAAAAATAAAATAGATAAAGGTTTGACGAGAAACAAATATCATCTGTCATCATCAAAATGTTTGGATCCCTTTTTGCCAATTTCTTGACTTTTGATTCCGCATTCCTCTTTAGTTGGGTAAAATCATACCTCAGAGATGAACGTTTCCTGAAAACTCCCACTGTGCTTGGGATCTCTAGCTGCTGCCTCGCCAGGGAAAAAAAAAGAAAAAACCCTCCCCCACATATCAATCTGCAATTATAGAGCCGAGCCGACACTTTCGGATTGCAGAAACTTTGACCTATTTTTCAATGTTGGAGTGACCAACCAATTTACGAGCCAATTTGATTTTTATTTTATTTTTTTTACATTGAGCATGTGTGACATGAAATTAGATCCTCGGTTAGTTGATATCTGGAAGAGTTGGAAGATAATCATTTCATGTTGCATGTGCATCTACTAAAAGAGCGGTACCTTCTAAAAACACTCACCTCTGAATATTGAGTCAGGTCCGAGCGGCGCCACTTCAGCCGTGAATTCTGAATTATTTGGTCCAAAAACAGGGGGACACTCTTTGCCGAGACACCGCCTGTTACCGCTAATAGAATTTTTGAGCATGTTTATCTTGCTGTTCGTGTATTAATGACATTTAAATACGTTATGCCTCCGCCATAAAACATTAAGCGCTCTATTGTTAGGTCAACTTTGGAGTGAGAGAGAAGTGGTGGCTGTTTATAAATGAGAGCTTAATTAATTAAAGAATGCATTAGATTTTAATGGCGAATTGTTAACTCTCGCCGTATAGCCTCATTAACATGTGCCCCGTGGGGATTGCAGTGCCATCATCTCACCAGCAACCTGCCGGCTGCAGGTCCCGTGGCTATTTTACGGTGCTGGAGATTGATGGTTGACAAAGCAATTAATCACACGCTCAGTGTGTGTAGCAGGTGGAGGAACGGTTGTTTGAATTGTTAACAGTGACGAGCCAATGCTGCATTTTACACAATTCCAATGAACAGAGGAATTGATTTTCTGAAAGCAGAAAAGTAGCACAAAAAAATAAATCGATAACTTTTTTCAGGGTCAGTTCACTCCAATTGTGTAGAATAATTTTCCCACTCAGTATCATGCAGTCTTTTGGTTTAATTTGCCCAGCCTTTGAGGTGGATGAAATTGAATTTGGCGAGAATAATTCACAATAACGATGTTATCGCAATATCTTTAGACATTTGAAAACAATAATAATAAAGCCATCAGTCATAACCATCTCACTCAAGTCACTCTGTACACATATTTGAATTTCTATCCAATCAGATTCACTCCGCCCCCTTCTGACACATTATCTGCAAATCCACGGTCGATCAAGCAACATTAGTATTTGACAATGACTGCAAAAAATAGCCAGGCCGATAAAAGGCAAAAATATTGTATATCCATGAGGATATGTAAATAGGTTACATAGTTTATTTTGGGACAAATGTGAATACAAAATGTGTGTGTCTCGTTTGCGGTGTGAGCGTGTCGGTCTGTAAAAGATGCAACGTTGAGCGCTGCTTCGCCAAAGTCCTCAGCAGCTTCTCATGGGACTTCCCGGGGTGGTAGCCGTCTACAAACAGAGAACGTAAAAGGAGCTTAAAAACTCTTCGTAAAAGACAACAGTCCAACTGATGAAGAAGGCCAACACAACAACAGAGGCTTCCTATGGTGGCGCACATTCTAAGGAGACACACAAAGCCCTTTGACCGATGGCGGGATCGTGATAGAGACGACGACTGAGGAGGCTGAAACGTTACTGAAGGCCACTTTCTTTTTTTTCAAATTAGAGGGAAAAGATGGGAGACCTCTGATTTACACGATGTTATCATACATGTATTCTCAAGATGATATTAATATTACATTTTTTAAATACCTCGGTTAACGTCAACACCGGTATATATTGCAATACCCCTAGAAACATTGGAACATTTTGTTTAGAAAATTCAACAGCACTATCTCTTGGCAGAAACAATGTCCAGTATAGAACTACCTTTCTGCCAAAAACATCGTCCCTATTGAAGCTGCTCTCTTCAGACTCTTGACTTTTTGAATACGTTTTTTTTTTCTTCCCAGATTGAAATTGCTTTTATCTCCATTTTTTGGTGGGATGGAAGCAGCAATCAAGATAAATATCTCCAAACCCTCGCAAATGAATCCAGAAATACATAAATGTCGCTACAACACGGTAAGGAAGAAAACGTCTTATTGCAATCTGGTTGAACAGATTTCTGATTGAACATCATTTGTAGCTTGCGTCTTCTTTCTTTTCGTGGCATTATAATAGCGTTGACTGTCCAAAGGGCAAACCAAAAAAAGAACTGAAGAAAGTGTGCAATAAATATGATTTGTTTTACGATATCCACATAATAATCCAGGCATCTAGCTGGGAACCATTTGGGTGAAGTGGCCCTTTAATGCACGTTTGACTGCGCAATCACTTGCACTGTTAGCTCATGAAAAAATGGACAACGATGTGTACATACCATACATAGTTTTTGTGTTGCAACACTGATGCTGTGGGGAGAACCTCACAGCGGGTGAAAACATGTTAACATGAACACAACAATGCCATGTCGACTGGCCAAAAGGGCGCGCAAATCCCCGCGCCACTTGAATAGCGTTGTTTAAAGCCTCTCCCTGAACCCGGCCGCTCCGAAGCCGCCATCTTCTCTCCTTTCGCTCCTAATTACCACAGCCTCTCCAGAAAGTCCTCTGTTGCTCCATCTGTCCCCTCAGCCACTGACAGAGATGCTCTAATCACCTCGCGTAGCAGGGCTCGCATGGGGGGGGGGACTACACAGCCCACCATACTGCCTCAGATATAGAGCCGCCGCCGCCGCCGGATGCCAATACCTCGCAGGGGGGTAAGCTATAAACACTGGCCGCAGCCTTGTATGGGATATGTTCAGTGATGTGCGCCTGAAACGGATCCATCTCATGTTACAGATCTGCCCGACGCTAATGCCAAATGAGGTTTTGTATGAAGTGGATGTGACATATGCTGAGTGTGCCGGCAGTCCATCAGTAGCTCACATCAAAATGACACCCGAGGGATGAAGCTCTGTTGTGTTGTGTGTTTTTGTTTTTTTTGGGACGGATACCGCAGGTTTACATTAAGGTACAGACTGTATGTGAGCATGAAATATCACAGCGGGAAGGCTTGGAAGGAAATGCCTTTTTTTATGTTCAAGAATATCAGAAAAATAGCTCTAATTGAGAGAGAGAGAGAGAGAGAGAGAGAGAGAGAGAGAGTGTGAGTGAGTGTGAGTGAGTGTGAGAGAGAAGATCAGCTAGTAATTGAAAAAAAACCTTTACTTTAAAACCCTGCATGTGTTCTAAAGCCATGCCTCCACAGATCCATGCATTATTTAATCTTAGTGTGTGTGCCCTGCAGCTTGATATCTCGCCCTCTGTTATTCTCACCCAGGTTGACACCTCCCGACTTCTCGTCTTTTCGCCTTACCCCACTCCTCGACGCCTTTCCCTTTTTGCGGGGCCCTGCGAGTTTCTTTCCTTCCGAAACTTTTTTTATTTTCCCCGACGCGAGAAGAGAGAAACTTTCCTGCTTCCTCCAAGAAAAGCCTTCTCATCTTGGCGGAGGAGCAACCGAGGGAGCTCTCAAACGATGACAGCCATCGTGAAAGGGCAGATAAGCCCGTGTGGCTTTGCCTCTGATTGTATGTTCATCTCATTCTGATCCGGCCGCGATTCTAAGCCCCTGTCTCGCAGTCCTCACTCTCCCAACAGTTGATCTTCTGCATGTCATTGAAATCGTCTTATGGCTGATCCAGGAGACAGGGGGGGAAAGTGGCTGTTTGTCACCCAACTTCAGTCTTGGCAAGGAAGACAAGTTCTGCTCTATTTTTTTTCCCTCCTTTTATAATGTCACTGACTGACCAGTTCGTTTTTATTCTACTGAACAGTACGAGATGAAAGACGTAGGCGACCAGAATGAATCCTGATGAATATGTTTTATATTTAGTCATTTGGAGGTATCAGTATTTTAGTTCCCCCAGATGTCTTCCAAGACTCTTTGCCAAGAAAAGAGTTGCAAACCTGTTTGGTGATCATATGTATGACTACTGAACTACAGCAACAGCTACCAAAATGATCACATGACAAATGGTATGCAGATCCATTAATTATCCAATTGAAATGAAGAAATGTTGTGTTGTGATACAGTGTTCTCTGTTTTAGCTGCCGTGCTTTTTCTATAAATCACACTAAAACATGAATCAAAAAGACAACATGGCGGTTGCCTTCAGACAAGCAAAACAAATCAAGATTATTCGACTGATGTGTATATCAGAAAAAAAACATTATTTTCAGGAATGCCTTTATATCTGCCTATTCAACTTCCATTGTAAGGTTATACATGTAACATACGGCTCCGTGTGGTACTCTTCTTTGTTTTGAATTTAAATGTTAAGCTTAATCCAGACATCTTCTTTCCTTTGTATGTCTTTTAGTAGTTTTAGTTTGACTTTATGTACCATCACAAATTGTTCCTGATGAACAATATTCAAGTCAGCAGCCATGGAAGTTGTTGCTTTTATGTAATAAAAATATCAAGGCAACAATTTCACCCTGTTAGCGGTAGTCACATCCATATATATGAATGCAGAATGTAACACATGTAACTTTTGCTGAACAACAGCCATTGTGTCCACTAGTGACAAATAAGGGGTAGGGGTACCTGTCAGCGAAATGACCCATTCATCTTAGTTACCGAGCAATATGTCACATCAGACCAAATAAGACTGGAGCAGCAGAACTCCTGAGAGTATTGCGTTAGTAAAGGGCGTGTGTTACTGCTCATGAATTGAACTTTCTCCTTGTGAGAGTAAGAATGTGGTATTTCTTCTTTCAACAGTTACACAGCCTCATTTAAAGCCATGTTTGCAAATAGCATTCTGGGAAAAGTAGGGAGTCGCTCACTCCTGCAGAAGTAGATTCAGCAACTTGACAGAACATGTGTTCAACAACAAGAATGTACATCAATTAACAATATATCACTGAAGCTTATTCAGTTGTCCCCCACTGAACAGAGCGGACTGATGAGATCTGAACAGTGCAAGAGCATCCAAGGGTTGACTTTTATCTTCAAGGCAAGTGGAGCAAACAGGAAGCCTGGAAGCAACTTGAAGCTCTGGAGTTGGTGCGCAGCGATACAGTAGCCCATAAAGAAAGCTGAAAGGCTTTTTTTTCCACTTGGAAAGGCACCGCTCCTCCACCACGGCTTATCAAAGCTTAATATTTGATTTTTCTTGACCATTTTCCATTAAAAAAAAAAGCACGATAGCCACCAAGCAAGTGACAGACCCAGGCGGCGGCACCACACTCCCACATCTCCCCCACCTCCCACCCCCACAGGGAGGTACATACCCTGCTTACTAGAGTGTGCAGGCCGAACAGTTCCCTTCACTTAACTTGACATTTCCAGCTGCACTGTCTGCGGCGGGTCCTGCGTGGTGTCACATCTATAGCCCCTGCAGTATGCACCGCTGAACGCCACGGGTCTTAAATGAGATCCCAAAGGGAAAGCCGGGCTGAGCATAGGGGGGTGGGGGGGCATTATCTTAGCTGCTAATGAACAATTGTATAATTTCTATCAAAGGCAGTCATAAGGCCTGCTCAGTCTTATGGTATCTCCTCTAAATACTGTCACGATAAAGGGACTGTTAAAAAGAAGCGGGCTGGTGGAGGAGGTGGGGGGGGCTTGGAGCTGTCAAGAGGGGCCACTGTGGTCAGGAGGAGCGCAAGAAAGGAAAGTCTCTCCGCCTTTATCTGCCATTTCCTGCTCTCTTCCTGGCTACATTAATAATCTGTAAGAGCAGACAATCACGCGCGGTTGCGGGAGATAAAACGCTGACAAAATATCAACTTCCCGCTACAAAAAAAACTCAAAGCCGTTATTAGAATATCAGGCACAGGCGGTAATTAATTTCAACTTTAATTACTTCCACTGTTCCTGTAGATTAGATCGCAGGTTTGAGATGGGTTATTAAAACAACTGGGGAAATCTGCAATGTAAAAAAAAAAAAAATGTTAATTTCTCCAACCCCATCTCTTAACCTGCTTGTTGAGTGATGCAATTACATCGTTGTGGTGCAGACAAGGGTTGATACGATGTAGATGAAAAAGAAACCCCGATCGCTTCGGCTTGGAGGCCGGGAGACTTTCTACATCCAACACTTATAAATGGTGATGGTATCGTCTGATCACGAGGGTTACGATGACCTCATGTTTTCTATCTATGTCAATGGCAGACAATAAAACTGGTGTAATCCACAGAATCTTCGGGGGAGATAAAGCAGTGACCCTGAAGATAACAGCAATGTTTCAGTAATGCAATATGGGCCTCCGTGTGTTACAGTAGAAGGAAGAAAGTGTATTATTCTGTTTGTTGTTTTTTGAAGAATTTAAAGCGTTCGTAAAGCCGGCTTCATCTGTTATAGTTATTTTTATTGCCTTTTTGCTTCTTTATTAAAGAAAAGACTGAGCACTTATTGTATTCATATTAGTTTGTTGCACTTATTGTATTCGTATTAGTTTGTTTCTGTGCTTTTGCTCTGGTTTATGCTCTTAGATGCTTGTTTAAATACGGAGATGCACTTATGACTTCTGGTGACTAGTAGTTCTCTTTAATACCTGTATGTTGAACACACTTATTGTGAGTCGCTTTAGATAACAGCGTCTGCTAAATGACTGTAATGTAATATAAAGTAAAAAGGACTTTCACATATAACATATATGAAATGCTATGAAAAATACGCTGCTGAGATGAAAATACTTAAAGTAAAATAAGTAGAAGCAAAAGTTCCAGGTTGACCAAACACAAACCTGTCTCTAAGAAATTGACATTCACATATTTCCTAATTACATTTTGGTGACAAACATAATTGCTGCCTGCATGTTGTGGTGGAAAAAACGATTCAATAGTACCGAGTGAGTCCTATAATACTGAATACTGAAACAAGAAACATTGAGGAAAGAAGTTTGTCTTTCAAGTATTTATTCTCTGCGCAGAGAAGGCTTCACCGTCATACTGACTGCAACACAGTCCGCAGAGGATGAGCCAAGAGTTCAGTTTGTTTCCTGCTCTTAACCATCTCAGCACACAGCAGGGGGGGAACATCGGTTATTTACATTACAACAAGTGATCAGCAGTTTCAAGCTCCCCATTGACACCCTCCAGTCATCCCCTTCCTCTTCTGAGCCTTGTCACACAAAGACATGTGTCTTTGTTACCTTTGATTAAATCTTCACACCTAAACATCCTCTGGTTAAACTGCAACCCCCATTTGGTTACTTCCCCTTATCAAAGCAAAGGCAGAGATGACTCATATGGTCCTGTTACCACTCTCCCCAGTACACAATCATATGTCACATATAGTGTTGTTAGTGAGTAAGGCACATAAACTAAATCACAGTAGAAATGTACTAGCACACTAAAATGTTCTATCACAATCATGTTCAGAGACAGTGTATGTCTTTTTAAGTGAATGATGCGCTGTATTTATGCCGTACACAAGGCAACGTATTGTCATGCAACTATTCCTATGATATCTAAAGAAAAGTTACATGTTAATGTTATAACACCTGTCATAAAGGGGAGGGAGATGTGGTTGATGGGTCCAACAACCAGCAATCTTTTACCCAGGAGACCGCTGCTCCTTCCCCATGTGAAACGAGAAGTCAACGTTGATGTTTCTGTCACGTAACTTTAGTAATTAGTTGCGGAACTTCCGTGGTTATTTTAACCCAAACAACGATCCTTTACTAGACCAAGTGGTTTTGTTGAGTAAACCTAATTAAGTATTTCACGATCTATTCTTCAACTTAACGAAGTAGGTTTGTCGCCTAAACCTAACTGAGCTTCCTCTTAAGACTGAAGTTCATTTTGAAAAGACTCTATGCATGTAACGAGCGGAAATTGACATGTGTTGCAGGCTTTCGTGGGAAAACACACGAAAAATGAGGATTCACTTTTCGTAAGATATACAAACTGTTGCATGAGGATAGGTTGAATAAATATGTTGTGTAATAAACCAAACCCGGATCTTTCCCTAACCTAAACCAAGACTGTGTGAGCGACTCCACAAGTTAAATAATAGTAGATTCCCATTTTGGCGGGAAACAAATGAAATACGTTTTCAGTGAACATTTCAATGAAATATGTTCAGTATTAACATTTTTGCAGCTTTCCGGATACGTTCATTTACAACATTTTCTCAATATGTTAACAGAAAACTTTATCGCGGTGGCATTACATTTATATGTGCTATTACACAGTTGTATATAAATATAATCATTTCCAAGAGACTGCTTAGAATAGTTTACCCCTCACTGTCACTTTTAAATCCCATCTTACAATCAACCTGTTCAAAACTGTGTTCGAGCGCCCTTAATTCTTACATTTGTCGTGTCCTGTTATTTAACCATTTATTGTTATTCTGGTTACTGAATTGTGTTTCTTTTTTATTTTCGACAAAGCACTTTGCTAAATGTAAGTGAAATGTGCTAAATGTTTGCACGAAACATGCTCATTCTCATTTCACATCATATCAAAGATATCTTAAAAGAAGAGGGATAGAGGGACAGTAAACAGCGAGCGTGCTGCCAACAAGACGGGGTTCTTGCGACAGCTCCACCACAGCTTCACTTCCATCACGTCGCAATTCCACTTGTTCTTCTCCTCGCCGTGATACTCGGGATGCATTCAGTGATACGTTTAAATGTCCCTCTAATGGAGCATTCATGGTGTCATAAAGGGGCCATTCGGGAGCAATCCTCATATATATCAGCACAATGCATGACTTATGTGCACAGCAGTTATGAGTGTGATGAGGCCTTGATTTCTATGCAGTAAATAGTATTCAGCCATGTGCCTTAAATCCCAGGCAGGCAGCCCGGGTCTTGTTCTAATAGGACGACTCCGTATCGCTTGATTCAATGCACACTTTTCTTCATCAATCAAAATAACATCAGAAGGCCTTTTCATACTTTGCAACCTATATGCAAATAATCTGCTCCGAATGGTAATATCATACGAGCAGACAGCGCATACTCGCTGTGGGATTATAGAGTGAAAAAAAAAGAATGCATTGCAGATATGCCATTTCAAATTAAACGCGCAGCCTTTCTCTGCTATCTGTCTTTAGATAGTCTAATTAATTTACTCCAACTATAAATAAATATTTAGCTCCTTCCCAGCGCAGCACACAGGCCTGTGCTGATTTGGTGCATCGAGTCTTCATTATACAGTAGCTCTAAGGGGTACGTGGGAACGGCTAATCTTCAAAATCCCTGCCACACAATAAACAGAGTGACAGAAAGGAAGGATGTATGAGATAAGTCGCCAGTAATGAAACTGGATGCCAAAAGGAGGGGACAGTATGTAATGAAGAGAGAGCAGAGGGGACTGTTTAAAATAAGTTCAAGAACAAAGATAAAGCCCAAGGATGATGTTATCTGCAGGATTGCACAAAGCATTTCAGCTACAGAATGGTCACAATCACTTAATCAGCCTGACTCCACCCAGCAGCGTCCCTGTCTTCCATCATATGCTATTTCCCCCCGCGCCAAACAGTCAATTTTCACTGCGCGCGTGTGTGTGGGCGACGTCCGGGTAAAAGGGTTACGGAAAGCGTTGATGGCTCTGTCATAGTGGAGGGTGGCCTTGCATTATCAAAGCACAGCACTTCAGTGAGTGCGGCGCGTGAGTCTTGCTGAGAAGGACGACCGATCTGAAGCATGAAACAATGTGTGTTGAGAGGGAAGGATTTCTAAATGTTTGTCACGACTGGTTCAAACTAAAACTGGGGCATTTGCTCAAGTACCTAGGTACAATCTTGAGGTACTTATAGTTTGCTTAAGTATTTTGATTTAATGTTACTTTGTACCACTACTCCACTAATCTCTATATAAGGCAACAGGACAAGCTGTTTGCATTGGAAGCGTTCTGGTTTCCATTTGTAGCCTGATTAGTATTGACCAATCACGTTGGAGCAAGCTTTGGTTGAGTGCAGGTGAAGAGAACACATTGGCCGAAAATGCAATCTGGGAACCCATCAGCTATTGCCCGATGACGATTTCACATTCTGTTGGTTTAAATTGAGCTCATAAACTGGCAACTTGTTCGTGCACGTCGTCTCTCAACTCCAGCTCCAGTCTCGCTTCTCAAGTTGCTGATCGGACAGTAAACAACGAGCGGCGCACGGACAATAAAGTCTTGGCTGGTTATCTGCTGACTACAAAGAAATATAGCCCCTTGCCCCCGGAGGCTTATCCGCCGTCAGACCGATAGCCGATGGGCTAGCAGATTGCTACTCCACCACATTTCAGGGGCAAATATTGTACATTTTATATTATATATATATATTTGACAGCTGTAGTTACATGTTACTTTGGTGTTGAAGAATTTACCAACAAAACATAAGAGCAGCTCTTAAAATTGTACGGATAAGAATAATCGAATCAAACAATCAAATTCTGCTCATGACGGCTTTGTGTTTTCAGTCCAACTCACAGGTTTGACACAAAGACATTGTTTTGGTGGAGCATTCTGTTTCCTCTATTTAATTCACTGTTCATACAAAGGAAATACTGATTTATGATTAATAAAGGCATTTTTGGCACTCATTGTCAGCACTTAGTTCATTTTAAGTCTTGTGTAAGTTTCCTTTAATTTCATACTGGTAGTAAACAACTACCAGACCCTGAACAGATATCCCTGAGTTCTTTAAGTACCAGTAACTATATGATAAAATCAAACATTGGCTACACTTACATAATGTTATTTTGCACTCACGTGGACAATTTTTCTTCCCTCAAGTCAATTTTGCTGATGATACCTCTGTATTTGTACCTTAGTAAAACTGACTTTTTCTTGTAAAAGTACTTTTAGTGGTATTTCCACCTTACTCAAGTAAGTGTGAGTTCAGATTTAAGTCTTCAGGACGAACAAGGAATGCTGTAATATATTGATCTTATCAAGGTGTCATACATGAAGTAACTAATGCTGATAAAACAGCTACATATATTATCTATCCCGTGGCTGAGCTCCCTCTAAACTTCCCCTCCATTCACTGTGATCCACCGCTGTACAGTACAGCACCGACTCCCCAACAAGCTTATTTCCAAAAGCTGCCGAAGCTCTACTCAAATCCTCTAGATCCCGGTCCCTGCTGGGGCCGAACTGCCGGCCAAACTGAGATCCTCAGACAAAGACTGGCCCCAAACTCCTCTTGATTTGGACGGGCACCCGGCTGCCGTGCTCTGCAAACACCACAACACCATCTCTGCACTCATTTGCGAGGCCTTTAGCTGTTCATGAGTTTGCGATTAGCAGCACTTTGGTTTGATGGCAGCTCACCAGTTGTAAAAGTCGGCGTGGACAGTGGCCCCCCCTCTGAGAGAGGCTGGTAACTTGGCCTCTAATGCGCCGACCCCACATGTACCAGGCAGCGACAGCTGCGGGGCCGGGCTCCAGTAACGCTGCTCAGCGAGCAGTTTGAAAGATAATGACACCACAGACTGCACAAATGTTGAAAACCCATGTAAATATAGCGCCAGAATGGAAGATAAGACTGCAGGCATCCATCGCTGCTACCTGCATTGTTGTGTGCATTCATGGCCCACTGTAAATCACTTTCACATGGCAGTACAGAACTGTTTCCAGAACCGTTCTCGAGCTGTTCTGTTTCCCTTTCGGGAGAGTGGTCCCCTGTTTTGAGTTGACCGTGATTCGGCAGGGTATCATCCATCAATGTTTGCGGATTTGTTACAGCGCAGAGAATCATGGAAGGTGTAGTGGTAACTTCCGAGGCCACTTAGTCTGCTTGGATTGTCTTAGTTTTGACTTGTTTTCTATTTAAAGGGGACATGTCATGCTCATTTTCAGGTTCATACTTGAATTTGGGGTTTCTACTAGAACATGTTTACATGCTTTGCTGCTCAAAAAAACACGTTATTTTTCTCATACTGTCCTTCTGAATATACATGTATTCACCCTCTGTCTGAAACGCTCCGTTTTAGCGCCTGTCTCTTTAAGCCCACCTCTGGAAAAATCCCAGTCTGCTCTGATTGGTCACATCTGCGCAGTCGCAGTCCTCAGAGCGTCACTGCAACCGGGGTCCCACTGTGTGTGTCAACTGCACCGAGTTTAGCAGCACTTCTGCTGCTGACTATATAGCTGAGACATAACAACCTTGTTTTAAAGGTTTAAAGTTTCTGAATATGGCCTGTGGATTTCTGTCGTTTTGATAATTTCACAGTATTTATATAACAACTCAACCTGCTTTTTAAAATTACATTACAGTCATTTAGCAGTTATCCAAAGCGACTTACAATTCAGATTCTGCTCGCGTAGGCACAGCTACAATTACACCAGTGTACTCACAAGTCCAGACCCAGCTAGACCACTCCATTACTGACTCAACAGTCTATTCCTATTAACACAATGCTATTAACACGATGCTATTAACACGATGCTATGCTACATGATTCAACTCAAACCAGAAATTGAAACATATACAAATCATATATACCAAATGTAAACATTAATTTAGCTAAATCCACTTATAACTCATTATTCTTCAAAATATATATAAGTGTTGTATGAATATGATGATGTCAAAATACAAATATGTGCTTAACTGTTTCTCACAGAAGTTAATTCACATGCTGGGACTAAAAGGAAACTCATTTTAAAAGGGCAAATTATTCATTATGCTCGTATCGTAACACTTTATTGGGTGCAACACGGAACACATTAGGCTCATCATAATAGAATATTAATATATGATAATGTAAATAATATAGTATAATGCTCAAATGATTAAACATACAATGTCTGTGGAAAAATTTGAAGTGTTGCTGTAGATTTTTAGGAACCATAAATTGCACTTTGCTCTTTAGTTTTCAGTTATTATATAGTCATAATAAAAATGAATTATAATGTCTGTACTGCATACAACGTAATGTGTTGGAACTTTTTATGCCCCACACCAACAGAGCCCTAAACTGGTTGCACAACATGTTCTTTTAAATAAGTGTTAGATCATTTAGAATGTACATGTGCATCTACATACTGTGCTGTGCATATATCTATAGACACTTGCACAATACATCCACAAGGATACACACAAAGTTGTGTTTTCATGACTTTTTTAGAGACTGACAAAATAAGAAAGGGGGTAGGATAAAAAGTCCTGTATTAATCCATATAATCTATATAAGAATCTTGCGTCTGTCCATCTTATCTAATTACATTATAACCAGTTGCCGTGTCGTGTGAAGCTAGGATACATTGTCCATAGTTTTAGATATTTTTCAAGCATCAATGAGTTTTTTAAAGTCTATAATCTGACAAACAAAATGTAAAAAGGTTTACATGTTTCAATATGGTACAGTATAAGTCGTCCTACAATAAGGGTTTTCATGCCTGGCCTCATTATGTTTTCGGTTGTCCATCTCTGTCCATCCGCCTGTGAATTTCAAATTTGGCACAAACGTCCACCTGGATTTAAGGATGAACGGATCAGATATCACCGGTCAAAGGTCAGTGTGACCTCAGTAACTCAAATACTCATATGCCAATTTCACACAAATGTCTGATAGGATAAAAATGAAATGTTGATGTTAAAGTGTTTGACAGAGAGAGTGTGGGGTACAACTCGCAGAAGGCTGATGGTTGCTGTAACAGCGACAAAGACAAAGAGACTTCAGAGTTCACTGGCTGGACAAACGGCTAATGTCTCTGCTCAGCGTGGGCCAGAGCGGAGCATACGACAGTCGATCATGGTGTTTACAGCTAGTTAACAGCCCTGGACTCAGTCCGTCAGGCTTTGAAGGGAGGGATTGGAGGCCGCCGCCGCCGGCCACGCAGACTTCAGACTGTGTGTGTGTGTGTGTGCCATGAGGCCAGGGCCCTCCGGAGCACCAGCTCCAGAAGAGACGCTGTCAGCAATAATGTCCACATGCTCTGCACCGCTAGCCACGAAGAAAAACCATTCAGGGGCTGCACGACGCTTAGATTTTTTGTAACACCACACATTGGGTCATGAAATATGTTAATGGGGTGTTAATAGCGGCACAGTTTGCCACAGCATGTGCTGCTGTTAACAGAGAGAGAGAGAGAGAGAGAGAAAGTAACTCAAAATATGTCTCTCCAAATTTACAGACACGTATTTGTTGGAAACGATGCGCCGGTGCACATTTCTGCACCGTTATTCGACACAGAAAAACTATACTCATAGCATGCCATGTGCTATTAGGGATCCAAATCTCCTCGTTTATTCTGCTGCTTGGGAAAAAGAAGAGGCTGCTGATTGTGTGAATGCCGCTTGATAGATCTTCAGAGCATGGGCCCAGTGGAATGTCTCCCCTCCTCTGTTTAAACAAAGCCTCAGATAAGATTTAAGGAGAATCCTTAAGGTGATCCAGCTGCCCTCCTCCAAGCTGCAGCAGGCATGCAGCCATAATGAAGACTGAGGGAAAAAGGGCTCAGAGACCCACCTCCAGAAGGCAGGGCTGCAGATGAATACATGCCCTCTCTCCTTTCCTTTACAGTTTATCCTCTCCAGAAAGGAGAGAGAGAGAGAGAGAGACAGTCAAAGAGAGATGAGAGGAAGAGGGATGACTCTGTTTTAGTTTTGTCACACTCCTTACAATCGTCCTCCCGGTTTGTTTCGGGGCGAAGCCGCTGTTGTTGTCCGTCCGTTTAATCACGTCGCCCCTGTCATTTCACAGGCTTCTTTTTTCTCTTCTGTTTTGGATTTACATGTGAATTACTCGGGAGAGCAAATCATTTATGTGTCACATCCATTCCTTACAGCGCATTGCAATGATTACTCTGTGTTTTTGAGAGTTTTCTCAATTATTCCACGTCCCCCTCTCCCCCCTCCTCCCCCCCCCCCCCCCCCCCCCCCTTCTCACTGTGGGCAAGAAAATGCATTTTGCCTTTTAATTGCACACAAAACTCAAACTGGAAGTCAACTGCCCAATTGCATGAAACAAAAAAAAAAAGCAGAGCATGCATATGAGTGCATTCTTGACATACGAGCGATTGCATTACATCAAAAGGATGTTTAACATTTTGTCACGTTGCGCTGTAATTAATGCAAAACATATGTGTAAGAACAACAAACGGGAGAAAAATGTATGAAATCATCATTGGGGCCCCGATGCTGCATGTTGCTCGGGATAATCCAGAGAGAGAGAGAGAGAGAGCGAGAGAGAGGGGGAGAGAGAGGGGGAGAGAGAGGGAGGAAATAATTAGCAGAGAGAAGCGATTGCACTAATGAGAGGAGAATTTGACTAGGATACTTTACTTGACCCCCAGTGTTCCCTGGCTGTCCAAGAAACAGAAAAAAACGGCTGATTTATAATTATACTCTGCAATGCACCATGAAATTGTTATTGTGGAATACCTTTTTGAAAATGTTATCAAACAATTACTTTAATTTTTTCCCCCCTGGAAACTGTTGCACATGTCTACCAAAATGAGATGGTGGAAGCAGAGCCTCCTGTCTGTCATCCACTGCTGTTCATGCAGATGAGCTGTGTGTGTGTGTGTGTGTGTGTGTGTGTGTGTGTGTGTGTGTGTGTGTGTGTGTGTGCGTGTGTTTCTTCCTCCCTTCCCCAGAGTCTCTGTTCCGAGGGATGCTGTGGCAAATAAAATAATACTCTGATAAAACTGAAATATTTTATGACAGAATGATAATCATTGCAAGCATACGTGCCACTGATATGGGGCTGTTGCGGTTGGGGGAGGAGAGGAAAATAATCCTTTTTGTGGGCTTTTAAAAAATGAATCTCAGTTGAATCACATCAGAGGAAGAAAAAAAAAAAAGACAAACTCAAAGACAGTTCCAAGATGAGCCAACTCCAGGAGAAAATGACCTCCTCGTTTTGGTGATAAAGTTCTAGCCAAAATATGATATCAGCCTGCGACGTGACTCATTAGAAATGTGTGTATGGCGCGGAGGCAGCTCTCCCTATCTGCCAGTGCCTGGCTTGCCGACTGATAAGAAGCAAATGCAAATGTCCTGATAAGAACTGAATGCAAATATTTATGATATGATATTCCCTGGGAATTATGTGCGGATAAAACAAAGTGTTATTTCCTTGTAATTCTTTCAGGTTTGCCAAAATGTCCTTTTTCTTTTTTCTTTTTTTGCTTTCGGAATTTGCATTTCTTCAAAATTGATTGGGCCTGCGTATTATGTTAAGCTATTTGTTTGCTGAGGATGGTAATTAGTTACTGTAATTACAGCGATGACAGTTTTGCTAAATTGTTTTTAAAGCATTACAGTGTGTCTGTGCCAGAAGATTGCAGTACTTATTTTAGGATTTAAGCATTTGCTGGAAACACTCCAACTCTAAGGCCAAAGTGGGATTTTTTTTTTTGAACTACAAAGCAGCCATTTTCTAAGCAAAGACATTTTTTTATGAAAATGTCTGCTAATTTGCACTAATTGCTGGTTTGACTGCGTTGTGCAGTTTCTTCTCCGATCAGGGACTTGTTACTGATAGGATGTCTTGAGGGATCAAAATGGGCTTGAAATAGTTTTTAATACAAGTGTTTGTTAGCTTTGTATACGCTCATTGGAGTCACACTTTTAATGTTCTCTGTCACCCAAGAAACAAATTGTTGTTGAAGGCACATTTGTAATTGTGGTTTCCCAGTGTAGCCTATACAGGCTTTCAAGTTTGGTAAACATTAATTAGCGCGGACAGAGACAGTTGGGTGCTTTAGAGGACGTTTCATGTACGCCGGCGTAAACAGCCAACATCTGAATCACACGGATCACGACTGCCCGAGCTGCGTGTGCATATTTCTAATGCAAATCACGACATACTCCAGGCCATAATGATAAATCATAACTTGTGTGTTCCTGTCCAATCAGAGTCTCACTTGTACGCGTTTGTAACAGTTGCAGGGCAGCAACTAACCACATTCACATTTACAAAATGAAATCAGTGAATTTTTGTTTGTCAAAAAATGACTTCAGCAACTAATTAATGCGAATTAATTTTCTGTTGATTGTCTAATTGATTGTTCAACTAATTGTTTCAGCTCTAAACTGCTCTCTGTTATATTGTGGAGCAGATTTTGCTGAAATAAATGAGGATTCCCAAACTCTCTGACCATTGCTAATAGTTAAATTGACATTGATGCAACAAACATAGACGTCGAGGTAATTACTGTGTGTCTCCTGAGCATGCACGACTATTGATCCCACCGTTTTGCAAACGAAACGTACCACCGGCCACACTTCCGGAGGACCCCCATGGGCAACAAGCCTAGTTTCCTTCTCGAGCGTTATGCCACAAGTGCATAATTGGATTTACCATTAACATAATCAGACAGCGTGCGTGTTGACTTGGATATTCCCTCATGAGCTGCATTGCATCTTCTGTAAACATACCAGGAGATGGTGAACGTCCATCCTGGTCCCATGAGCTGCCCTTTTGTTTCTCTGACTTCAGCCCGACTGTAGCAGGAGTTTGTATACTTACACCGGCTTAAAGTGGAGAAAAAAAAAATAATCTATTCAGAGACAATTTTCCACAGCAGGGTCATAGACCTCTGTAAAGAAAGCCGGAGACACAAACCTTGTGTATCACCGTAGCCATCTTTAGAATGAATGGATCATGAAGCTAATTGTTGAAAAGAAACATTTACATGTGGTGGAGTACACGAAGCAAATATAATGCTACAAATAGTTCCCTTGTGCGATTTATAACCTTGGATGTTTGAAAGAAAAATCCAGCACCTCAACGCAAAGGTAAGAAACGCACAAAGACGGCGTTCGACCGTGAGCGAGGAGGATCAGCGACAGCATGAGGACTCTGCTTCTTGTTTCTTGTAGCAAGACGGAAGCTCAAACCTAAAAGATACAGATTTAAGAGGCGCATACGGAATAAAGCAGGGGAGGGACGGTGCAGATAGAAGCATGCAAGTGAAGCACAAGCACAAGCGAACACATGCGGCTCTGTCTGTGGAAACTGCTCGCTATCCGAGCAGAAATGTGGCCTCGGTTTGTGGGGTGAATTCCCACGTTGTGTTTCTGTTGCATAAATATACCCATCACCCCACAAACCCACACACAGCATCCATATTAGATGCACCCGCTAGTTACTTCTTAATTAACACCTACTGCAGCCATAATAATAGAATCGCTTCCCCCCCCTTTCTGAAATCCCTTTGAAATTACGCAGGATTAAGGAAAGTTGGTTGCTAAATTGGTGTGTGCATCTGTAATTTAATTGCATCTGAGGCCATTAATTAATAAGGTGCCTCCTTTAATAGTTAATGTATAATTGCTATTAATTAACAGCCCGTCTTGATAAAGTGTCACCAAAATCAAACAAAAACAATTAGCTTTTTGAGGTAAGTGTCTTTTAAAAGCCTCATTATTAGCACTAGAGGTAATATACAGTAGTTAGAATGATAAAGAAGCCCGCGTAGATTTTAATTTGGATGGGGAGAGAGGGGGGGGGGGGGGGGGGGGGGGGGGGGCGACACAGTTGACATCCATAAGGGAATTACCATGCCGTAATTAAGGGATAAGCTCTTTGTAACATGATAAATAATGCAGTGAATCTGTCCCCTCCAGTTAGGTTGTCTCCTCTTTTTACTAGGATGGACTTTAATTCCTCATTGTTGTACTGGAGCATATTTAGGTCCATTTAGCGCCTCATCAGCGTGGTGAAGATTGAATGCACTACAGGGACTACTAGCTTTTAAGGCAAATGTGTACTTTTCGGACTTGGGTTTGGGCATTCGAAGATATGTGTCCCCTGTAAATCTCCGCTGCTCTCGCTTCTTGATGAAACGCAGTCGCGTGAAGTCCTCGTGTTTGAGTCTCCCTTGATGGCAGCGTCACACGGAGTAAACACGACGAGTAATAACTCAGACAACAGGTACAAGCGTGACCAATCTCTCACGTGCTCTGTGTGACTAGCAAGGGCTCGTGTTTGAACCGACGTCGCCCGAGGCCCACTCAGGGGAGAAATAGCACCAAAACAATACGTTAGCTTTGTTCATCTTATCTGGCATAAATCAATAGGTTGTGGTATTTAAGAGCGGGGCGGTCGCCGGCGCAAAATGAATTGGGTGCCAGGCTGAGAAGCATAAACACACATCTGGAGCGCGGAACTTTAAACAAACCCGACTGTTATTTGCGGTGCCATATTACCATGAATACAAATGACAGCATGACCTCAATTTTCTGCACTGTGTGAGAGTGCGGAGGAAACCAGCAGTTTTTAAGTGCTATTCCATCCCAAAGTGCTTGTTTGGTCTCAGTTTCACTCCTATCACAAAGTCAGCAATCACGCTGTACAGTATTGAATTGGTAGGAATAATATTCAGGGTCCCTGTCCACGGGCAACTATTATAACAACCCTGCAATACGGTTTGTTGATATACACCCCCAACATACACACTGCAAGTCGAGCCTGATTTAGCCTTTATTTAATGAGGCATCAGCAACCGGCAGTGGAACAAACTGTTAGCCTAAGAAGTCACTTTCACCTCGGTTCACTGTGGAGAGAGCAGCTCCAATCCACTCGCTGAACAATTACAGCATATTAGCTACATGTCAGTCAGACCTTTCTGGTGCCGATACGTCTCCATTTATTTCCTCTCTACGTTTATCCTCCCCGTGCTCGCCAGCCTCCTCTGCTCTCCTCTCCCCAGACAGGCGGGGATGTGCAGGGGAGTCCGCAGGGAGCCGAGGAATATTTCACTCTGCCAGCGAGGCACCCGGTGGGAATAGGGGTTGAAACTGTGCGAGTGTGTATCTCATTAGTTCAGTTATGTAATTTGGAGCACTGATAATCCTCCAGGACTGCCACGTCGCGCACCTCAGAAACAAGAGTCGGAGTCGTCAACATGCAGCCAAGTAAAGACTAAGCTGCTAATTGCTGGGTGTGCTAATGCGACTGGTAATGTGAGCCATAGTCCTCTACGGTATTAAGGGTAAACACGTGGTACAGTAGGTGAATGAAATGCTTCAGGTCCAGGTAATCAATTCTGAGAGCAAAGATTTGCAAGAAATGCAAATGTGTGCGACATAATTTAGCATTTGTAATCAGAGGATCATACTTGTAAACTGTAGTTCAATAATTGTAAGCATCTCAGGAGTTGATGGAGACCAGAGCATCAGAGTTTGGGGGGGGGGGGGGTTCAACATCATTAGGATGTTGAACGTTGATGATGGCAGATATCTCCAAACCTTGCTTTAGCGCAACTATCTGGATGTCGAGGTAACATTTTAGTTAAGAGAAACAAGGACGCACGCCCCTTTCACACATGCACTGGAACCCTGAACACTGGTGTCTGAGTAACGCAAATGTCCCGACACTTTAATCTGCCAGCTCCCTAGTGCGAAGTCTATGTAGTGTCCAACTGAGCCCATGTCTGAGTAGAGCCGCTCATTGTCAAGACAATTCACAGCGAGCAAAACCGGGAGAGGAAACAAACATCCGAGGTTGAAGAAGAGAGTTAATTTACACAAAGACAGCAATGAAAATGTCTAACTGGAGAAACAACGAGATTGGGGAAGTGTTGTCTTTAAGAGCCAACGCCGAATTCATCAGACAAATTCAAAAAACGGCAAGAGACTCTATTATTTATGACCTAATTACGAACCTAAACCACTCAGAGTATTTCTAGTATGAGAATGCGTCTGACACGGACAATCTCCTGTTGTGTGCTAACTATGTGAAAGGGTAACTCTGGACCTAGTCCTGACCTGTTGCTACAGATGTTGAGTTAAAATCTGAAAACAGCTTGAAGGGACAGTTCACCCTAAAATCAAAAACACATATTTTCCCTCTTACCTGCAGTGCTATTTATCAATCTAGATTGTTTTTGGTGTTGAGTGTTGGGATGAAGGCCGTAGAAATATTTGTCTTCTCTCTAATATAATGGAACTATATGGCTCGTGGTGCTCAAAGTGCAAAACAAATACATTTGGAAAAACTCAACACAAATGTCTCTTTCCACAAATCATGAACTGGTTACTGAAGATGATCCACAGACCTTGTTATGAGCAGTTTCATGTAAGAACTATAGTTTTCTAGTCATATGTTTTAGAACAAAAGCCCTCCCACCTATAGAATTTTTATATTAAATATAGTTTTTTGTGCGCTTTGAGCACCACAAGTCGAGTGCCATACTGTCCCATTAGAATGGAGAAAAGACAGACTTCTTTACGGCCGAAATTTAAACTAGGCAACTCTCACCGGAACAATCTGGATGATAAATAGCACTACAAGTAAGAGGACAAATGTATTTTAGATTTTCCGCCCTTGGTACACCCACTCTTATTTTAGCTGATTAGTCTTCCTCTCATGACTGTGTGGAGGTGCACACACTATGCTTGATTGACATCTCCCTGATTCTCCTTTTAGTTCTTGTTGCAACTTGGGGCGGGGCAGGTTACACCTTTATCATTCTTTTTAAGTGTATATATTTTGGTGACCTCATCAAACTCCCATTATAGCTCCATCCGAGTTCACCACGAGCGGAGCGAGCTCTAATCAGCCCGAATTGAAAACATCTGAGTGGGTGTGCAGGGCCTTTAAATAAATAGTTTAGTCGGTGAACTTTGACCCTGCGCTACTTGATCCTGGTCCACTGCAGTCAGAGCTGCCGGTTCTCATTGTGGCCAGCTAATCAGTGAGTGATGTACAGCTGGAGCAGCGGGTGAACGCAATTAGCTAGCTGGTGGGACGGAATGCGCAATCTGAGGAACCCTGCACAAATCATAGTCGCAACATTTTACCCAAATCTTAACCCGAAGCCACTGTGAGTAAAATGTATATGATTGTAAGGTGCTTGAAATCAATCCCAAGTCAATTTTGTTTGTCGTAAAATGAGACCACCCCGGTTCAAATTGGTATCAGTCAGCCCATTCGTTTCAAGGTGTAGCACATTGTCTGTTTAGCTACCTTTCCTTTTTTTCAAATTCTATACCTAATGGTTTTAACCAAATCTTTACTGTCCTAAATTACATGTTAGCATCCAGAACACACAAAAAAAAATTTATTTTGATTTATTTGTGTTTTTGTTTCGTTGAATGCTATTGTCACGAAATCATTTTGTGGTTCAGAATCTACAAATCATACATGGAAACTGTGTTGATCTTCTGATGATTTCAGAGTTGGATACACTGGCACATGTAAACACATGCACTGAAGCTAGCTATTTAAAGCAAACAGGGGTATAGGTGGGAGGAGTTTTGTTCCTAAGCATATGACTAGTTTTGATTCATTCACATGGACCAAACAAGCCCAAAAAGCTTTACAGATTTATGTAATTTTGATTGTGAGGCAGTTAAAATTGTATTTATTGCACCTTTAAGCTGCAGCTAGGATAAATCGCCGTGGCGAGCGACGGTTCACTGGCTGAGTGGGCAAATGCTTCAACACTTGACCCTCTTCTTGGGATCACCGCGGGGCCTCGGCCTCAACCCAACCTGGAGCAGGGAAAGAGGAAGGGCAGAAAAAGGTGTCAGTATCATGTAGTGTGACATGCCATGTCCAATAACAACGAACAACATAACATCATTTAACCTTTACAACACTTGTATTGATCTATCTGGTTGTTATCACGTCGCCATCACAGCTCGGGGCTCGGCTCAGCTCAGCTTCAGGGGGCTGTTTGAATCCACTCGGCAATATTACTGGGAGACAAAGAGATCCAGGCCTTCTGTTTTTTTTAACCCTGTCCTTGGATCATCCTTTTCCCCAGCCCACTTTGTCTGTGGAACAGTGGGAAGATGTGTCACTGGCTGTTTCCTGGCGATGACTAAATATACAATGGTTGGGATGAGATATAATCTTGGCACAGTGGAGTAAAATGATTAAGGAGAAACGCCCACACAATCCCCTTGATGATTTTCCAATGATGCAATGAGAATCTCCATATTCATTCTGAACATGTAAAGATGGGCTTTTTCTATTTCTGGGAAGATATGATTCACAATAACTTAATCAAATGTTTTTTTATTTATGTATTATTTTGTCTTTATTAGCATATTCCCATAATAGATGCAGCATCAAAGTGCATATTAATGACCGTGCTCATTTATATCCGCTCCCTTTACCTGTTTGAAAAAAAAGAAAGATGCAGCGTGGATTTAAAGTAGAGCAAGAAGCGTTGAACACTTGATATAAGCTACAGTTGAGAGAAGATGACTCCCTCCCTCAGGAGACATGCACCCAGATGGATTCACATACACCCAGATGGCCCGAGTTGACAGTCTGTTCTATCTAAAGCTGTTGCTCAACATTTCACCTTATTGGATATATCTTTCACTTGTACAGTAGGAATCTGAGGTCTCCACCACATGAATGGATGCTTTGTCGATGCTCATGTACGGAATTGTATATTAATGACTGTAATCTTAAAAGAAAGATAAAAGATAATTGGTAATGAACAGAACAGTGACTTTAGCTGTACTGATGCTGACAACAGCAACTATCACGAGAAAAACAATAATATCTTATTATGACAATTGACTGTTTGCTAAACCCCTCCCCCAAGCAGCAATTGTCCAATGATAGCTTGGGGTATTATTAAGTACTCAGCAAGAGTTTAGAGGGTGGTGTCCTATTTTAGAATCACCTTTTTAAAAACAAAAACACAATAAAAATAAGTTTGGTTGTCTGCTCTAATGTTAGCTGCAACTGTTAGCATGATCGGCTAGCTAGCGCACCACCTACGTTAAGCTAGCTTAACTTCTTGTAATGTTGAAAGATTTAAAAACGTGTCCGGAATTAAAAAAATGTGATACAAAATGTCATAGTATAGTATGTCCTATTAGTGTCATTAAGTAGTATAGTATCCCTAAAAAGTCATAGTATGTCATGAAGTCACAAAACGTCATTGTATGTCAGCTGGAAACATTTAGAAGTTCAACCAGCTCATGGCGCTAACATTAACGAGCTAGCTGGAGCTGATAAAATCTGACGGTTGTCAATTCAGCCGGCGAAATCGAAGGTTACCAGCGGCTGTAGAAATGGGGAGCTTTGTCTGCCTCTGTCTGAAATCAAGGACCCATTGTTTAGGCAATGAATAAGTGCTTAGAGTGGTAAACCTGCCACCATTATTGTAAACTGCATACTGAATGTGCCATGTGAGGATAGAAAGCTTCACTGGCCTAACTGAGGGAGGCAGGGCTCGGGGAATGGTCCCTTGCAGTAGTTGCAGTGTTTTTGGTTGCAGTTGTGATTTGATTTAGTTGGTGATGGCTTTATTCATCGGAACGAATACTAAAGGGAAGTGTTCACAGGCAAGAAAATATGTCCAAGCAGCATCTTGTGTGTAGACTAGTCAAACGTCTTCCAATTAATGACAGAAAGACACCAATGAGCATTAAAAGAGCACAATGACAGAGCCAGAGTTATCAAATTTGCCGTGAACGCTGATAATAGATATGTATGCTAAGGAAAATGGTGTTTTAATAGAGTTTTTAACTGTAGATCTAGAATAGAAAATTGGACATACATTCTAATTGAATACCTGGTTGAAAATGCACCGAGCACACCGTTATAAATCATCTGGAATCAGTTTTCTCGAACTCCTCTCTCCCTCTCAGCCACTTTACAAACACAGAGCAAGGCTTTTTCAGCCTCTGATAAGTGTTAATAAATTACCTGAATTTGAAAATTAATGGCTAGCCGCCTGCTTCAGGGAGATATCATTGTGTTTCATGAATATTTTGATTTTGTGATTAGATCAAAATGCTGTGAATTCCTAAACAGCCCCCGTGCCCAAGCTCCACTGATCATAAACTCTTCCCTTCTTAAAAAAATCCATTCCATGCAAATGTGCTGATATGGAATAATTAAAATGAGTTTTGCCAGTATTTTTCTACAGTAACATTTGCATGACTTTAGATCTCGCCCGACTGATCTGCTCCAAGCTGAGGGGGAAAAATGTATGTTTTTGTGCGGCTCCCCCCAAAATTTACCTTGCCAGGCGAGATAATGGCTTATATTGTGATGTTAAAGAGGCTTGTATTTACAAAAAGAAACAAAGGCAAGCCGGTTGCCAGTCCTGGAGGACATTGATTAGGCTCTTCCTGTCATTTCCTATTCACACACTGTATCAGTGGCATTCCAGCTCATCTGCTTTTGTGCGCGCGATAGGGATCAAATAGATTTCCGCACATTGTCACAACGTTCACAGGTACGGGAATGTGAGGGGGGGGGGGGGCGTGAATAGCCGTGCAAACTTTGACTTAATAGCATATTCTTGCACTGTCTCCCTTTTTGCACATGAAGTCTCTTAGTCTGTTTGTCTCTCTCTCTCTCTCTCTCGCTCTCTCTCTCACATCATTACTGCTCAGAAATATGAGAGCACATGCCCACAATCACATACCAGGACCAAGACACACATAGACAGAAGGTACACAATTAAATAATTTATCTCACATCTCTGTAAAAACAACAACAACAACAAAAACAGTTGTAGCATCATGTGCAGCATTCGTATTTTTGTTTGGACACATTTTTCTTTTTCTATGCTGTTGGCACTTTTTACGCTCTCTAGTTGGCACACAGGGATGTGTGTGGTGCAAGAAAACATATACTCCATGTGAAGTTGTGCGACTTCAGATCTTAGTTAGCCAAAGTGTGCTTTCAAACATAGAGGGATGCTGGTGGCTGCATGTGTTTGTGTGTTTGTTTGTGTGTGAGGGAGAGAGGTGGGGGTGTTTGTGTGTGTGTGTGTGTGTGTGTGTATATGTGTGTATGTGCGTGCGCACGAGTGTGTGTGCCCGGCAGCTGCACGGGGCCCCAGGGACGGGCCTGTGTAGATTGGGTCTCCTCAACCCACAGCTCATTAGTGGAGAGTGAAAGGAATCCACACAGATGGCTGTCAACGTTCAAAAAAGTCCGCATGCGTGAGACATGTCAATTGAGGTTTAAGTTCCTTCTGCTTGTTTCTGTGACATTGCAGTATTCAAGCGATATTTGTTTATTCTACCCAAAAAGTACAAAAACACAGAAGCCTGGTGACATCTGAAAATGTGTTTTCTAATGAGCGCTCAGACTACTGAACAGGAGCCTGCACTTGTCATTCATCACCACAAATTACTCGTTCTAACTTGACATGTTTTCAGTGCTACAGCTGACGGGCTTGTCTGTTCTGCAAACACCGAGAACGGTCCGCGTATAAACTGGAAATGTGGCGTCGGAACAGTCCGGCGAGACGCTGCGGAAAAATCAATTAGATTGTTTACCTGTCAAAGTTGGAATGGAGGCCGCGCCACTGTAGCGGTCGCTCATCATTTTCACTCCAGCGCTGTCACCTGCTCTCCTCCTGTTATTCAATTAATGCAATTGAACACAGTTGTGATACGGCGCCGGGGTTTACAGCGGGGGTTTATTTGACCGCGTTCGCTCTTATAATATGGTTTACTGTAAACCGCATGGAAACCTACCCCTTGAACCCCCATGGAAAGTAAAAAGGTTTTAACTGGCAAGATAAAAGCACTTTAAAATGTGTGATGTTTTCTGCTATGACCATGGACCAGCAGCAAACACACAATGCACACAACTTCAAAGGAAACCCTGCATACTGTAACTCACATATGCACTTGTAATTCAAATTAACCCGGCAAGTGGCTGCATTCTAACATATCTGGTACAGGAAAAGGAAAAGGTTGGACGTACATGTTTAGACGCGGCGGCGCTCTAATGTTCGGCATTAGCACTAACAGCGCTGTAGTGATGCTCGGGGTTATGGGGAGGGAAACGTACAGTAGCTGTAGGAAACTATTAGATCTGTCACAAAATCTCCATCCGGCAGCAAAACATTGTAACATCTGGTTTTTGACAACAACTCACGTCAGGTACCCGGAGAAAACCAAGTTATAGAACAAACTGTTTGTGGATTAGGGAGGTTTAAAAAATAAATAAAAATAAATTTAAAAAAAAACAGTTGAGGGAGAAGTTTACTTGCTCATTCACTGGAGTGTGGATTAGAAAGTTACTCTCGACCGGAGATGCCACTTTTCAGTAATTGTACATAACAGCAATCTGAACACCACTTGAGCTGACCTACTTCTGGGGCTCAGAAACTTTTTATCCTGCAGCCAAGTCTAAAAATAACCCCCCGTGGCCAGTTTTAGATTCATCTCAATGGTAACCCTGACAGTTTTACAGAGTGCCAGTGACAGAGTCCTGCTAAGCAGCAGCAGTCTGCAACAGCTTAGACGCTCGCTCGCCGCATCACTGGACTCTCCTTTCACTCCACACGAAGTCCTCCACTTGGAAATGAGCGCACAATTAAACGCCGTAAGTTGAACATGCATTTTCAGTGCTAAATACGTTGAGTGTACAATATCGCCACCTTCTGCAAACTGTGAGCTCAATAACTTGCAACACACAAATCACAGCGGTGCAACTCGGCCCGGGAACGCGGAATCTTTGCATTTCCCGGTTCGGCTTCGGTTGCTTATTGAGCTTTGTGCGAGAGATCAATGTGAAGTGGCTCCCCCTTTAATCATTCACTGTGAATGGCAGTAAAAAATTATTCTGTGAACACAAATTGGCTTCATGTCCAAGCAGAAATCACATGGAGTTTTTGTGTTCTCTTTTCTTTCCCTCCTTTTCTTTTTCTTCTTTCCTTTTTTCTTTTTTTCTCGGCATTGTGCAGACACTCTCTCTCTCGCCGTATACGCATCGCCCCTTTAAGATGATTTGGAATTAGGGGGGCTTTTCATACAGCACATATTATGTAGCTTGGTGGGACTCCATTAGCCCGAATCAAAGAGGACAGCAGCCTGCGTGGAGCCACACAATAATGTGGCAGCCTGTGTTTCAGCAAATAAATAACAAATCCTCCGCTTACTGTAGCAGCCAATGCAAACTAACTAATTAAAAGATGAAAGGGGAGGGGGGAGCGACGTCTTCCTAGCAGTTTGATGATGCTTTTTTTTCTTCTTCTTCGTAGAATGGTTACACTGGAGTCTTGAATACTTGGCCAAAATGAGTGTGACGCTAATAAGGATCTAGAGCAGCAAACAGAGTCGATTTTTTGGGTTTACAGGGGGGTGCCCGACCATAATCTGCTGCTGGTGGAGAGAGCGCAATTAGGGCCAAAATGTTGTCCCCGAGCTGACGCTGGCCTCTGGGAAGACAAAACTGGCTTTTTTTTTCCTCTGTTGAATCCACGGTCCCCTTCCACACACCACCTCCTCTCCTCCAGTGTTCCTTCTCTCCTCTCGGAGCATCTTGGGAGCGTTGAGCTCAGACAGCAGGATTAGTCAAGGATCCATCTTGAGACGCAGATAATGTTTTTTTGCGCGCAGACTCCCCTGCTCTCCGCTGGCTTCTGCTTCGCTGATTAGAACTCGAAACTCCACCAGAAATGGCTATTTGTTCTTAAGCTGTTTTTTCTTTCTTTCTTTCTTTCTCCCCCTCCCTTTGTTGAGCTGTTTTTGTCAGCCATCCCTCTAAATTCAGCGCAATAACGAGTCACAAGTAGGTCAAGACAATGCTGCAGCCTCCGAGCGGACTGACAGCAACATGGAAGAGCCACAGGGCTGTTTAAATATGCCCTCTGGTCTTTCCCTCTCGCACTGTCTAAACGGCTGAAAGTGGGTGGTGTTGCTCCAAGTTTTCTTCCTCCACAATGCAAACCAATTTCAGGGTTTGTTTGAGCAGCAGCGCCTTTACCTAACACGAACAACTTTCTTTATTTTTTACCCCAGAGTAGCATAAGTTCAGTGCACTGTTCCCCGATGGCGTCGGAGTAACACACACCTGGACAGTTGTGCACTTGTAGTTGAGGGAGTGTGTGTGTGTGTGTGTGTGTGTGTGTGTGTGTGTGTGTGTGTGTGTGTGTGCGTGCGTGCGCTCGCCGCCTCACCTGTCTGTCATTGTGAGTGACAGAGGAAGTGGGGGGGCGTTCAGGAGCCCAGCAGCTGGCTTCACACCTGCACAATCGCACACGCACTTCCATTTGGGGGACCACTGGCGTTCCCTCCTTCTCTGTTGGCACGCAGTGGCACTTTACAAATAATTCATTCCTTCACTCTTGTTTTGCCATTTCCTTCTGGCCATTTGTCGTTGAAATAATTTATATTTAAAACAGCAGACATAGAAATATCCTGGGTAAAAAGAAGCTCGCACAGTCACACATGGCCAGTGACTTGTCGTCATGTGAAGTGCTTAAGTAAAGCAGTGAAGATAGAGCACACTACATACATTTAAAGAGGCAGGTTTTTGGCCTGTTTAGTCTCCACTTAAACTCTCACAAGTATTTAAATCAAGCAAGTTGACATTTAAATATTAATAGTCTCCACTTGCGCACATGAAACAATTACATGTTTTGTGTGATTGTCAAGAGGGGTGAAAAAGAGCCTCAGTTTCTGATTACACACACACACACACACACACACACACACACACCACACACCACACACACACAAATGCACATTCACAGCGCCGAGGCAGGGCCCGAGCAAATTTAATTTAGAGACATTCTCTCCTTCCCTCCACATCCTGGGCTTTTAAGACACTGAAGTGACTGTTCTCCGCCCGTGTAAAAGAACCCCATTATCAAAGCATTAAGATATGATTAAACTGACATTTTCTTAAGAAAACGAAAAGAGTTGGGAATAAAGGGAAGGAGAGAACTACATATTCCAGATCTTATCAGGAGGGAGGGAGGCGGGGAGGAGGGTGTACATACTGATCTTTGAAGGAGCTTATTACAGAGCAAGCTAAGAAGACAAGCACAGTGGTGTACTGATCAGAGGTATGCAAGCCAAATGCACCTGCTAGATTTCACTATCATTCACAGAGTGTCAGTCAGTGTTGAGGCCCCTGACTGACGCTGGTGCAACCCGAACGCTTCTGGGGGCACGCTGCAAAAAGTATCCAGCTTAAGAAGCCGTGCCGTCCAACACTGAGTCGAGCAGAAGGGCTGATAACAGCCTCCCATTAGGATGGAATCATTTCATAACAATGTCGGTTTGAAGTATTGTCACTTTGTAGAAAACTGGCAAATGGCAGTCAGGACTGTGCAGTTATAAGGTGTCAGCAGTACGAGTGCTTTGTATACATTGAGTCTTCATATCATGGATAGCAAAACGGATAAAGTTGTCTTATATTTGGTAAATGTATGACATCATTCTTTCACATTTTGAATGGGGTTGCCTATAAGTGGATTTCTGATAGAAATGATAAGGTCCTTACTCAACACAAAACACTTTGTTGAACAAAGTAGACAGTTTAGTGAAACCTTGTTTTAACACATAAAAGCCACACATTACCTACAGATGGGAGTTATATGATATCCAGGCACAGACAACAATTTAACTACATGTTTGTAAAAAAACATCAAAGATTTTCTCCGACGATACAATTCAATACGTTCTCCAAACATTACAATTATCTTGCCAACATTCTCAGCACCACATAAGCGACAGTGGCGCGCCACCTTTTGTCCGGTGCACGTTGCCTCGGCGGTGTGGGTATGTTGTTGTGTGAATATTCTTATTCATTCCATTTAGTCTATAGCTTTACTAAAACTGTGTCATGTCAGATTTTGTGAATATACAGACAGTAAATGATCAAAGAAATCACAGTTTGAGACGTGAGCGTGCCTCCTGGTTAACAAAGCAGAGTAGCAGTCAATACACAGGACCAATTTAGACAAACATAGGGGACGTACCGGCTAATATGGGACATTTAAGTAACCCTAAATACAATGAAAAACATTTCAAAATGTTTCTCTCCCAATGATTTCTTTCTCTTTGGTCAGCTGTCATTCTGTTCCGTTCGCTACTGTCCCTCTGTCTGCTATTGTTCTCTTCTGCTCGGTTCATCACTGTCAGTATCTGCGCTCTGAATTTCATCAGCAGAAGTACACTAGTTACAGGCATTTAACCATTGCAACCAAATGTTGGCCTCCGTTGCTGCCATCTCTGAGGTAATCCCTCAAAGTCTGAATTCAAGGGGCAAGACGTAGCGACCGGTCAATTGTGAATAACTCAAGTTTTACAACACACAGTGTCTTCATCACTCTGATATTGTCAAGAAAAAAATTGGTTTGTATTACAAACCGGTGCGCTCGTCATCCTTTCTGCCAACGCTGTCACTTTATGTTAACACGAATGTGATTCTAGAATTAAGACTACACTAAATGACTTGTTAAGATGGACATTTTTTGCAGTGCTGACCGGGGAGTGGAAGCAGCACCCCTTTCTATTTGTCTTTCATCGTCCCCACAGACAACATAAAGCCTACAGTAGATACGGGGCTTGGGGGTGGTGTGCACGAATGTCAGGATTTTCTTCTGAGGCTCCCAACTGAAGCCGAGGTATGCTCAGCATGTGATGTGAAATCTGTGTAATTTTTTGAAAGGCATCACACAATCAGGAGGAGTCAAAAGCTTTCTGGCAGTAATTGCCTTTTGGCCACAGACAGGATGTACAACACTTTGCAATCTTTCCCTGCAGAGATTTCTAACAAATAAACCCAAGGATGAACTCTGTTCTGTCTCTGCTGCTGGAATTTGCAGTTGTCTCTCTGTATTTACATATTAACCGAGTCACTGTGCTGTGGATTTCAAAGCACAATTTAACTAATAAGCTATCCACCATACATCATCTTCTTAAGTCCGGAATGAAGCCAAGACGAAAGGCTTTCAAAAGTACCAGAAGTTTGTTTGTTTTTATGAGCAAAGTCTTGATTGGATTGGACTGGCTCCATAACATTTGTGTTGTTAGATTTCACCATCCAAGAGGAGGCTGGAAATGGAATCTTTATGTAGTGTACATCTATACTCTTGATGTGGAGCCAGCTGCCATGTTACGCGAGGAAAACAAACAATATACTGTCAAAAGATCTGAACCGAGATATAACAGAGACATCTTGATTTATAGTCTGATCAGCTCTCTTCTGCGTGAGCTGCATGATACACTCTCGCTCACTCTCCTTTTAATTATCACATCTCTTTCCTCTCTCAGAGCCCACTTTCAATTTTTTTTTTTGTTCTTTCACCCAACCTCGATTTCTCTCTTTTTCCTCACTGCTTCAACTTTTTTTTTTCCAGCCGTACCACACCCCACCTCTTAAAGCCAGCGGATGCTCTCATCGGGGGTCTGGTTTGAGCTGTATCATCATCCAAACATTGGGACAGCAAGTAATCAAAAGGAATCAGTGAGCAACATAACATAAAGCAAAAGCACACCTTCCCCTCCCCAGACTCTCTCTCCTCCCTTGTCAACCCTTCTCCCATGAAATGACAAACTACACTCTCAATTACATCGTGAGGGCAACGTATTTTAAGCTACTACTTGGTTTATGTTAAGGTAACAAAAGTACTTCACACGGGACACAAACAGCAATCTCCTGAGTGGAAGCTTATTGACCTGTGGACTCATTTGAAACTTATTTGTGATGCATCAAAAGCAGACGTTATTTACAATGCAGTTTTGTTGCATGGGAACGTCATTTTTTTAGGATACAGCGCTTCCCTTGTTTCACAGTTTTTGGTGGGAAGTGAGGGAAAGGGGGAGGAAGGGGGAGGATAAAATGTGCATCGGTGTGTTGAGTGGCTCGACGTGTAGCGTTGTTGCTGATTTCCACAGCTTCACTCAACACACTCCTGCTGAGTTAATAATCCTGACCTCTGCTTAATTAAAATAACAGACCATCCTCCACTGAGGAAAAAAAAAAAAGAAGCAGTTTGAGAATTATTCTAACTAATCGCTAATTAAGATTTAGCAAAAAAACAACAAGAAACCTGTCCAGGAAGATGTATCTATTTTTAGAGCATGTTCCGAGGAAGGAGCAGCTGCGTGTGGACACTCAGTCTTTAACCAAAGAGAAGCCACAGTTCCTCTTGAGGGAGCAGTGTTACTGCTGCTCCAGTAAACTAAGAGAAATGGAGTCAAACTGGTGCACATGACGCTGTGAGACAATTAGCATAACTGTGGCGCAGAAACAAATCCCTTAAAACGAACCAACCCAACAAGAAAATAATCACATTTACAAGTGCTTATTTAGGATCTGAGGGTAACGCACTCTTTTCTGAAGACGGAGTCACAGCGTTGCTTCCTTAATTGCTCATTTTGTAGTGTTTGCTCTTTTGACTGAGTGAGGTGAAGGGGGCCAGAGACTCAGTCACAACAAAATGATTGTGCTGTAATAACTGCGTCTTCTCTCTAGTCTCCAATCTTGGCCCCTGCTGCCGTGAGGGCTGTAATTCTGCAGCAAGGAGCGTTAAGAGGATATCATTATCATGTGTTTTCTGAATAAGCTGCAGTTTATGGTTAAATATAGTAACTTTTTTTTTTGTCGTTGTTTCCTCTCCTTTTCAGTTTTGCATTAAAGCTGGGTCAAGCCGACCCCTCCCATGGCGATTCTTTTCAAACGGAGCTGCCAAAGCGCCTCCTCTGCCACAAATGTAGCCAATATCGATGCCATGCTCAAAAAACTGATTGAAAAGAGACTTACATGTTTCAAAGCATGCTGGGAGCTGGGGGCCAGGCGGAAGCCCAGAGTATTAAGGCTGAGATAGTCACCAGTATGCTATAAAAAGGAAACATATGCCCACAAGTCCGACAGTGCACCAATCAGTGCATGTTGTGATTCTGAAGATTTATAAAAATATATATATATAAATATTTTATTTTTTTACAATTTATAGTTTTGCCGTTATTTTGTAAAAACACATGTCTGATTTCTGTGGATTAAGAACAAAAATATACACACCACAGTCATATTTGTTTTACATTTTTAAGTGCTGCAATATTAAGCTACCCCGACTAAAAGGGTCAGTTGCAATGACATTTACAAAATAAAAAAATGACATCACTGATTTGATTTAATAGTCCTTGTCATTCCTTTCATTCTCCAAAAGCCTCACAGGTAAATGGGTCACAGCGCTGACAGCGTCTTCATTTCAAATAAAACCGACTTTGAAGAACACAGCAGAGCTGGTGAGAGAGGAGAGGACGTGACACTGCTGACTTAGGTTAATTAACCAAAGTGTGATTCTATGAATCCCATTTTATTCTCTGATATTCAAATATCTCTTCTCAAAGTATCAACAGCAGATTTGTGAAAACGAGATTTTTAATTAGTCTAAGCGAATGAGTAAGAAGTGTCTTGATTCCTTCAGCTGATATCTGTAGTTTATCAGAAGATGATAAAGAAGAACCCCCCCCCCCCCCCCCCCCCCCCTCATTCATCCAAATCCCCAAAGAGCCCCATTGTTATCTCAATATACTGTTAGTCTCTAAATCTGAGCGCATAATAGAAATTCTGCGGTGAAGTGTGGAGCTGCGCACCACGTTTGCATATTTATTCAGCTGTCATATCTATCTGAGCAGATCATCAGAGGAGATAAACTAAAGAGATGAGGGAATAATGGCTCGAGCTGAGAGGCTGCCGAACGTTCCTGAAAAACACCAGGAACTGGGTAAACAAAAAGATGTACTCTACAAAGCCAAGCGATTGGAAAATGAGCTTGCGGTTAATGATGGTGATGATGGTGATGATGATAATGATGATGAAGATGCTGCGAATGCTATTTGAATGATGGAAAGTTTCTAAGGGGGCAACGATGCAAACGAGGCGATGCTGCAAACTTTTCTACTGACACGAGAGAAGACTTTTTTTTTGTTCTCTCCTTGTTTTTCCTCAACATGACAGACATCATGCATTATTTACTCTTTTATGTCCAACGCTGACCTGCCTGGCTGCCTGAGCGAAGCCTCGTTAGAGTGTGTTCCTGCATAGATGGTGGTGAGAGTGGGCAAAAAGAGGCCTCACACACTGTGCAACCTTGGTGGCAAAATGTTCCTGAAAAGAACACGGCCCCTGACATTTAGTGACAGAAACCTCTACGGTCAAACTCCTGCTTAGAAACCAAAATAAACATCATCAAGGGAGGGGCGAAGAGACACACAAGACGCTTTCCTCTGATTCACACTAGATGCATGTATCACTTTTGTAAACAGGGTGCACACAGTGTGTTGCACTTGAACGGCGACCTTCTTAGGAGTTCATCTACAAGTGATGGTATCACGGATACCCTCGTGTCGTCCGTCCCTCAATGCATATGTACGCCCACTCAATGGGGACAGTATAGGACAGTTAATTGAACAATATCCAGGAAGTGACAAGGGACCAGCGAGGAGAAACTCTGCTCAATGGTGCCATCTAGTGGCTCTTCCGGGGGCGACCCAGAGACGAGCTGCACACACAGTACAGTAAGAGCTCTCCCCTGCTGCTGCTGCTGCTGCTGAGGAAGTTTGGATAACAATTATCTGTTGTATTTGCATTAATGTGATTGCTTTGTCTGCAGACTCATCTGACTGCAATTATAAAGAGTAGCATTAAAACACTAATTAATTAACTCAATTGTGGGTAGATTGATTAATTCTAAACAAACATGAGATCGCAGGAAGCAAATGAGCTCTGGAGTGCCGATGCATCTGGGAGTGCTTCTGCAGAAGACATTTTGATTATCTGCAGACACATGTAGTTGCAAATCTTTTAATTACCACAAATAGATAGTGGGAGCCGGAGTCGGTTGTGCGACTACCCCTGCTCGTTACACTTGTAATCATAATTTGGTCAGTTTTTTAAAAGAATGAGGGTGTGAATGTGGACTGTGTTTTTATTTATTTTTTTGGAGACAGTGATAGAGAGGCAGTGCAATTATGCCAAAGTTGTGTGCGCGTACATGTGAGGGGTGCGCGTGTGTACAGTGTGTGTGTGTGTGTGTGTGTGTGTGTGTGTGGATGTAACAAAATGGGTCTTGACATCGAAAGTCATCACACAAAAAAAGAGATGATCAAATCATGATCAAAACAAAACAGATGGTCACATAAATCATCCATTCACATGTTGGACTGGTGCCTCTGTTGCAGAACAATGAATCACTGCCTATCAATGCTAGAATCAAAACACAAGGGTCGTTATGAATACAAAAAGCCTCTTATTATTACGTCCCAACACATATCACTCTGTGGACACGTTCGGCATAACCTCATTTTGTTCCATTCTTTTTGTGAAGCGGAATTATGAGGAAAAACACAGTTGTCAAGACTTTAATGAAACAGGTTTTCATTCTGACTTTTCTCAAAATGTTTCCAGATTTCAGATTTTGAGGGAAAATATTCCCTTTTTTTCCCCTCCAGCATGAACACATGCATGCACCTTCGGTATCCGTACACATCCTGAACTCCGGAGCTAGATTGAAAGGGGAGCAGTCAGTCAGAGCTCCCTTTCTCGGTGTGCTGTCAGCATCTGCACATGCAGAAAAGCCTAATCAGAGAGATACCAGTAAAGTGCATGTAATACTTTAGAGATTTAATGCAGTTTTTAATTGGATAGAGGCCCATTATTTTTCAATACAGAAGGGGCAGTGAGGCACATAAAGCTCTTGAATATTTTTGCAAATCGTGTTCAACAGCATAATGATTAACCGTGGCACTAAATTTGCCTCACAAAATGAAAAGCAAACTTCATGCAAGGCGTAATTTAATTGTTTCCCTTCACATTTTCTGCCTCCCATTGTTGGAAGCTTAACATTTTTAGAGTCTGCTTAACAGCTGCCTTGTGATGCTTGAGCTGCAACAATGTGACTGACAAATGTTTTGAAGTAGCTGCAGACTTCTCTACTGTCTTCGTGGGCAAAGTGTCAGGGAATCTTACATCACTTTGTGTCGCATTTGAAGCCTTATTACATGGCTGTTTATTTTCTCTTATTTAGGGCGGCAAATTGAAACTATACGTCATTCAGTCGGTGCCACACATGACACGTAACAGGGCATTGTGATTTACGGTTGACGTGATCTGTTCACTCTAAGAAATCTTTCATAATATTACATACAAATCTGAGATCCATTCAAATAAAAGTATACTGTATATTCCAAAATGTACTCCATCTTTTTTAAACGTATATCACCATATTAGATCATTCAAAAACATCTTCTCAAGGGCTTTATTTGTTTTTACCAACATATCACATTGTGTTGAGCATTTTCTGTTTTGTGCAATACAAATCTTTGAGCAGACAGAACTCCAGGTCACATTTCCATTTCAACCTGAGGAGAACACTGCCATCTGGGCTACAATTAGTGGTAATGCAATCCTGAGCCATTCGTTTGTGTGCATGAATATTCAGAATCAGGTCATTGGCTCACACGTAACGTGCTTAACACGTGCTGCTGAAGCAAACACCAGGACAGGAGGATTAACAAATTGGTAAAAATATAAAGATATAAAAACGAAATTTAAAAAAAATGTGTTAAAATAGGGAAGGTGGTAACAATGCAGTGGCTGTACACACACGCACAAATAGGATGCGAGTCTGATTGGTTCATGTATGCACAACGACTGCAGGAGCAGTGCATACCGTAGAACACTAGACTGTATGAATTTAAAGGGATACGACAAATTAAATACAGAGAAACACTGATACATGTATATACATGTCTGCAAAATGAATCACCGGTTAATGTCTGGAAACTGTTGCAACACATTCACATGGATGAGTGAATTGCTCATCAGTGTGTTGTGCCCTGTGGATTAACTGTTCGTAGGAGGCTGTAGTCCCTCGTAGTACATGCCAGGGAGGATCAAATACGTTGTGGCCTGGGTGTGGGTGTGTGTGTGTGTGTGTGGGTGGAGGGGGGGGCTGAACTTCCTCTCTGTTTTACTGACTCGACAAAGTATCAACAGCTCCTGTGGCTGGCGGGTTGAACTTCCCTCTGCTGGCACAGGAAGCTCATCTTCTGCATGGGTTTATTATATGACCGTCTCCCACTTCAGGCGCTGAAAGACTGTGGATCCCAGAAGCCTTAGTTCAGTGGGCCAGGTGTGCATGGAGAGGCGAGGGTGGGGCCGTCCCCTGAAGTCCACTATCATCCCCACAATTGTGAGCATGTTCAGATTCAGGCCAGTTGTTGCATATCCATTAGTTAATTAGCACTGAGTATGACAGGGGGGGGCTTTACCTGCTGCTGCCTGTCTGTCGGGTGGTCGGTGGTCAGTCGACAGGTGGAGGCTTGGCGGGCTAAACTGAGAGAGCTCAGCGTGGATGTTTGGGTTGCTATTATTGGCTGTGTTGCGAGTTGCAGCTCATAAAGTGTGTGTGAGTGTGTGTGTGTGTGTGTGTGTGTGTAGGCTAATAAAACCTTGCAGTAATGCAGGTCATTTGGTTTTCCAATTAGCTCATTTTACCCATTTCCTTTCTCAGTGTGTCCCTTGCATGCTTGTAAATGTATTCTTTGCATTTTTTTTTCTTTCATCCAGTTTAAATAAAAAGAAAATAGAGTGAAAATAGAACTTTTTGCGAGACAAAAATACAAGACAAGCAAGTCTGGCGGGATTGGATTTAAAAATAAATCGAACTAGATAGGAGATGAAAAGAGGACAAACGTTTCATTTCCCACAAAGCCCTCCTCTTAACAACTAAAAACAGCTATAGAAATGCCAAAACGACAGATTTATAATCTGGCCTTTTTCTCCTTTTCAGATTAGTTGTATCTCTAACACACGTTTCGCTGTAGCTGCAGTGTGATGTGTGAAGTGTAAGCACAAGCGCGGTAAACAAGCCTCTTTGTGCCTGAGCACAGCGCGCTGATAATCTGCCTGAGCATTATCTTATGTCACTTTTTGTGCATGCTGTGCCCTTCTAATGCCAGAGTTTTACCTTGTCGACGCTGCGCTCGCTGAATTTGAATGCAGTCGAGAGAGAAACTGACATCTGTGTTGGTTTGTAATGCAGGTTGAGGAAATAAAAATGATAACAACAGCCGTCGTCTAAATCCAGCGGAATGGCAACTTTCCTCATTCAGCAGCACAGAGACTTTTGAGGAGATGCCATTGCTGCCTCATTGGTTTTTCACTCCCTCTGATTACTCCTCTCATCTTATGTAAATCCTCTTAAGTCACATGTTATTGTTTATTGCAACTGTGAAGGTTAGGTGTTCCTAAGCCCTGTGCGCACGCTTATCTCACCAGCGCATGCATCTTTGTCTCTCCAATGTGTCTTGTTTCCGTAATACACTAATGGATGAGAAAAGTTGTCTGGACTGATGCGGCGCCGACAACCAATCCACTGCAGTAAACTGCTAATCTCTCCCAGTGGCTAACAACTCTTCATGAAAGAGAGCCAGTTGCATGCTCCAGGGATATCACAGCCTTATCACAAGCCTGCTGAATTTGGGGATTTTTTTTAAATTTCTTTTTTTTAAACAGTGAATACAAACAATTCATAAACATAGAGTCATTTTTTTGTTTTTGACTAGTCAGCTTCCCCGCCTCGGTAGAGTGTTTGAATCTTGGCGCTGAACTATTGTTGTCACAGGTTTTCTGAATGATGACCGGTGAACATGAGCTAGGATAGGCCTTTTTAAAGGAGCATATAGCCATTATTATTTTTATTAGTAAGTCATGATATGATGTCAAAATGTCTGTTGTCAAAATGGTCAAAAGAGTGATGGAGACAAGAGACAAAATGTATTAGCCATAAGAAAAGAAAGGTGACATCTCTGGTCCCTGTACGCTGACGCCAGCTGGAGAAGAATAGGGCCAAACAGTTAGCGAGGTCTTGTTTCTTTAGGTTCAGGCTTCTTTGGCATACAATGACTTTAACAGCAGGTAGTGAAGACAATGTGCATATCATACTTTGTTTAACTATTCTTTGTTGTTAGACCTCCGAACCATCTGTGGGGAAAGAGCTCTATCCATTCAGCTGAATTATTATTAGTGTCTGTTCAATAAATATATTTTTGATATTTTAAGAGTTTTCTCATCTCGGTTATTTCTCACAGGGAGGTTAAAAAGATTTTTTTCCACCACAGTAACTTCCACAAAAATGTTTAAAGTCAAGTGACAGCCTCACGGTTGTAAACCTCCAGCAACCTGTCCAATTGCAGTCTGTCAGAAGTGTCATCACCTCATCATTTTATCTTATTAGACATTTGTGTGAAATTGTCATAGTTAGCATATGAATTCTTGAGTTATGGCCAAAAAACGTGAGGTCACAGCGGCCTTGACCTTTTGACCTTTGACCGCCAAACCTTAATCAGTTCATCCTTGAGTCAAAGTGCTCACTGTCACTGTAATAATTCATATATAACACACGTTATTGTGAGCCAGGATGCACAGGGCTGTCGCAGAAGAGGTCGGGGGACGTGGTGTAAATAGTGACAAAGTCCTCATAGGGAGGACATTGGGGTGGATGGACAGGTCAACAAACTAGGACTTTAACTCAGTAGACTACTGTTCATGTCTTGTGTGAAAACAAAAGTCAATGTGACTTGGCATAAAAATGATTTTGTAAGATATTATACTAACCGTTGAATGAGGATACGGTGGATTTCTCTTCCTCCCAGTATAGAACAGTACACTGATCAAGCACAGTAACGTGTCCTGAGGTCAGTTTTGACCGCTATAGGTTTTGGAACGTCTATGATGAGGATACTAGTACCACTTTCAGTGTTGCATCTTTCAAAAGCTTATATCTTGAAAATGCAACATGTTCATACAGAGGGCTAATGACAGTTGCCAGAAATGTATTGCGTTATACTGAGAGGTGCCTCTGTTATTTCAATTTCAAAGCCCTCAGAGGGCTTAACAATCTGTACAGCATACGACATTCTCTGTCCTTGGACCCTCGCATCAGATAAAGAATAAACTCCCTGAATAAAAACTTTTAACTGGGGGGAAGGAAGAAACATCAGGGAGTGAAAGCTCTCCCAGGATCAGTGGCTTGTGTACAGAACGAACAACATGATCAAATTACAACATAGTCAATCCATATGGCAGAGATGATACATATGATGAGAGTAGTAACAGCAGTAGTAGCACTAGCAGAATTAATAATAGAACTAATAACAGCAGCAGTGGATATAATCAATGATAATGATAATAAAGCAGGACTCCTAATAGAAATGTGACTAATTTCTTCGAGGAAGAAATCAAGTTAGTGACATGTATTAATGGCACATGAACGCATACAGAGAGAGAGGGAGAGGAGCTCAGTGTATCACAGGAAGTCCCCCGGTAGTCTAGGCCTACAGCAGTGTATCTAGGGGCTGGTCCAAGGCAAGCCTGAGCCCGCCCTAAGCGTTTTTTTAAAGAGGAATGTCTTAAGCCTACTCTTAAATGTGGGGAGGGTGTCTGCCCCTCCGGTCTGAAACTGGAAGCTGGTTCCACAGGAGAGGAGCTAGATAGAGGCTCTGGCTCCCTTTCTACTTTTGGGGACTCTAGAAACCACAAGTAACCCCGCATTCTGGGAGCGCAGCTCTTAGTGGAGTAATAGGGTGCTATGAACTCCATCAGATGTGATGCTGCCTGACCCTTTAGGGCTTTGCAGGTGAGGATAAAGGATTTTAAATTATATTCTGGATTTTACAGGGAGCCAGAACAGAGAAGCTAACACGGGAGTAATCTCTTTTCTTCGTTTAGCAGCCTGATAATGGGGATTATTTTGCAATGTTACGTAGGTGATAAAGGCAGTCCTTATTATTTACGGTGGAGTTGGAGGCCAGGGTAATGCCATCTAGAGCACCTATATCATTAGATCATTTATTTCGGAGGTGTTCAGAGCCAACAACAATGACTTCAGTTTTGTCTGAGTTTAACATTAAGTTGCAGGTCATCCAGGTTTTTGTGTCCTTAAGGCATGCTTGGACTTTAGCTAACTGGTTGGTTGCGTCTGGCTTGATCCATAGATATAAGTGGGTATCGTCTGCATAACAATGAAAATGTTTGGATTGCCTAAAGGAAGCCTATATAAGGTGAATATAATTGGTCCAAGCACAGAACCATGTGGAACTTGTGAAGGAGTCATCGTTGAGCTGATAAACAGGAATAAACCAACGTAGTGCGGTTCCTTTTTAGCCTACCCTCATGATACGAATAAAACAACAACAACTGAACATTACAACCTCCATGGAGGACTGTTGTACTAGACTGCATTAGTTTTAGGTAGCAGGGTAAACTATTCTGACTTACTTAGTACGTCTAGTGTTCCCCTGACCTCTGACAGACCCACGTGAGTACCATTTTATCGACAAAATGCATTCTTGGGAAAAAACAAACAAACAAACTATGTGAATAAATAAAAAAGTATGTTTTGTATCCGCCAGAGTAATGTTTTTTTTTTTAACTTTGGAACGTTCTACACAATACACAGTTCACATTTCTTTTAAAGAGCACCGCACCAGTTTACTTAAAATCTGTGCATTCTAAATATCCATACTACCTACTATTTAGTATGCCAGGAGAAGCCAGCATGCTTTTCTGGTTATTCTGACCCACAATCCTCTGTGCAACAGATAGCAACGGGGTCAAAGTTCAAGATGCAACGTTATGAAGAAGTAGGGTACACCCAAAGTCTCTTATTTGTCATTTCCTCCCTCCTCGCATGGTCTCTCCATGCATCCCTGGTGGGAGGGACTAAGACGCAAGGAAAGGAGGCAAGTGAAGGAAACGGGGATACAATTAAGAGACTTGGGATGTACCCGCAGTATGTCCCAAATAGTGGGCTATATACTTTGTAAAGGCATCTGCAAAACGTATGTACAAAAAGGAAACCGGAAACGGTTCGGAATGCAGTGAAAATGTGCTGCGCTTCATATCTAGGAGGGCGGGCGGTTTTAGGAGGGCGGAGTCTAACTGGTAAACACACTTTCCTACTTTGTAGAAGTCGAATAACCGCAATATCCCTATCTTACATGAACTTTGGAACTGACCTTCATGCAGTTTTCTTTGACTCGCTGCACACAGACGAGCGTCAGATCGTATGTGCTGCTCTGCTGTCACTTCTGTGCAGTTTTCACAAACTCTGGCTTCTGTCTCTCCTTCTGTCTCTCCTTCTTTCTCTCCTTCTTTCTCTCCTTCTTTCTCTTTTAAACCCCCTCTCAGCCGTGCACAGCGGGGATGGCCGGGTCCAGCGGGATCTTGATAAAAGGGGGTAAAGTTGTGAACGAGGACTGCTCCGTGATCAGCGACGTCTACATCGAAAATGGTAAAATAGTGGAAGTGGGACTGAACCTTCAGATCCCGGGGGGAGTGCGAGTCATCGATGCCACCGATAAACTGGTGATCCCGGGCGGCATCGACACGCACACACACATGGAGCTGGAGTTCATGGGCACCAAGGCTGTGGACGACTTCTACATCGGAACCAAGGTGAACATGTTAGTTATTGACACGGCATCAAATAGATGAGGGACAAAAGCAGGGGTTCGGGTGCGTCACGGTGATGACGTTACGCGGCGCTGCCTTCACAATAATCCGCTGTTGAAATGTTCACTACCTTTTAGTTTGACTTCTTATAATTCATTTTCTCCAATATTTATTTTACCTTACAAAGCCATAACCGCTTATAATGACAACAGTAGCAATCATATTCATCCAGCATTATCATCAAGTTTAATTTATTGCATTCAAAATGTAACTGGAGTATAAATACAAAAGTATTTGCATGAAAATATTCCAAAAGTGAAAAAGACTCATTCGGCATAATGACCCATGAAAAGTAATGTATGTCATAATATTGGATTGTAATTAGTGATGCATTATCATGGTATTGTAACTGGTAACTACTTAATGCAGTGCTGGGTAGATCGTGAGCCCAGGGATTCTTTAAGTCTCATTTTTCATCATACTTACCTTTTGTTCATGATATTTTGTTTTGTCAATCTGAACCTGCAATTTGAATTACCTAGCGGCTAAAGTTGTCAAGTAAACATATGCAATATGAAATATTTGCATCTGAATTGAACGGTAGAAGTATGAGGTAGTAGAAGCTGGAGATACCTCAAAATTGTACTGCGCAGTACTTGAGTAAATCTGCTTGATTACTTTCCATCAGTGCACAACACAATATCCTGACTATCTAAGAATTTATCCAATTTGCTGTCACTGGTGGTAAACACCTGGACGACATGTACTGATGCACCCATAGGTGTAGGATTCATCTGTGGTATTGGCATTCAATTTGCACCTTTCTTTTAATAGTTTGAAGTATATTAAATGAGCTTGTGCAAAATTAGATTCCGTTTTATTATAATGCTGAATTTATCTTCGATTTGACGCACGTGTTGGTGTTTTATTTTAAAGGCTGTGACCAGGTGCACACACATGATCTGGAAGGTGTGGAAATATATTTCCAAATACAGAAGCACAAATAAACATTCAGCGTTACTTTACTCCAGTGTTCCTCATGTTTCTGTCCACACCTGGCACAGTGCAGTTCAACAGGCTGCTAAACAACTACGTCATAATACATCAAATACCAATTAGCAGTTTGTGTCAGTTTTGTATAACACTGAGTGAACTACACGTTACAGTCTTAATAACGGTGTACATGCGGAATCTACGCCTAAACTTTACATTGGCAGTGTGTGTGTGTGTGTGTGTGAGTGTTAATCTTTAACTGGCATCCTTTCAATGCGTGTGTTTCACCAGGCCGCCCTGGCAGGAGGGACAACAATGATCCTGGACTTTGTCATCCCTCATAGGGGCAAGTCTCTCCTGGAGGCCTACGACTGCTGGCGAAAGAAAGCTGACCCCAAAGTCTGCTGCGACTACTCGCTGCATGTCGCCGTCACATGGTGGAGCGACGAGGTGAATCATTGTTAATAGATCAAAAAGCAAAACATTCTTTTGGTAAAGTGTTCGCTTACAAGTACGTTTGCCGATCCCAAAATATAATCGCACCACACGCGAATGTCTGCTATAGAATATAAATGTGAAATAGGACTTGTGTTCTGTTTAAGGCACAATGTTCCTATGCTTCAGAGCGGTACTATGAATATAGAATCAATGTCTCTCTAGTCCTCCATGTCAACCCTTTTCTTCTGCAGGTCAAAAAAGAGATGCAGACGCTCACCGAAGAGAAGGGAGTCAATTCCTTTAAGATGTTTATGGCCTACAAAGACGTGTTCATGCTGCAGGACTCCGAGCTGTACGCTGCCTTCTCCCACTGTAAGGAGGTCGGAGCCATAGCTCAGGTGCATGCCGAGAACGGAGACCTGATCGCAGAGGTTCGTACGGTGAATTCATTGAAACCGACAGTAAGAAAGATGGAACTTGTATTGAAGAGCAGCTATGGTGTTTGTTTTTGTTTCCCATTTTTGCTTATGTACGTGATTTCCACTCTTCCTGTCAGATAATGTCTTTTATAGTGAAAATAATGTGTTAGTAAGGAGTACAACAAATAATGAAGCTACTCAACACTTTTCACATTCACCCATAATAGTGATAGTTTTTATTCTAAGCTAAAAGCAATGTTTAACTACGCTCCAGATGGTTCAAGGCCCACTGACCCTGTCTGTCGTAGCAATGAGAGCAAATCAAAGGTTGCTTATGGAAAGCAATGTGATGTAACACCAAAGGCAAATTCTGCCCCGTCAGAAAATGTTTAACCCGAAAGAATTCCGGATTGTCCCAAGAACATGTCTTTTTCACGACGGGTAGTGTGATATGTCCAGGGCCTCTTTTTCCGCTTTGACGTGTCAGAATGCCATGTCATGACAACAATCCACCACTAGGCAGCAGCAAAGGCCAAAAGAGTGAAAGCGATCGGGCCTCTTGTGGTTGGGAACACATGATTAATGCTGCCACCGGGACATGAGTTAAAGGTGTGGTAAACATGACTTTGTGTTGTTAACACAAATGATCCGTTCTTTCACCGCTCCCAAAAATAATGGCTTGACAGCCCATGACTTTTTCTAACTTCATGAGAATTGCTTCTAAACATTATTTTATAACTGATGACATATTTCAGAAGTCTGCCACAGAAAATAATGCATTACATCTGTTTTTGTTCTCCAGCTGTGAAACATGAATACAGCTGATTTTATTTATATTCTCTACGTCTGTTATTGTGGCTGACAGTACTTTTAATGCAGCACAACTCCTTCTCAATGCCTCATAGATATTCATATTTCTTATTGTTTTAGTTTTACAGCAGTTTGTTCATAGAAGGCCTAAGTGGGACATTTCATTGTCTGTGAGTTACTCATTGTCAAACTAAATGAATATATATTCGTCCATGCATAGCACAACATATAAAACATGAAATATTCCCTTTGTTGTTGCTTTGTTGTCGTTTCCGCATTCGACCACATTCACAAAATCTGCAAACCCAGTTTGTGACAAAGGGAAGCGCCACCAATGTAACACATCTCTACATATTGGATTGTTAAAAAGGTCAGAAGAAAAGGGAAACAAATATTTAAAATAGATTTTGCAATCATCATCATTTATACATCGTTGGACAAGGAAGATCATTCTTAACACAAGGGTTCACGTGTTTTAAAGCACCGCTCTGAGTCGTCAGTTCATGTTTTCACACGCTCCTTGCAATATTAGTTTAGTTTCACCTGTGTTAGTTAGAGTTGGTCAGATGCTGCGCTGTTGTTACCCTCCCATCTCCAATAACCTTTAGTCTGCCTCGTTGTCTCCGTCCCCGCTGGGACTCGGCAGGGTGCTAAGAAGATGCTGTCTCTGGGCATCACGGGGCCAGAGGGCCATGAGCTGTGTCGGCCGGAGGAGGTGGAGGCCGAGGCCACCCAGCGAGCCATCACCATCGCACACGCTGTCAACTGCCCGCTGTACGTGGTCCATGTCATGAGCAAATCTGCCGCCAAGGTGGTGTCTAACGCACGCAGAGATGGTGAGTGTGCTGCCCCCTGCTGTTGAAACAGGGCAAGGTTGAGAGACGGTGGTCTTTCTTTTATAAAGCCAGAACCAATATCAGTATTCATATTTGGTGTAAATATTTAATGTTTTCAAAGAAAAAAAAACACAAAAAATTAAATTATTCAATGTGTCCACGTGATTTTTTCCACAGTGGAAAAGCCTCTGAAGCAGCAATTGAACTAACTTTTCGTCTTCTTCAGCAGGTGGAACTTGCTCCGGTGTCATCATGTGACCGCTGAAACGTCTTGCATTTTTTATGTCCTCACTCTACAGGGCGTGTGGTGTTCGGGGAGCCCATTGCAGCTGGACTGGGCACCGACGGCACTCACTGCTGGCACAAAGACTGGGCTCATGCTGCTAGCTTTGTCATGGGTCCTCCCCTCAGACCTGACCCCAGCACCCCTGGGTACCTCATGGACCTACTGGCCAAGTAGGTGGAACTGACAGTTTAGCAACCAGCCGTGTCATCACAGATTAGTGCGCTTTGTAACTTAGCGTGTATGCTTGGGAGCAATTGTTTTTTGTGTTTTGAGTACAGGAGGGCGAAGATGCTGAAGCTGACAAGTATGGCTGTTATGTATTTGCTCTGCATTGCTTATTCATTCATTAGTCATTCACCCATGCACATATTTATCCATCAAACGTGCTAGTGATGATCTCAGTGTGACGGGGACGGACAACTGCACCTTCTCTGTGTGCCAGAAGGCTCTCGGCAAAGACGACTTCACCAAGATCCCGAACGGAGTGAACGGAGTGGAGGACAGGATGTCTGTGATCTGGGAGAAAGGAGTGGTGTGTACTAATGATATGAACGCACTCATTGTGACATTGTTCAGCACTAAGTCTGGAACAGCAGGAGTGATGTGGCAGTGGGCTGATAACAAGATACATACATTTAGACACAGTATCAGATTATAAGGCTCCTACGAGGGCCCTTTTACTTATTTTATTTTTACGTTTATTGTACATCTTTAAACCCTACTGGGCTATCGTCATCAAATGTAATGTTTGGCTAAGAATGTACATTCTTTTAACACAAATAATGATACTTTTCTCATTTTATTTGAGCTGAAATATCAAGTGTTTCTGTTTTTCTACAACACAAACAGAAAAAGGCTAAACTCTCTCGGAGCTGCAGATCGCTGCACAAAGCCGACGTTGCATTTTCTCACAGTTGTTGTGAAGCCCGGCTGCCCCGAGGCCGCTTGGAAGATTTACCACATTCCACAGCGCTCACAAATCACACAGTAGATGATATTTTGGCAGAGGCGAGTTGCTTGCTGCTGCAGTTAAGCACTGACCTTTTGCCTGCTAATTCTGTATTTTGTTGTCATCCACCGTGGGGCCCCTTTTACTCGAACCGGCCTCTTTGTGCGTCCTCCCGCGTCCTCCTGCGTCCTCCCCCCCCCATCAGCACAGCGGCAAAATGGACGAGAATCGATTTGTAGCCGTCACCAGCAGCAACGCAGCAAAAATCTTCAACTTCTACCCGCAGAAAGGCCGCGTCGCCAAGAACTCGGATGCCGACGTGGTTATATGGGACCCTAAGATGACAAGGTGAGGACCCCGACTCTTAGCCATCAAGCAGGGGGGGGGGGGGGGGGGGGGGAAGGAGCAGGAAAAGGAACACGCTGTGTGTACAGTTTCAAATGTGTTCGACTCCAAAGCACATTGTGAATGCTCTCTTATCTCTCAGCATGAAGTGAAACATTTCTTTCAGTGCTATCAGCAGCTCCTGCCGATGCAGACTGCAGATGGTGCTGAAACATTGGGCAGACTTGAAAGCACGTCTCCAGGGTGTCAAGCATTGGGTTGAATAAGATAAAGTTTACAAAGTTTAGCAGTAAAGCATGCATGCTATAGATACAGGCAACTAAGAAGAGAAGCGATGTATCGTTTATCTTGTACCACCTCAACACACACACACACACCACGTAAGCCGATTGTGCTCTATACAGAAGTCAGGGTATGTCATCACTTATCTACAGCGGCGACACAATTTAAATATGAATGAAATCAGTCGGTTAAAAAAAAAAAAAAAAAAAAGACTGTCGGAGTGATTCATTGTTTCCTATGTTTGTTTTTTTTGGAAGGATTTGTAACACTTGCTTCAGCTGGATGCACACAGCATCAGTGGGATGATGCTGATGGGTCATGGTGAGGATCTTAAAGATGACGAATATTTCCCCGTGGGAGCTAAACCAATTTCCATAGTAGAGAACACGCAGCATTAGGGCTATTTCCAGTAAGCAGCTCAGAATATCACAAGGCTGCGTCTAAAGAAACGCATCCTGTGTTTGTTTCTTTCCATTTTCTTATTGTTCAATGCAGATGTGGAGCGGAGGACAGTTTGCTGTCCTGCGGACCACATCACGCACAGATGCAGGCGACGGAGGACAGTTTGCGTTCCGGTAGCTCGTGAACCGTGGCACACTAGGTCTTATATAAGCCAGAATGGCACTGCGCTGCTCTGTTTGCTGCAGAATCTGGGCTCAGCCCCTCGGGGGAAGTCACTAACCGCTGATGTGAATTGGAGAAGAACACATTACATACTGCTGTAATTTGCTGTAGATTAATTCACTGGCGACAAAACAAATCTTGCGTGCGACCTATACAATTCCTGCTGTGGAGGAGTTCTCAGTTCTCAGGCCCATCACCTGCTCGGGTGTAGTGCGTGTTCTGTCTCCACCGTGCGTGCGTGTCTGCGGACGTTGCGATGCCTTTTCAAGCATGACGGCGCCTCGTGTTTGATCGCCGCGGCCGCGAATTCATCTGTGAAACTTCGTAATGACTTGCCCTCGGCGCGAGTGTCGCTTCGTAACACAACATCCGGACCAGGGGCCACAAACGGTTGCGTAACCAGGAACGCCTGAGGAAGTTCATCCGATGGCCTTGTGTGTCTCATAATTGCTGCTACTTGGATAATGAGGACACATCTTGTTTTTGTCAGTGCACACGTGGCACGGTGTCTGGCTCTACAAATCAACGGGGAATGTGTGAATGGGGGGAAGCAGTGCTCTCTGGGAAAAAAAAGGAAAAAGACATTCAATGTGTTTCATGCAACTGGCTGAGTCAGAGTTATTTCACTGTTCCCCGCTGATTTAGTCCTTTAGATCTGATTTATTTCTCAGACATCATCAATCTGTACAGTGCGGAGCGTTTGATCATTTGAATATGAAGTGTTTTAATGGGCTTTCCGTCTCAGAGATTTATTATTTCCCAAAAAGCCCTTCCACCTCCCTAATGAGAAGGTGCATTAAGTTACTACTGCTGTTAGTCACTGCATGCAGCGATGGAAGGTTCTGTACTTAATTCAATTATTTAATTAAAAATGTATCACATGATTCACAAGTAGGATCACAAGCTCGTAGTGATGAACACACAGAGAGATATCAACCGACTCTGCAGCACCACAGAGGCCTTTTGTGTCTTTCAGCTCGTTGTTTTGTTTTGCGCTCAGCGACGTCTCAGTTTTGGTTCACTCGCTGCGTTTGGCGGGGGTTTTCGGGCGCAGTCGGCAACAGTTTGCGGCACTCTGAAGAGTCCATCAGAGCTCAAAGCAGAGTGCATCTTGGACTTAGATTTAAATCTGTCAAATGGACAGAGACGCATCGTGTATCTGCTGGCTGTGTGGTAACTATTTGCTAACACATTGAAATGTAGTTAAGTAAAAGTACATGTCGCATGATAATACACCATTAAAGTACAAACACCACGTAACGCTGTGTTTGGTTACATTCAATATTGAATTATGAATTTTACATAAATCTTGAATACATTAACTATGAGTGCTTTCAGATAAATCATTTTATTCATTTCTGCCTATAAACTCTATCGCAGCCATGCTAAATATCTTCCCATTCCAGCTTTTTTACATAATTCAGTTCATTGCTTGTTGCTGCACAGTGTCTGCAGTCACTCGATGCTGTGTGTGAGTACATCTTGGCAGATTAGAACAGAATGCGTTAAGTTTTCAACAAGGTTTGCATGTGATGAAGACATTTAGCTCCAAAATAATTCTAAATTGACATGTCGTTGTGTCTTTGTGTCTTGGCAGGAGGATATCAGCCAAGACCCACCACCAGGCCGTGGACTACAACATCTTCGAGGGCATGGAGTGCCACGGTGTCCCTGTCGTCACCATCTCCAGGGGCAAAGTGGTCTATGAGGATGGGCGGCTGCAGGTGTCAGCAGGACACGGCAGATTCATCCACAGGAAGCCCTTCTCTGAATTTGTTTACAAAAGAATCAGGCAAAGGGATCAGGTCAGTCAATCCCCACGACCTTTATGAGTAGGAAATAATACCCCAGCTCGTAAAAGACTGTCTGTGCTACTCTAACCCTAAAAGCCCACTGTACACTACCTGCTCGGCACCAAACAGCAGACGGACAAAGTTGACTAGCTGGTGATTTAGCTCCTCGGGAGCCACACATGTCCCTCAGGAGTTGGTGGAGACCAAAAAGCTAAAACAGAGGAACTCCTGGACTTGCTTTTTCCAGACTAGAAATGAAATAACAAAAGAAATGCTAATGCTGCTGTGCATCTGCTGGATGTGTAGGTAAGCATCTGTTTGCTAACAAGTTCACCATGTCAAGGTATGCTAGTGTTGTGTTTACAACTTGTTTCTGCTGCCCCCAAGTGGCAAAAACTGTTATTGCAGGTGTACACCAAGTGACACCAAGGGTGGCTCTAAAAGCGAGTCAATTCCCCGCTATCTTAAAATGCCCAACTTTACAGCAGGAATTCACAAGTTTGCAGCCTGGTACTAAAAGCAGTTTTGATCTCTATAGCTAATATCTCGGTTAATGACAACTGCAGAGATGTGAATAGTCCAGGCATCGACCTTCTCAACTAACTCTCTTTGCTTTTTATGGAATACTGAACGAGGGAGTGATTTCAACACTAAATATATTTGCTGACAATGTTGATTCACCATTTCTTGTTCATTATGTGAGCATCATAAATGAAACATAAAGGACATGAAGGCTTATGTGAAAAACATCTTTCAGGGGGGGGGACTGGAAATCAGATTCATGTTGAATTGAAGCAAATCCTGATGAGTTACTGTACACAAAGGTCACTGAACCTTTCTCTCTCTGCTTTGTATTTGGCCTGCAGGTGGGGAAACCTACAGCTGTGATCAGAAAGCCCTATGAAGGCAAAGTCATTTCTATATGAACAACTGGCCCAGAACCTGGAAGGCGAGACAGTTCTGCAAGTCACGCCTACATTATTCAGCCATCAGCCTTCAGACAAATCACCGTGTGCAGAAGAGGTGGCGGTGTTTTTTTTTGTTGTTGAAATTTCTCCCATTTTCCTTCATGTTTGTTGCCATTGGTAACCCAAAAGCATCTTTCCCTTTGATGAACTATTCATTAAAATGATTTACTTCGTTGACCCAGATTGACTCTGTTTTCGCATATTCAGCAGGTTCGCACATTATCGGATGCACTCTATCTATGCCCATGTATGGACTGCATTCATTCCTTCCCACGGTGCAACAAACAGAAAAAGGTCTGCGGCTGTCACCGAGCATCATGCAGCAGCTTCCCATTGGGCTGACATGCTGGCGTGGTTTTCTGCCACAGGGCCAGTTGAGACATAATGTGAGCTTATCATGTAGCCACACGGGTCAGTGGCAGCGTGTGAGTCACAGAAGGCCGACTCATCCTTGAGCTGTACCACTTCCTTCTGACAGTGGGAGGGGGGGGGGGGGGTGTGGGAGTATACAGTCGACAATGAGTAGCTCTGAAAAGTTCAATAAAGTAAATAACGAGAAAAAATACACACTGCTTATTTATGTTGACTCAACTTTTCTTGAAATTGAGGAAGTGATTCACATTAAATTAACATAATTCAACTCTGAAAGTAAGTGTTTTAACCATTTTTGCAGAGTTGGACAAACTATTATTTTAAACCGGAATAGGTCGTTGGCTTTTCTTTGTTTATTAAATTAGGCCACATATGAGATTGAGAACGCACTATTGTGTTTTTACATCACAGCGTGCTCTGCAATCTCTGGTCCGGTCATCAACAGCATTTTGAGGTTAAAGTTGCTGATATAATATTATACTGATATATATATATATTGAGACAGAGATTTTATTGTTTTGGACTAGTTCTTAATTCGTTGGCCTTAACCCTGGTTATACATTGTGATGTAATGTCGGTACATTGGGGAGCATTGGACGTAGCATGCACATGACACCGCTCATGGGCTGACCACATTCACAATTCACTGATATAACTGCTTGTATAACAGAAATGGAAATGTGGAAACAGTGCAGGTATTGTAATGTAAAACACAATAACAGCAGTAACAATGCAGGAACACATACTCAATACAGACTCTTGTCCATGATTATGTTGCCCTGGTGCATTCTGGGAGGTTCCTCCTACACACCTATGTCAGGATACTGCAATATAAACTCATACAAACTATTCATTTTTGATAGATTTTTTTATAGGATTTTTTAAATCATTGCCCTTAACTGCCAAATTGATTTAAATCAAATAACGTGGATTGTATTTAAAAACCTGATACAACAATAATGAATAAATAAAGAATAAATGACCAAGTTATTTTATAAAAAATGTAAGAGAAATGTATATACATGTAACAGCTGTGAGACGTTAATGAACAGCGACAGTGCGTAAGTGGAAAGAGGACAGTGCTGTTCACTGCACATGTCGGGGACATCTGTCTTACATTATGTAAGCAGATATCTGTTCTACTCTGCAGAGGAGCATTCCACATGGAGGTCACATAAAGAAGCCTGTCACTGTGTTTTAGGTTTAGGTTTATCTATTATCTATTATGTAAGACAGACACTGCAGAGCATAAATAACAGGATTCACTGCTAGCTTCACAAATACATGATTGTTAACTAGATTGTTGTTTTTTTTACAATGCCTCCAACAAGCCTAGGACATTAATGTTGGTTATGTATTATTCATATATTCGATTGGTTGGCAGTACTGTGGTATCAATCCTAAATGTATACAGTATGTCACAGTACACACAGGGAGAGATTCATCATGGAATAATGTCATGTAATGAACATGATGTCATGTCTGACAATACATTAACATATCTAGATGCTGAGTGCTCATTGGAGCTACTCTGAATTGAATTATAATAATTATTAGGTAATTGGTGGGAAATTCAGTTAATGTGAAAGGGTTTGTATAAAGCATCTATTAGCCATTCTCCATGGTTACCAGAGTTGTCAATTGGCAGATTGGCCGGTTATGTCATATGATGTAAGTCAATCAACTGCCACAGCATGCTGAGTAACAATGACACAGCACAGGTAGAGTCAGGTGATGGAGCACAGTGCTTGAGCAACACGTATTTATTGTTTAATATTCCATGGAATATAAAAAAGCATCTGAAAAAATATATTTACACACACACACACACTAATATAATATACAGATATCAGAAAGGACACGTTTGAAGTCCCTGAGTTTTCATTCCAGTTACAAAGTGCACAGTGTTGCAGTCGCAGCGGTCACTGAATCAGGTCTTCACCCTGACTGCTGTATCTGAAGGACCTTATTTATCCCTCCAGAGCGGCTCGCTGAGAGTTCAGTGATTCTCGGACGGACCGGACAGCTTAGATATAAACTGGTAGTGTTTAAGTCACAAGTGTCACTGCCTTATGAGGTAAAAGTTGATTTAAAAATGAATGATGTAATAACAGGATCATCAAGGACGTAGAATCCGTTGTTGAAAGCTGCCCTCAGCAGGGGACCTTCTTATGCTTTCTTATCATAGAACAGAGAAAACATGCAGCTAAAAGAACAACTTCTTCACACGACACTTTGCGGATCCCCTTTGAGCCTGAAGAGCAGCGGGCACCAGAAATGTGGCTGAAAAGAGAAGACAAACACCCTGAAGCATTAGCCGAAGAGATGTACAAACGTCACCAGCGACGGACAGTAATGAATACCTTTAAATAGAGCGACGTGAGGCTGCAGTTGTCTTTCCCCTTCCTCTTTTTGCATCTCTTCCTCAGGATTTTGGCGTGCAGGTACTCCACTCTCTCCTCCGCGGCGCTGGGGAAGAATCTCTCGCAGACCATCAGCCTGAGCTGGCCCACTTTGGCAGCCATCAGAGCCATGATGAACAAGGTGAGCAGGATGGCAGCCAGAGGAACGACGGAGTTGTAGAGCAGCAGCTTGGGTTTAGGAAGGCATTCCTTCTCAAACAGGGTCACAGAGTAGGAGAAGTCTTTCTGATGGTTCTCCTCACCAAGCGGTATGCCTACTAGAGTCGCAATCCCCTGAGAGGACACAAGGATTCATATTCAGCGGCTGCCGGACTGCATGGGACAAATACTGTAAATGCAGAAACGTATCAGAAGTTCTCTCACAAACACTTACTTTGATGCTCATTAATAACGGGACGTGGAACGGTTCCAGCTCTGATAACTTTCTTGTCACAATATCGACAAAGCAGTACAATAAGGCATCCACAGTTATGAATATGACCCAAGCCATGAAATGGGAGACAACCGGAACACCAAATTTCAGCATGGCTCGCCCCTCTCTGGTGGTGGGACGGGCTGAGGGGACGGCGGCGTACAGCTTCTCCTCCTCTGGCGTGAGGGGGAGGAGGTGGGGCTTTCCTTCCGTCTTCCGCCTCTCGTCGAAAACAACAAACTTGCTGCTCATGAACCGGTTTTGGTATTTGGCGTCACCGCAGTATTTCTTCACGTGCAGCGCTATGAAGAGCATGAGCACGAGGAAGCTGATGGCAGGAAACATCCTATCGGTCACAGAGGAGACTGTACTCATGAGGGCCTGGACATACTTCACGGTGTCGTTCAGCCTCTGCTCTGCTTCACTAAGTTTCCACCGGAATTTGTCTGATTCCAGTCTGGGTGACACCTTGAGTTGGGAGTCGAGGTTCACCACCCCTAAGTCTGTAACCCCCTTGAGCATGTTTCCCAGCCACTTCAACATCTCCACATAGCTACTGAACGGAGCGACGATGGCTGCTTTCTTGGCCTTTAGGTTGCAAATCATGCTCCGGACCAGGCCGGTGGTGTTCTCCAAGGTGTTGCGGATATTTCTAAGAACCACCAAACTGGTCCCAGCGGTCAGGAGCAGGTTCCGACTCTTCTTCATGAACATGGAGATCACAAATAGAATCCCCCAGCACCTTACTCTCTTTGATAGGAAGAGGGCGACCGTCAGTAGTGCCTCTACGCAGACGGCAATCGCTCCGGCCACCGCCAGCTCATAGTTCAGGGGAAAGAGGAGGTACAGGAGGAGCAGGGAGCTGAGCAGGAGGCTGGAGAAGCTACATGTGAGGAGGAGGATGAGGGTTCTTCGAACGCCATCTCTGTTACCGGTTGTGAAAACATCTAGAGCCAGATAACCAACATCCTCGAGGCTCCGTTTTATTGCAATCAATGGAAATAGCATCCTGGACATTGAGGAAGATTATGTGTGTGTGTTGGGGGGGCAACAGCCACATAAAGACAAAAACAGAGGTTACATGAACAGATACTTGCAAAAGATATACAACATTTAATGGTCAACTATATGTGGCTGAAAGTTTCTGTCAAATTTCTATTCTGAATTTGAAAATGCTGAACATATGATAACAGATGTAATGAGATCATTAAGTACGTACCTGCGCTGCAGAGCTGGACGTCTATTCTTATGCGTGCAGTTTGCAGGCTCCTTAAATACGGATAAAACAGGAACTGTCCTCCCCCCTGAAACTTCAGCCATTCGTCATTTGTTAGTGATCTCTATTTTTTAACCAAAAGCAGAAGCAACCAGGGGGCCGATATGAGGCCGGAATTGGACAGTGTGTGAGACTTTATTGAAGATTGCAAGGCTGCATGTCACTAATGGATGAATGAGTTTAGATGCTGTATATGCACCTTAAAGGGACAGTTCACCCCCAAAATCTAAAATACATGTTTTTTCCTATTGCCTGCAGTGCTATTAATCATTATAGACCAGGGGTGCCCACTACGTCGATCGCGGAGGTAGATCGCATGCCATTCAAAAACAATGAGATGTCCTCATGGCATTTGCCACTTGATTTTCTAACACACGGGTCACCACGTATGCGCGGGTCAACCGCGCGAGCTACTGCAAAACTCCAGCGAGCTAATTAGTTAGCCTTCCAATTTATTTCTACTAAAGAAGCTAAAGCTGCAGCGCCATGATTTGGGAAACTTCCAAAACCTCGCGTCAGAGCTGGAGACTCAACGGAAGGCGTGTGCGTAACTTGACAGTGCGCGCTACACAGAGCAGATTGACAAGTGTCTGTCAGAGTTTGACAAACGCTTTCGAGACTTTGCTTTACTCGAGCCAGTCGCTACACTTATGTGCTGCACATTTCGGGAAGACATTGAGGTTGATTCACTCGCATCAAAAATTGCAACGCTGTTTCACCTGAACTCGTCTGGAGTGGAGGATGAGATTTTGACACTGCAGGCTGACATTCAGCTGAAGTCCAGGGCTCATGGACAGTTTTCTCACAGAGGAAAAGTACCCAAACATGAGGAAATGTGATGCCTTCTTGACTACATTATTCGGCTCTACTCATTTATGTGAGTCAGCCTTTTCCCACATGAAGAACATTAAGTCCAAACACCGTTCCACCATGACTGATGATCATTTGAAGTGTGCTTGAGGCGGGCTACCAGCAGCTACTGTCCGGACTATGCTACTCTGGCCAATCCCATTCAGTGCAAGTCATCAGAGTAAGGTAATGACCAAAGATGTACAGAATTATATTGTGCCATAAGGGTTCATGCAGTTATGCAAGGTACGCCAACATATATTGTAAATATAAAGTATACTCAGTGTATATATATATATATCTATATATATATATATATATATATATAAATAAATAGATATTCAGCATTTTTAATGTAGGTAGATCATTTTGACTTGGTCATTTTAAAAGTAGCTCGCAAGCCGAAAAAGTGTGGGCACCCCTGTTATAGATCGTGTTGGTGAGTTGTCTAGTTTTTCAGATACATTATCTGTAGAGATGTCTGCCTTCTCTCTAATATAATGGAACTATGCGGCACAAACGCCCAAAACTACATTTGAAAACCTCAACACTCTCTTTCCAGAAATCTTGACCTGGTTATTGAAAATAATCCACAGATCTTGCTGTGAGCAGTTTCATGTAGGAAATAGGGTTGAAAGAAAATAGTTCCTACATGAAGTAAGGTGTGTGCCTTTCCTAATCAAGTCCAATCAGTTTAATTAAACACAGCTGGACTCCAATGAAGGAGTAGAACCATCTCAAGGAGGATCAGAAGAAATGGACAGCATGTGAGTTAAATATGAGTGTCACAGCAAAGGGTCTGAATACTTATGACCATGTGATATTTCAGTTTTTCTTTTTTAATAAATTTGCAAACATTTCTACATTTCTGTCAAGATGGGGTGCTGAGTACATTAATGAGAAATAAAATGAACTTTTTTGATTTTAGCAAATGGCTGCAATGAAACAAAGAGTGAAACATTTAAAGGGGTCTGAATACTTTCCGTACCCACTGTATATCTGCATATGACTGTCAGAGTGCGCAGCTGGTCCAGCCTCACATCCCGCCCTCTACACGCCCACATTCAACCATAAACGGTCGATGCAAAGCACCTCATGGATGCTGATGCATAGAAATGAACTGCTGATCAGAGGCTGTTTACGGTGAATCACAGAGAACACCGAGAGGAAGAACAAGAAAGGTTTTTTATTATTTTTGCCACAGAAATCCAAGTGCTTGTGGATGAGATGATCCCTGAACACTCGTTCTCTCCCAATTCTCCCATTGACGCAGTCCTAACAGTACCAGAGCATCTACGGTGCAGCATTACACATCACCAGTCTCACTGTAGTATTTATATGTTCACAGCAGTCAGACCGATCACTTCCAAAATGATCGCGACAATCAGTGGTCTGCACCACCCTGGATATAAGCATGAGAGGTGAACGCTATTTATTCATTGATGTTTTCTCATGGCATCATGAGCAGGACTGATAATGAGCATATGGAGGTGATCGTACGAGAGCTGTCACTGACTTTATGTCCAGACTTTGCTACTTTACAGGATCCTCATCATGTGCAGGTGTTGAAGGTTTGCGAGGTGAGGTGATGGAGAAGGTGTGTGACATCACCATGGTTACTCCTCTGCTGCAGAGAGCCGATACTCTCATCAGACAGCTGTTTACAGTTTGTCTGTGTACAGTAGGCTGTATCTGTCACTATGGAATAAACCATGAATGAATCAATAAGGCTGTGTTCACTGCAGCGATTTTACTCACAAACACTCAATGAAAACTAAAATCGTACTTGGTGATTATTGATAAATATTGACGCTCTGTTCTGCAATTGTTTAAGCGATATTAACGTGTGCGTGGGAAGTGGCGTACGGCTCTTTCAGACCCCGTTTTGTGCACAATGGTTATAAATGAGACCCCATGGGGGGGGGGGGGGGGGGGGGGATAAAGTATCCTATAGGTTGCATTATGGGAATTGTAGGATCCAGGGTTTTTGGCGCTTGACCCATACTGATGACTTAGTCAGGATTTCTCCTGCGGTGTTGATTCTGACACTTCTTACTTGTTCCTACTTGTTCTGCAGTTTCTATAGGAAGCGTGTCACACTCTTGTGCGTGTGTGTTACTCTTATCACCACCCAACTCTTGGCATCAGTGTAATATCAATTTTTTTTATTTTTAATTTGAAAAATAACTTACATAAATCTCTGTACTCAACCATACTTAACCAAGACATAGCCTTGGCATTAACACATTGCACCAAAAAGAGAAAATGAAAAGGCATTCAAAAGGATAAATAACATATGTCTTTGTCATCATGTGAGGCATTCTTCCTGTTCCAAACGAGTCTGTCGATCTATTCATGGTAGCTTGTTGAGTCAGATTGTGACATCTGAAGGTATGTACAATGGAAATCAAAATGAAAATATATACTGTAGCTTGTGACAGCTTGTGACGAGGTTTCCTTGGACATTAAAACGCGTCATCGTCGTATGGAAAAGGAATAATGCCGTGGGTCAATTTCATTCAGACATACTGCAACTATAAGATTCATATACTTCCCAGACATGAGAAGTATTTTATAATTACTAAAAATAGAAAATAAAAAATAAACTGGTCTTGGCTTTTAAATAAAACTAACAAAAATATAGTAAAATTAATTTCATTTTCATTAAAACAAGAAAAAACATTTTCTGTGGCAATATCCCTTGTTATTTGAACTTGTGATGAGCTCATCTTCACAAACAGTGGCTGTAAAATTCAACCGCAGCAGCACAGGTCTCCTGCATGTCTGCTGCCTCTTGATTAGGTGTCGACCTCTTGCTGTACCAATACAGATTATTTTTGCATGTTCGTCAACAATACTGAAATAAAATACACTTGCAATCACAACTGTTTTTCGTCAACCTCCATTTAAATATAAAATATTGTCCTTGTCACTTTTTTTTCTCAAAAACCTGAAAGAAAACATGACCTTTGGGGGGGTGGAATGTTTTTGTTGAAACTTCAATAATTGGCCGCAGAAGACCGAGAACTAATTTGTCGTAGAGTTCAATTTAAGGTGAGGGAGAAAAGTATTGAAGTTGACATGCACTGTACAAGAAACTGCAAAAATTCCAAATATCATCTTTATCAAAACATGCTGAGTTACTGTAAGGTGTGCCCAAGCCATGTTGCAGAAAATCCTTTTCAACATGCTTGTTAAACAAATCAAATCCAAAAATAAAATACAGACTGAAACAATACAGAACTGTAAAAGAACCAACAGTCCTAAAATCTGGACAATATCAGGGGACCGAACAATGGTAGCAATGAATAGTACAATGAGAAGTACCCTGGGACAAGGAAGAAAAAGAGAAAGATGTACAATTTGCACATAATGTTTATCTTTATAAGGCATAAGCCTTTTACAATGAAATAAATAACTTACATTTATTTTCATTATCACTTTTTGTCACATAAACATTTTTTCTGTTAAATAGCTCCAAAAGTTTCCTTTAAGTTTCCCTTATGTCTGCTAAACACAGACTCATGAATGGTCCAAAGAATGATTAACAATGTCTTCTTTTTTTTTAATCACGATGTTGCATTCACTCCCCTTGAAAACCATGCACTAGTGAGATTTATCTTTAAAAATAATATAAATTGTTGAAAAATGGCTGATCTGTTTTATTTTTCATCTTTTATGCAAGTTGCAGCCTCAAGAAAATAATTTTCTTTCTTTTTTTTTTTTTTTTAATTCAGCTAAATTTGTGTCCATGCAAATGAACTAAAAGGGAAAAAAATATTTTTTTTCTCATTTAATTTTCATACAATATATCAACAGAGAAAGAATGATGGTGGGTTTTACATCTTTTAATGGGGTTTGGATTGTTACTGCATATTCTGGAGTGTTGATGGTAGCCACTTCAATATTGCCTCTGATTAACTTTGAAGTCTTCCTGGTGATCTACCAGTATACGGTTGTGTTCAGCACATGAACCGAGAGTATGCAGGGCATTTCTTTTGGGGTGTGGGGGGAGTGTGGATACAAGCTGGGACACACCTCACCCAAAGTGATGGTCTCCAAAACTCCATCTACACAGCTAGGTCTGTTGGCGTGGCGTGACCGAGCATCTGGTTTGAAACACTGTCACCCCTTTCAGATACAAGAACATTGACTCTAAAAAAAGAAACAAAAGAACAGAAAAGAAAGGAAAAAAAAGAAAAGAAAAGCAAAACATTTATTTTTCATTCGAAAAGGGCTTCTGTAGAACTCGTTTAGCGGTTCCCAGTACTGACCCCCATGGCTTCGAATTGGATGAAAACCTGGAACTGACGGATTCCTCGTGCTAAGGAGTTCATTCCAGCTTCCTCCAAACAACAACAACACCCGGCAATCCCGGCCGCCAGGCGCTTTGCGACACGCTTTCGCCCCACGTGCACAATGTGCGCAACGTTTTTGCTCAAAACACACAGGATCACGTTTTGCACCCCTAGAAACAGGCTCAGAAGACACAACATCAAGCATGCAGTGTAACCGGGGGGCGTGACCTGTAGTCGCAACACTGGCTGCTACAACAACGCTATAAGTCCACACGCTGCTATGATCGAGAGAAGCTGTCCAGTGACGATTGGGAAGCTCTTCTTGTCAGTGGGGCCAGAGTAGGGTCCACCAGTGAGGAAGGAGGAAAGAGCTTAAACCAGCCAATCACCATGTTGGACAGGTCCAGCTCATCTAACAGTATCTGAACTGCTCCCATGAATGATTTATGGTCCATGCGTCCATAGTCGCCCCAAACGATGACCTGCAGAGAAGGACACAGAAAAAGAAATGAATCAAAAGGAAGAGACCAAGTTGAAACAGGGACGGATGAAGTGGTTTTAGTGAGACCGGTGAATTCCTGTGAGACCTTCCTTACCTGTAAAACCTTTCCTCCTGGACTCTCCTCAAACGGCAGTTGCTGCTGGTAAAGAGGATCCAAGGTTTTTCTTGCTACTTTTGTTTTCTTTTTGGCTATGCAGACTCCGTTTTCCAAAAGGTAGACCTTTACATATGGTGCTGAGGAGAGAGGAAGAGCCAAGAAATGTTACGCACAACCTCTGATTCTTATCCCTCAGCCCTGAAGGAACATGCTATTTCATCATATATCAGCGTGTACATTGAACTTAAGCAGGTGTGTAATTGCCTGTGATAATAACAGGTGTGAGAGCGTTAATTACCTGGCAGTGCCTTGGAACCTGGTTTTCCCACAAGGCCACGGGCTCTGATGATCTCCACCTCCAGTGCTCCTTTCTTATCCACCATACCGATCTGGATGTCTCCTGAGTAACAAAAATACCTGAACTTTTAGCACACTACTGACTGATGTCTACCAGCATACATACGGTATAAGTATAAACAAGTTATTGAGGTATACTTATATATATTTTACAGTATATAAGGAATAAAATAATAGATCACTTGCAAGATTATTAACCTTACTTATTCAACATTTGAATGATTATTGTTCTCACCCATAGGGGGAGTAGCCAACGTCTGTCGTCCCACCAGCTGAGCGGGGCCGAGACCATCCAGGAAGTCACTGAACTGGGCGTCTGAGGAGAGCCTGATGCCGGGGAAGATGAGACTGAGAGAGAGAAAGACACACTGGTTACCACGGACATGTTGGCATGAGACAAAGCTGCAGCCCATTGAAAGTCATGAGGATTAGGAAGAGTGAAGCCTAATATGAGTCATCAAATCAAATAGTTGGCTGTGTACGTTCAAACTGCTCCCAGTACGATAAGTGTGCAGGAGCTCTTTGACTGATGAATATGCGTCTCCTTACTTTCCCTCGGAGCTGTAGCTGTTCATGCTGCCGTCCGTGGACTCCCGGCTGGCCTGCCGAGTCATCCTGCTCCTCATCTCCACCGCCAGGCCCGTCTCCGTACTCCTCTGGATCGTGCTGCGCAACTTCTTACCTCCCGCTTCTGCACACAGAACGACACACAGGCGAAGGAAGGAGAGAGGGAGGAAGAGAGAGGAAGAGGGGTGGAGACTGTCAATCCAGGACGTTGCATCGCTTTGTGACTCACACAGCGAGTTGCACTCACACGGATTATTAACTGACATTCCTGCGCTTTCATCTGTTTATAGAGAATAAAATCGTTCTAGAGGGGAAACAAAACACAAAGAATGAAAATCAATCTCTACACCATGAAGTGCGTAGAGCTTATTCTGGCAAGGATCACTGTGACAATCAAACAAGGTGGCTAGTTCAACAAGCTCTACAGAGGTGTAAGCGTCGAACACAACGTGTGCAGCCCTCCTGTGGTCTGTGCTACCGACTGCCTACGAGGGTCTCGTCGGAGCCATAGTGAGTCCATGCTCCACCCATAAACATCCAGCGTGACCCCTCCCCACATCTTAACTGATCCAAGACGACAGCTGACTCCAACCATTAGCCCTGCTGCTGTTCATCTCCACCCAGCCTCCCTGACAGCGTGCGCATGGGGGGGGGGGGGGGGGGGGGGGGCACGTGGCTGTGCTTTTGTGGCACACGCACACATACCTTAAAAAAAAAGTATGAACGCAACAAGCACACACACAACACATACACATAAAGAGATATTTGATATAAGCCATTTAGCTTTGGAAAACTAGAATAGATAGAAAGTACATCCATCCGTCCGTCGGTCTATCTAATATGTTATCACCCTGAAATATATCTATAATCTCCAAAATTAAAATCAGGCATCGCTATGATAAAAGACGAAATGTCATCGCAGCTGTTATGTTGTCTCATTTATCATATCTGTAATCAAATGAATGCTAACTGAGGGCATCGTGTTATTTGCACAGCCAGGCGAAGGTAACAACGTAGAGTTTACCGCCACTTCACTGTTTGCAAGTCCCAGGTGCAAAGTCATGACAAACAATGCATAGATATCCTTATGCCAGTCCGTCTTAGTCATATTGTTTGTATGGATGAATCACATCTAGACCACAGCAGCCCTAATCCGGCATCATCACGGGCCCTTTGTGGCTGTCTCCTCTCTCCCTCCTCATGTCAGAGGAGAAGAGAGGTGTCCTATCTCTCACACGGCCATGAACACACATGAAGCCTTTCAGCCTTGAGATCTCAGTTATTCAGCCGGCCTCTGCCTCCTCTTCCTGCTCTCCACACTTTACAATAGGAGACGAAGCCGCAGAGGTCATCTCTGACGTCTGTAGCGAACCGCAGCTCGTAGACCTGGGCCCATCAGATGTTATCAATAGACATTGAAAACGCACCGTTTTTTTACCGTTTTTGCTGCTTCGATGTGGAAATCATGAAACGCATTTGTTATTGTTTATACTGCTAATAAAAATCCCAGATATACCATTACTATGCTTACCATACTATCAATGAATCAGTGCTTTTATAAAATAACTTTACAAGAGTTGCTTCGACAAAAAACCATGTTCCCCTACATACACACGTATGTGCATCTACATAGACACAAACACACACACACACACAACTGCATTAAACGCAGTGGCAGATGAGCGTTATCAACACTGGTTGGAGAATGTGGCAGCCAAGCACTTCTGTATCTGGCATCATGAAGTAGCAGAGGCCCTGCAGCCACTGCCCTCACATCTGGGCCTTGCCAGACCGCAAAACACGACCGGTGGAGAGCTGCTTGGTGGCCAAACAGTGGAAGTGTGAGTGCAGGTGTGTGTGCGTGAAACTGTGGCTAAAAAAAAGACGGTATGATCAGGCAAAAGTATGTAGAGCTATAAAAGTCCATGACCCCCCCCCGCCACAAGAAGAGGAAATGAAAGGAGCATAAATAAATATAAACACGCAGTAGGCGTCATCGCTTCTGTTCACACAGTCATAGAGCGATGTTGTATTCCTGAGCTAAATAAGCACCCTCGCCCACGAGATACCAAACAGTGATTCAGTCCAGCTACTACATCCTTTGTTTTCACTCACAGAGCCAGATTTCAAATCACCAGGGGGAAATGAGCGATATTGTGACTAACATGAGTAGAATATATTGTCAGACTGATATAATCATCCATGTGAACACCACCACCGGCGGCAGTAACAACAGAAGAAGTATGTGTATTTCACAACACATCGAGAGCCTGGATGATAAATCGACTTCTCTGGAGATGCAGGCGCAGATATCAACTTTCACTTGATAATGTTACACACACCTCAAGCATCACATTATTATCCTAACTCAACTACACTGTCATCCTCATTTTTTTATAATTACATCTCTCAACCTTCCCCAAATCTCCTAACAATCAATCCCTCTGCATCCCCCCCCCCCCCCCCCCCCAGCAGCTGCTGCTGGGACACTTCCCCAGATGTCATCTTACCTCCGTCCTCATCGAAGGAGTTCATGCAGGGGAAATAGACGGCCAGCGCTTCGAACGATGCAGAGAGGCTCATCTTGCTCTGGGAGCGCTGGATACGCATCCCGGGGACCGCAGCAGAGGTATCATGCCCCTGCCTGCCCATGGTGACCGGCGGCCGTCCTTGTCAATGCGGTGAATCGAGTGGAACGCACTCGCCGTCAGCTTTGCCTTCTCTGGCTGATCTTGCTGGCAAAAGGTTTAAAAATCGAACCTGTTTGATAAATTCCTAAGTCCAGCAATAAGAGACTCTATGCTGTGGAAGAGCAAATCTGTGCAATCGATCTGTGCAATCGTCTAGTCGGTGCCTAAATTCTCTGTCTGCTGCATCTCAGGGAGAGCTTCAGATGAACGTTGCTTCAACAGCTGAGTCTTGCTCTGTCTGGGTCTGACGTTCCTACTGCACCTCTTTCTTCAGGGGGGAGGGGAGAGAGCTGCATCGCGCACCACCAATCAGAGAGCCAGGCTGCTCAGGCGCACCTCGGCTGGCTCTGCGGGTAAACGAGCTCTACCCAGAGATACTGAGCCCCCCCCCCCCAGTTTGTTTCTCACCATTTATTTTAACCTCTTCCTTTATCATCTGCTTTCTCTTTTTGATTCCTCTGCCTGCTGTTTGGTTTCTTTTGTGCTATTCATCACCGTTATTTACCTTTTCTCTTCATGCCCTGTCCCATGCCTCCCTCTCCCCATCTTATCCACAAAGGCCAGTGAAAACCAGCTGTCATCAGGTCTGTCGGAGAGCTTCAGCCACATGGCAGTCACTCAACGTGCACGTGCCAAACTCCGCTACTTTATTTTTCTATTATCCAAAACAACCATTCCACAGCTGTGCTGTGTGACGGGAGGAATTCACTCTGCTTTTGCTGGCAGTTTTCAGAGTTGCTGAGAATGTGAAGTGGATGATTATATTCACATAACTCAATCTGTCTTCTCCCCACAGCCTCTGTGACACAGCTATGTTGTGTTACGAGAAATTAATTTCCCCTTGATCAATCACAATACTTTCAAACAATGAAACGAGCTCTTTGTTTGATTTCGGGTGAAACTTATCTAAACAGGAACCTGTTTTCAGTCTATATACCATTTGACCACCGAGGTCAGCCTTATTTAAACAATTCGAGAGCAGAAAGACACAACAGTGGGGCCAAGAGAAAAAGATTTCTTCACAGGTGGTCCGTGAAATACTGATAAATCTGCTACTGGCATGGTGTGTGAGGGGCACATAACCAATTATGGTGCTTTTGTTCTGAACATGTGTCTAGCATCATAGGCACAGGACGCCCCGCCCCCCATCACTTCTCCGTTAGGCTTTCAGAGCTATCATGGAGTCCACACTGTCACTAACTGCACTCTGAAAAAAATATAATCAAATTTTTGGAAAAACAAAAGGGTACAATATGCTTTTTGAGGGATATGTCCAGGATGTCCAGCTGATTCAGCATTGAAAACAGGTTAAAAGATAGAAGCTAAAGCCTGAAGATCACAGCGTAAAAGTGAACCACCACGTCACCTGGTGATAACAAAATGAAATTGAGGAACGACATTATTCCTGTAAACCCGGGTGGGTCTTTATTCACTGTCATTAAAAAGCAAAAGCAGCATGTGTATACATTCAGTATAGCTTCATCAGCTAGCGTAGCATAGAAGTGCTAACACTAGTTAACTATGTGCTAACGTACTCTGCTAATGTTAGCTCCACAGGTTTTATCGTAAAAAAGTAACGTTCTGAAGCGTATATCTCCTTCAAAGCTCTGTAGGGAACGAGTATCACTATTACACAGCGCTTAACCGGGACGAGCTCCAAATCCACAAAATCAGCCTGAAAATGAAGAAATGTGATAGTTGTCGGATCTTGTTCAGAGCTGGCCGATGCCACTCTATGATTGGCCAGTCTGCGTTTGAGGGGCGGGATTAAGCAAAGGGTCAGCTCCGGTGCTTCTCTGCACTATCATAAATATAGCAAACTAACTCCCTATAGTGTTCAAGCTGAGGCAAAAGTTCCACCCTGAGAGACACTGCAACCTACTTCCACAAAGAAGCCTCTCAATGCATGACGTCTATTTGCAGGTTTCATCCAGGTCAGCACAGACAAAAACAACACTTCACTTCAATGTGTAGCTATAGGGGGAAATTGGACAAACACACACAGTTACAATGCAAACAATTAGTCCATTTCTAATGGCTCCTCTAGAGTCTCGAGCTCACACTAACTCACACAGTGACACCTACAGATCGTGTATATTTAAATTAATGAAAAACTATCTATCTTTGAGAGAATCACATGTATTTTGTTGTTGTTGTTTTTTAGCCATGCTGTCAGTGTGGCTCTAGAGATGTCATCCCGTTGCTCTGACGGTAGGTTAACCACTGAAATATGTCAACAACTATTGGGTGGATGACTATGTAACTTTATAAAGGCAGTCATGGCCCCCCCCGAAGGATGAAGCTCACTGACTTTGGAAGTCCTGTGACTTTACTTTGTAGCTCCATCAGCAGGTTGTTTTGTTATTTTTGGTGACATGTCTTTACAACTATTGGACGGAATGATACTAAATTTGATATCTTACAGAGAATGAATCCTAATTACTTTGGTGATTTCAATAAAATTGGTACATCCACTCATGTTCACCTCAGCATGAATTGTAATAATATACTGTTTTATCCAGCGCCATCCTCTGGTGAAAGTATGAATTGGTCTTTTGCCCTCTGACCAAACTAATTCCCATCGTCCTCAGCTGTACTTTGTGTTTGGTGCTAATAAACACATTTCATGGTGAACATGGTAAATGTTATAGCAGCATTGTTATTGTGAGAGTGTTGCCATGATGAAGAAACTGATGTGATTATAAAACTACAGGTCCTAATAGTACCACCTGACATTCCACTTCATGGATTTACTGATGAGACACATTTAATATCGACTTTAAACATCTTTTACCTTTTAATCATCACCTCGACTGTGAGATCTTTTTTTTCTGCCACAAATATCAAAACTATGAGGACTTAATTGGAAGATTGACAAAGATTAATAAGATCACCAACTGTGTAGTTAAAAGTCTTTCACTGGGGATCCTTAAGTAATATAATTGTCTTTGTTAAATCATAAATATTATCAGAATTCAATTGGTTGATACTATGAGGTGGCACAAAGTCAGCCGACAGTGGATACGTTAACCATTCACGCTGACAACACATCTGGTACGTTTTTGTTTAAAGCTTTGGCAGCTTTGGCACAGTTTATTCTTACCCGTCCACTCACTGCGTGGACAGAGAGAGCCAGAGGCACCACTACATACACACACTACACCTGACATACACCCAAATTAGGTTAATTACAGTCTTGGAAAACATCTGTTCAATACGGCACGTTGATGTGAGTTCAAGGATTCTGGAAATGGAATTCGTCTCTCACGTGTCTGAAGAAAAGAATGTTTCTGGCTCTGAAAGTACTCTCTGATTTCCCCACAGCATGACTAGTACAGAATAACATTAAAGCACTCTGTGCAACATAGTCTCACTCCAAAACTACAGGACAGTGATAACGCGGCTGGAAATCCCAAGCACCTCAGACGGCAGGAATCTGAAGAACGCTGCCACTTCTACTACAACAACACAAGAGCGTAATATCCCAGAAGTCGTGCGTTACATCCGTCTGGCGGGTGGCAGGGATCACAGGTGGAAGCTTTCGGAAGTCTTTTCTGATTGATGATCCCGGGCCTGGCCAAGCATCAGGGAGCGACTCTGGCGCGCCGCACTGTAAACACAGGCTCTAACCCTGGCACTCACGCGCACGGATGTAGGCAAACGCACATATTTGAGCACTTACATGCACACGGGCCGGGACACACACCAATACATACGCAGATACAGGCAAACACGCTCTCTCTCCTGTCAGTTTACATTCCCTGCTGCCTACCTTGATGCAGGCCAGTCCTGTTCCCCCTCCTGTGTCCAGCTACACTCTGACGAGCTTTATAAGGGTTTCTACGTTTCTATTGCAAAATAAAGGTGTGATCTTCTATCTTACATTACAACACATTAAAGCTGCATTCATTGATTTTTAGCTCCTTAATGTGAGCTGCACACTTCTGACATATTACCACCGTACACATGTATTGTAATGGCTAATGTGTTAACAGCTACCAACGCAAAACATCCAGTAATTTTTTTATGAATACAGCTTTAAATCCTGTATGTTCTGTTAATGCGATTGAAAGTTAGAAGTTAGTATCGGCCTTGATGTTTCCAATGCAATAAAATACTTGCTACCCAAACATGTGCGCACACTGTGTCCTGCCATTTACTTCACACCTTCACTGAAAAGGCTCACACCTTCAGTGGAAGGTGAAACAGGAAATGCAGGAGGTGTAGCAGTTGGAACAGTCTGTCCCCTGGCAGCCTCCCTCCTCTCAGTGGAGCAAACACTGAGCGTACAACAGATGGATAGCTAACGAGAGAGAGAGAGAAAGGGGATCTAAATACTGCCAAGACCTACATGTGAAACATTCCGATCGAGACTGCCGACCTGTAACAACAAACTATCCTGATATGCAGAAAAACATCTCTTGAGGTCTGAAAACTGAAGCGCAAACAGGAAATGAGCGTGTTTTTAACCATTTTTCATGACGAGGAGGAACATCACGCTGACGCTCCATGACTACCCTGACCACAGTGCATTTCTTAGTGCATGTCTCATCCCGCTTCCTCTCCGACTTACAGCTCCAGCATGGTGATGTCAGCGTTTAAAGACAAAACAATCACAGGAGGAAGTCGTATTTTTAGCAGCAGTTAAAAAAAAATCTAAAACTGTAGGCTGGAAGTTCATTTTTAGTCCAGTTTGAATGGGAGGCAAGAATGTGTGGACGTGACTACACAAGTGTGTTCTTTAAACTGTGTCCAAGCTTCAGACTCAAGTCAAAGGAGACATATGGCTGTGGAGCCTGAGCGACACTGCAGGCAGAAAACACAGAGCAGCTGGTGGAGCATGGCAGGGTTAAGAAGATGAATCAACAGCTTTAAAGCTGAGGTCATAGAGATAGATGCATGTTATTCTGAAAGAGAAATTCCACCCACAAATGTCTCTTTTTAGTATTAAACTGTAAAAGTGGGATGTTTCATCTTTCATGTAGTCTGGTGAAATGATCGTGTGTCATAATGGAAAGAAATCTTCAAAACAAGAACAAAACAAGAGAATGAGCTGTCTGCTGAGAGACACCGTGTGATGCTCTCAGTGTGAGAACAATTCATTTTGTCCACCAACTCTAATATTCAGGTCACAGCTCGTGAATAAACATGAAGTCATCAGTGATCCTAATGCAACACTTTCAGTAGAACCATTTCATATACAGACTGAATCTTAGCAGGGTTTATCTGTGATTCTAATACCGTGAGAAAAGTACTTTATCTCTGTGCACAGTGAAGTACTTAAAGAGAGCAATATCATCAAAATGTGTCGGGGGGGAAATAAATTGTCTTTGATTAAAAAAGAAAATCATACTCTTCTCTTTAAAGCTCTGCCACTATGAAGCCTGGCAGTAAAATATTACAGACATATCAGGGGCAAAAAAAGAAAAATAGCTCATATTTTATAGCTTCACCTTTATTTAACTGATGCTACCCCATCCACATGATGACACATTGCGTTCCAAAAGCGTCTTGTGTTTAATGCTGACCTTGTGTGTTTAGGTTTTGCTGCAGGTGCACAGCAGCTGGGACAAAGTTAACGTCACAGTATAATTGATGAAAAAACTAAAAAACTGATGCGTTGATAAATCACTGATCAACCTACTCAACCCTGTGCAGTGGCATCAAAGAGCAGCGATGTCTACAAAGTGCAGTTTCAACACCGCACTACAGCACCATTGTTGAGTCAGTACACGTATAATCTCTATAAACAGCATATGAACTGCATATGAATGCTGAATATCTCAGCAGCGTGACAAGATTTTGGTATGGGAAGCGTTCCGGTTTCCCTCTGTAGTCCGACGAGTGTTGACCAATCACGTTTGAGCAGGCATTGGTTGCAGGTAAACAGTCCGTGAGGAAAGCAACAGAGGCGGAACAAAATGGGCAGAAATGCAATCTCACAACCCATCGACTATCGACTTATTATAAGCTTAGAAACTTCTTTCTAAATCCATTTTCTATCTTCTAAAGTTGCTAACTGGACAGAATACAATAACCGGCGCAAGGAAGAGGAAGTCTGGACCCGGATACCTGCTGGCTACAATGGAACCCCAGAAATACTGGCCGATGCCCCCTAGAGGCTAAACCGTCTTCAGACCGATAGGCGATGGGTTCAGAGATGTGGAAACTAATCACAAGGATTTTGAGCATGGTGTTACTGCTGTGACGTTCTCTTGGTATAAAGCAGTGGCTAAATGAATAGAATTTAAAAAAGGTATGAAAGCTCCACTACTGCAGTTTATTAGGTCAAGGCAGAGATGGGTTGTCTGAGAGCTTAGGCGTTTAACAGCCATGTGTTATTGTAAAAGAGAATGAGAGCGAAAGACAGAGAGGCAGAGATAGTGTAGAGCTGGTGGAAGAAACAAAGCAGAAAAGACGGTGAAATTAGGAAGTGGGGAAAAAGACAGCGAAGGGATATAAACGATAGCGAGATACACATGTCAGTTAGGAGGGAATGAGAGAATAAGTGAGGTAGAAAGAGGGATGGGGAGGAATCAGCGGGGCACTGGTGTCCCTCTGCCGCGGTTGTACCTGTGCGGCTGTGTTCCTTCCATGCATCATCCTGTGAGCAGCGTGTCTGCTCCGGCCTCCGAGGAGATTAATTAGCAGCCTCAGCTAGCCGAGCAGCTGCTGATACAGGCACCCAACTTAACTCAGAAGATGAATTACCTCCGCTGAAAGCCCAAAGTTCAGCTATTTTACCACATACAAAACAGTCTGTCGGAGGAGTTTGGAGGTCCAACGCTTCGTTAGTATGTGGCGTAGCATTGTTCGCTCTCCTGTATGCATTTGGCTATTCTGGGCATCGTCAGTTAGGTGGCATACATACTCCGTCTTAGTAAAGTCACATTCATCATTGAACACAGTGAAGCTGGTCTCTTATGGTATATTGTAACCCCTAAGGTATGAAATAGCTGCTCTACATTACATGTACCCAACACCAACAGTTTCCTAGCAGTTTGATTAAGGTGTAAGACATCGGTGCTTCATCAAATCTTATCACACCTGCTCTTTTCTTAGAGGCATAAAGTAGGACAGTGATCTAACAGGTTGATCTAGCCAATGCTATGGCATCACATGCCCTAATTTAATCCTTCTCTCTGACAGATACAATTCCACCCGAGAGAGTGACACATCTGGTCCACATGGTGAGGTAGAGAAAAGTAGGACGTGAGAAGAGTCACACTAGAATAGCCATGGCTGCACCCAGGGGAACAGACAACTAGATCTGCTATACTCACAATCCTCCCCACTGATTCCGTTTATTTATGTATTTTCTACATCACTGAGGGCAACCGCGCCTGTGTTTGTGCCCAATAAGAACCAATTTCTTGTATTTCCTGCACCGTTCACCTCCTCATCCTTGTAAAAGCGCGCTGCCAATTACGTTTCTGGGACACCATCAGGAGTCTTTGAGAAGCCATAATTGGGCAAAACTACTGACATGGATTATCAGGTAGAACGCTGCTAGCTGCACTGTACAGACGGTAAAGTAAAAAGATGAATCATTGCTGTAAAAGAGAGATAGCGTCGCTATTCCTTTTCAATCCTGTAATTGACAATGCAAACAGGTAGTTGACCCCATGCACACCACACACAGGAAGCACTTCATTCACCTTGTTGTTTACAAGTTACGTAAATTCATACACTCAAAAAAAAAGACTTTGCAATAGTTTTCTAGGAAGAACATGCTTTAAATGTGCTTAGAATGATGATAATAATAAAACAAATGTCATTGTTATTATACATATACATCCACTATATTATAATATATAATTCATTTATCTGTGTGTGTGTGTGTGTGTGTGTGTGTGTCACCGTGAAGCAGCAAACATAGGAGTGCTTCACAGCCAATAATGATTCACAGCAACACTGAAAAGAGGATGTGAACAGCAGGTCAACACTGTAAAATGCTGACAACATCTTCATCAGCATATTTTTGACGACAGCGTCCCCGCTGAGAACATGTAGCACAGTTAGTGAATGCACTGGAATTAATAGACAAAACAGGCCTATTGTCTTCAGATGCCAATCAAAAGAGAAATACACAAAGAAACGCACAGATTAATGCACGGAGATGGGTTTTCAATAAGCCTGCGAGATTTGATTGTTACTGTGTGGATTCCGCTGAGTCGGGCCGGTTGAGTTTAAAACATAATGTAGCAGGGACCAGAGGACTGCTGACTCGTGGATGGTACAATTCAGCTAATAAATCAAATTGATGTTTCAGCTTGCTCATGATGACCAGCAATAAAGTCCCCGCACGTGCATAGGCTTATTCTTTTCAGAAAGTACTTTTCTAAAATTGAGACAGTGAAACTTTTCCATACTGTTTATAAATTGAATTTCTTCTGAAAAAAAACAGCATTATCATTGATTAAAAAGTCGTTTCTTAAACATATTGTTGCTTTCTTTATCACAGGTGTGTTACTGTGCTTTTGATTAATCAAAGCCACATGAATGAATCAGTCTCAGAGATTGTCCCCATTCTACACCCAAGAAACATGTCCCGTTATCTTTTCATTGTTCACTGCCAGACTTTCACCTGTTGGATGTAACAATATGCTAAATGTAAAGTCTCCTCTCTCTTCTCCATTGTTTGCTTTGTACTGCCCCCTTGCACTCAGCCTCAGGTCCTGTTACGTTGTTATGGACGTATTGTCAAAATGAAGCAGTTGTGACTGTTCGTACACTCAGAGACCGTGATACATTTGTATTTTCTGGAAAGTCAAGTGCCTTCCAATGAGGACTGAGAGGACAAAACCAGCAGTTCACATCCAGAGCTGCACACTGTGTACACACTACTGAAGGCCGGCCACCTGGGAGCACATCCATTCCATCTGACTGACCTGTGTTTGTCAAAGCCAGAGTCCTGCTGCCTGGCTGATCGGACCGACCCCCCCAACCACAAGCACTTGGCAGCGCACACAAGCGGTCTTAAAATCGAGCATCCTTTGAATGCACCCTTCAAGTCGGGCGATGAGCTTCTCAGGATAACGCACAACAAAATAGGGCACAAGGCAGCTTGGCGGTGTTATGGGCTGGTGCAGAACCAAATACGGATCTCAAATATAGAAAGGCAGATGTGTGCGAGCGCACACAAACTCCATCTGATGCACTTAGAAGCACGGAGTGAAATATTAATAGATTCAGGCTGCTCAGTTTGTGCTGTGTCTGCATGGGAAAGGAGTGTGTGCGTGCAACTTTGTTCCTGCGATTGTGCAAAATCGTTCGAATGGGTATCTTAAAATAAATATCTGAACAAATCATCATTCAGCAACGTAACCATCGGTAATAGTCAACAACGCAAGTCTTGGAGAACTGCGTCACAATGCAGTTACTGATTAGGAACGATCAATCCAGCAGCCATATATATAAAAAACATACTTAAATGCAACAAAAATGGGGATTAACATATTGATGTAATTATTAACTAGTCGAAATCCTCAAAGATAAGGCGGCAGCCCACGTGCCGGTCAAATCACATGCCAGGAGGGGCAGTGCAGTGCCACTGGAGCACACCGCTCATCTCACCATACATCCATCTCTCCATACCTCTGCCATGCTATCCAGAGAGCGCTGATGGATAGAAGTGATTATTGAGCACTTTAAGGTTGAACAGATGAGATGAAAAGTCCCTCAATGCTGAGAAAAACACCGGAGAGCCACGGCGGCGAAGGAGAAGTGGACCAATCGACTGACCTTATTCTTTAGCACGGACCCCAATCTGTCAGCCAGAGACATCACCGCACGCCGCCTGCTCGGCTGTTTGGAGGCGTGACACTGTCTGGCACCAGCTAATGCAGCTCAACCCCTCACAAATTATTATTGTTATTGAGCGTTTTTGAAAAGAATGTACCGTAGATTTAAAAAAATAAAACAAAAAAATACACTGAAGAGTGAGGAAAAGTAATAGCCCCTATGTTCTGCAAAATGTAATAATTTACACTGCAGGAAATTACGTTTAGTGTCTTTCAGCTGAAGGAAAATAGGTTTAAAAACACCAACACAACACACCGGTTCTTGTCTATATCTCGTGTGTGCACACACTCTCACATGCACGCATAGAAACAAATACAAGCGACTGCACACGGCCACAGTCTGAGGTCGTGTTTCACGCTGGGAAATCGCAGTCAAGAGAGCGTCACAACATGAGAACGGTGACAAGAGGTGACCTGCGACAAACAGCTGAGGACCGCAATGTGGCAGGAAGTGCAAAGCAGTTACAGCTGTGAAGCATCTTCCAAAATGAAACGACAGATTATTACGAAAGCGCAAATACATCATCGGCATTTTGCAACCCCAGTGGTGTAATAAGGACAAAACGGAGGTAGAAAGACAGAGAGAGGAATTTCCACAAGAGCTGTAACCTAGAAGAAAGAAAGAAAAAGGGTATGAGAGAAGTCACGCTGGTTCTTCGTCTCCAGAAAAGGACCGTGCAGAGTCCGAAGCCCTTTCTAGAGAGAAAGAAAGTGGGAGAAAGTAAAACTGGAGAAGAAAGAGCAGCTGTATTAGAAGTCAACACTCACAACAGAAGACAACAGGGGAACCACACAGACAGAACAAGAGGCCACAGGACAGATGTGAACACATATGAACACACATACAGCACGCTGGCTGTGCGGTCGGATGCCCTACCTGTTTGGCTGAGCTGAGAGGTGCTCCGGCTCTTGCGCGACATGCCGACCATGGCCTGCATTTTGGCACCAATGCTGGAGCGCCTCTTCTTCTCGTCGGTGCCTACCGTGCCGACCGCCGTGTCCGACTGGCTGCCGTCCGTCTTCTCCAGGTTGCACATGTCGCCGCTGACGCTTGTGCTCTTGGTCATGTTCACGCCGCCCGACGAGCCCATCTGCCTGTTTTTCATTTTGGATGCAAAGTCACTGTCAGCCACCACCATTGACAGGGGGGGGTGCAGGCGAGGTCAGAGAAGAGAGAGAGGACAGGGCAGAGGAGAGAGGGTGGCCAGAGGAGAGGATGTGAAAGGAGAGATGACGGATGAGGAAGCAAGATGGAGGAGGAAAGAAGAGAGGACAGGAGATGAGAAGGCGTGGGGTGAAAAGGAGAGAAGGACAGAGTTCAGGTACAGGAGTTCATGACTTACAGTATAGCTGAGATTAGGGTCTGATGTGGATGGAATTTGTAGATATTGTTCATGCAGTGAACTATGACATAGTCTAGTAATACGCTCTTCAAATCTTTGTGCACTAACTAAAGTGTCATTTCGACCTGTGAGAGCCTTGTATTGTATTCTATCAAACCCAAACAACTGCCAAGTGAGTGAACACTTGAACCGCATGTGATTCCATCGGCCATTAGAAACTTTTTGTGACATTTTCAAAGTTATTGACCACACGCAGAGTCTGTGGTCTTTACTCACATGAGTGCTGCAGTCAGTGCTTCGTCTATAAGCATGTGATGTTTGCTTTGGTTTGGTTGTTCGGTCTTGATATTTCAGGAGTATAATTCTAGTGGCAGGTTTCTGTTTCAGGATGAGTGCGGGCAGAATTGAGCTTACTTTTAATATTGAATTTCCATTTTCCGAGCATTTTAAGGAGTGCATGTCAGGCTGAAAAGTTGATACTGAAAGTTCATTCTTGCCCTCAGTGGGATACGATCCAAAAGCTCCAGGATAGCTAACATCAGTGTTACATCAGTGTTACTCAACACATTGTGTTTCCGTGAGGTCTAACGAACATGTTGAATGCATTTCCTTCCTCACAAAACACATGTAATAGTTTATACCAAATGCACCAGTTTAAAAAGCATTTAGTTGAATTAGTGTCTATGATTTAAGTTAAAATATAAGTTTATTCACATACAATTTAGAGATGATAAGAAATGCAAGTTCTTGCTAGTTCACATTTGGAGCTCTCTTGCTCTCCCTCATGCACACCTGGAGACAAAAAGCAACTTCTTCGCACCATCTGCATCATGACCACACTCAAACTAACATTGTACTTTAAACTGCACACAAGAGGAAAAGGCGTCTGTCATCAGCATTATTCTCCAGCGCTTCCCGTTTTAAAGGAAATATAGGCCAGTGTCCAAATGAGGCTCTTATTTTAGCTCTGCTCGTAATATTATCTTGAAGAGACAAATTACATTCTGTATCATGGGCTCTACATCCTTAATGAGATAAGTTTCTTGTAGCGCCCTCAGGCTACTACTCATTAATCAAAGTGTCTGACCTCCGCCGTGTAACTGTCTTGTATAGGAAACCTATGGAGAGACACGCCGACTAAAATGGGAGAAGAATCGATGCAGTTCGACAACTGACTCCATCAATTACTTCACTTAGGCTCCTTGAGATTCTGCTCTTTCATACATTAGTGTTCGACTCCATTGTATCAGCATTAAGAAAATTATCAGTATATAATCAAGATTGTGTCCGGCATTGTAACAGGATTGTGCAGGCGGCAATATTGCATTACCTTGGAATTGAAGGTGAGTGATGCTTTTAATTTAAAAGTTAACCCTGACAGGAGCTTCAGCATTCTGCACGTCCACATCGAGCAGCTGGTCTCTGTGTTTTTAAGCTTAAAGCTGCCTGAGAGAGACAGCTCCATCTTGCTCTCAGGGAGTTGGATCATAAATATCACTTGCCACTTCATCTTTCATGAGAACACAGAAATGTTTACTCATATCGATCTTCTCGCTGCTGACAAGGACACTATGCACTGACACACACGTTTCGCTTGTTTATACGTCTGATTTCGGCTGCCAGCTGGTGGTGAAATATGTCAGATGTGCTCTAACAAAGTGTGCACTCGCCTCGTGCCTCAGCCCGCGGTATAAAGCCTTTTGTTTATGCTGGTTTGTAATGCCAGTGGGTCTCTGTTATGGGTCAGCCTGTACTGTCGTACATAAATATTTAATGCTTATTGGCGGATTAGCGCCTTTGATCAGTTAATGCGGCCCATGAGGCTTTGAAGCAGACTTCAAGCGTCTTCTCACAACACCGCGGGTCGATGTGGTACAGGTGACATTCTAAAATATGCTCTTTCACCGTCACCGCAGTGAGGCTGCATTTCATCTGGTCGACACAGGGCCGGTGATGATGCTGCTTCTTCTATTGCATCAAACATCAGCGTGGTGGTCAAGGTCAGGGGGACTGGGCTTCTACAAACTACTGCCCACTGAGGTTAAAGTAAATGGGCACAGAGGCTGTTAGGACCCTTTCACATAGATATTCATGTTGCAGGATATATTTTTAAAACATATTCAATCATTGAAAAGCAGATGCGATGTATTCATCTAAGGAACAAATGTTCTTCTAGTCCAACTGGACACACCGTACTAGTCAACATGTTTATATCTACTGTAGTGCGATCCATGATCCATGTCCACTGTTCCTCAGACAGCCCCTCTCATTACTGTGTCTCTACTCTCTGAACAGGTCTTGGCACTGTGGCCGGTCTCACTGTGTAAAATGTGCCTGCTTGGAAAACTGGAACCCTCCGGGGGATTTCAGATTTTCAACCTCAGCCCAAAGAACATAGTGTTCTTCATCATGCAGATTGCTCACCGTGCATTTTCATCTAGGCCAAGATGTTCCCAAGGCGAAACAAAACCCGGAAATGTCTTTGTCTTGAGGAAGTGGTGACAGCATTTTGTCTTAATGTAAGATAACAATAGCATGAAACCTCTAGATAAAAAGAAAGTCATCTCTTTCACGAGGCAAAACCACCATTAAAAGTCATCAGTAAACAGTACTTCAAGTGTAAATAGATTTTTTAAGACTTTATCTTCAGATAAAAACTGAATTAATATCAGCCAAAATAAGCTGCATTACTACAAAATAATGTAGTGTACTTTATGCGTGGTCACATATTTAGATGCGAGATAAAGTATTGCTGTAAACCCCAACATACGAGTGCCAAGCAACATTCAGTTGTATGCTTTAAATAAAAGCTTAAAGGGCCGTTTCATTGAACACACTGGGAGGCAACAGATACGCTGGATCATGAATGCTGCATGTGAATGTAAAGTCATGCAACGTGCGTTGTCCTCCGACACTTATCCCCTCATCTTGTTCGCCCCTATCACACAGAGGATCACTGCTTCTTAGTCAAGTGAGGCAGAAAAACGCGTTACCATGGCAACTGCCCCCCCGGCCGGAGCATCAGCATGCGTTCATGCTTGTCAACACAACTCCGAAGGTTTTTTTGAGGTGATTAATTGAAGTCTAAAGCTCGTAGTGAAATGTCATCATCAGTCGTAGAGGCAAGTCTCTCCCTCTCAATAGACAGGCTGTTGTTGAATGGGCTGGGGGTGGGGGGGGGGGTCTAAAGTAAACAGCCCCTCCTCTCTTTTTAGTAATGAACAGCCCCTGGCCTTCAAAACACCAGTCTTTACTCTCCCTCACATGAATGAGCCATTACCCAGGCAAGAACATATTGCATGAGAGAGACGTGGAGGAGCAGAGGTGATGTGGGATTTAAAAGTGCTGACGGAAAACTCCTCACATACTGGAGACGGCTCAGAGCCGTGTGTGTGAGCATGTGCCTCTCTCACACCGCGCCGATGTGGACGGGCCCGTTTAATGTGTAGCAGATGTATATTTGCACTGTGACCTCGATACATAGATGAGTCAGACGTAAATGTAGCTAGTGACGATGCTACTGCCAAATCATACTGCTCCGTTGCTTTCATGCATAGATGAGCATGAAGGCAAGTAGCAACTCAACCATTGTAGAGCAACTTCCTGACTCCTCCAGAGGTGTGTGGACACTGCATTGATTATTGTCGGTATCAACAGCGTGTCCACCATGAGGCTCAGGTTTACTGTTCACCGTACAGGCTGGTGTGAGTGTGCTCACTGGCAGAGCTTACGTAACAGCACATGGGAAATGAAAGTACATTTACTCATCCCGGTGTGTACAGAACACATCCCACCGCTAAGCTCATGAGGTTGAAAAACAACAACCTCTCGTCTCCGCTAAGGATCATATTCTGTTTTATGGAACTCAGATGTGTGGCTTCAACATGCAGAGCCTCACGGTTATAACGCGGCCAAGACCGACAGCTGTTTGTAATTACACCAACTAACATTATCGAATAATCTGCAGATTATCTTTTTTGGGTCGATCAATTCATTATTTTGTCTATGACATGGCCATCACAATAGTATTATAAGCTGACTGTCGTATCATACAACGAGGAACAGAAAACGCTCACATTTTAGAAGCTGAAAATTACCCAAATGATTAATTGATAATTAAAAGTTGCTGAATAATCTTCTGCTGATTGACTAATGATTTAGTCGACTTATCGTTTCAGGCCCAATCTCCTTGATATGTCACACAAGGTTTTATTAAAGAAAATGATCGATTTCCTTTTTAATTCAAGCAATGACTTGGTTGAAACATCACTGGGCACCTTGGGGCTAACAATAATAATAATAATAATAATAATAATAAGAGTGCATATTATATTCTATCTTGTGCAGACATCCCGGTCCTGTGTGCCACCTGAACAGCGTAAACAGTGCCTGCTTTCATTTCCTGACACAATAACAGATATTGCACACAAACAAAGCAAAAAGCAGAGCACCCACAATCGGGTGCTCTGCTTGATAACATGTCCTGAGCTCTGATTGTAATATCCAAAATTTGATATTCTGAAAATGACTCATATTAACATGTACTGCTGCTTAGCAACCACTTGCTTCACTCCTTTACACAGACTCATGTATTTGGTCAAAGAATGGCATCAAGTGAGTATTACTGTTTAAATACCTTTTCTTTTTCAAAAATAGGATTATTGTTTGATTTGTTTGGAGCATCATTTACTGTGTTAAAGGGACAGTTTGGATTCATTGAAGTGCGGTTGTGTGAGGTACACATCCACAGTCAGTGTAGTTCCTACAGTATAGTCTGCAGGACCTGACAGGAGGACCAGCATTGGTGCAAAGCAATGTACTGCTGTAAACAAGGGCGGCAGGACAAAGTATTTTATCATAATAATAATAATAATAATAATAATACATTTTATTTGTATAGCGCTTTAAAAGGTACTCAAAGACACTTTACATGGTAAAAACAGAAACAATGAACAATTACAATACAAACAAAATAGATGACATAACAGTAAGGAACAGCACACACACATACATACATAACTAACTTTGCAGGTTAAAAAGCAGAATTGAATGATAAACACCTAAAAGAAAGACCCACCTAAAAAAATCTATATCAGTTTAAAATTACAAAATATGATATATATTGTGGCAAATATTGTAAATATAGTGTACACATGAAGTGATATAGATTATTTTTAGGTCAACCTTTCTTTTAGGTGTTTAGCTGCTGCCCCTGGACACAGCAGTACATTGCTTTGCTCCCGTGCTGGTACTCTTGTATGTTTCTCCAAACTGGGGATGTGCAGCCTGCCATCTACTGTAGGTGGTGATCCACTGACTATGGATAAGTACCTCATACAACTTTAAAAAAACTATCCCTTTAACGTCAGTTTATAAAAGCTACAAGCTGAGTGCAACACTCACATGGACGTCTTCACTAACCCTGAATGAGTGATAGAACAGAACTCTTTTCTGTTATCCTTGTATAAAGAAGACTGTGCAGTGTTAAAAAGTCCGTATGTCATAGATTTATACTGTAGCTGTCATGAAGGATTGGGGGTTGATCACACAGATAAGAGTTGTCAGCATGTTGAAAGCAGGACCAATCCAGCTCACTTTCAGTCGAGGAGGAAGACAATGTTTGACTTTAGAATATTGTAAATGAATCAGAATGTATCTTCAGAACGTATATTTGCTGAGGCAGGATTTTTATCCCACTAATTATAGGTTCCAGCCACCCTTAACTGAAAGTGAATTGATTGCTGGTTGACGGTCTCGGTATGAGGGTTGTGGTGTGACACACAGACAGAGAGAGAAATGTTCTTGGCATGTCGGGGAGAAGCTGGAGGAATGTGGGAGGTTTCGGTTGACAAGTTACAGGTGCAGAGCGACACTGTAGGACTCAGACAGCATGTGTAAACCTCAGACAGACAGACAGACAGACAGACAGACAGACAGGCAGACAGACAGACAGACAGACAGACAGACAGGCAGACAGGCAAAATACTGACACAACATCCAAGCACTGAGCAGCACAGACAAACAGTAAAGCAACTCCAGACTGCAGCCGCAATAGACTAAAACTGCAGCTACTCAGGATTTAAATATCTTCTTTGAGCACTAATCTGTCTCTATAAATGCTCTCTGTAGGTGGTGTACCTGTATAGCTTTCAGCCGATCTGCTCACATTTCTGCTGTGGGCATTTGGCATCCCACAAATGCATTTTCTTAATCAGACCGTACACACTGGTGCAGCGTTAATTGCGCATAAGAGGGTATAGCTTTTATCTTAATTTGTTTCCTCTCAAGTCCAGGCACACACTGTGCAGTACTAATATGGGTAAGAAGCACGGACTTGGATCCTGCTGTGTATGGGATTTGAAAGTGAAGACATCTTGTTAGCAGTGTAAGCTAAGCTTCTGTCCTTCTGTGGGATTCCAAATCAGTTTGTTCTTGAACTTGCTCTTGACACACTTTGTACACCTGCTTCAGAAATGAAACTTTACTCTCTTGCGGCCAATTAAATCGTGTCATGTTAAATATAGTCCTAACATGTTAGAACTGCAGTTTGATGCATGCATGAAGTTAAAAAGTGAAGATTTTCCATACATTTAGTCATGTATGTGGGATTGATTACAATGAAATACGACCGTATTGTTTCATGCCACATGGTGAGATATGAATACTTAATTAAAATCTATGGGCTAAATTATACTCACAAGGCAAAGCTATCCAGAGAGAAATTAGACAAGAGGATGATTGGAGAACCTACGCATTGTTACTGTGAAAGGGAGACGTATCAACCAACTGCAATCCATTAGCAAAATGTGCAGGTTTTAATTTAGCTGAGTATTCTCTGTGCGAGTGGAGTTTGTTAAAGTGTCTCACCGCACTGCTGTAGGTATGTTTGAAAGAATCTTTAATTTTCTCCTAATTACACCTCGTGGTATCTTGCTATGCAGACATGCAGGTTTGCTTTTTATTTGCAGAGGTGTTGAGAGATCTGAGGTTTCTGCCTTCACCCAAAGCCAATGGAATAGTGTTTAGATTCACCACTATCATACTTGTATTTTATATTTAATTTCCATTTTCAGGACATAACAGGACATTGTTTGTATAAAGAGACATTGTAGAAGTTAATTTGGACATGGGGGAGGACAAAGATCCTATTAATGTATAAAAATGATGATCAAATGTCATGTCTTCCATCATGGGGAGAATAAAGGAATCAATTCCATATTCCGTCCTATATTAAATAGGTTGATCTCACGCTAACACTCACTCTTACAAGTAATATAATCTCTCTTAAACTTATCATCACTTGTGCTTTTCTATACACAACGTATATACTGTACACATGTACTGTATTCCTGCAGCTGATATCTTAAAATCTCTGCAAATCAATCTGAACCTGTCTGCATGGCGACATAAAAATGTGTTTTTTTTAACTTTGTGATAATTAAGTGAAGTGTCACTTGAATCTCATGTTGAATGCGTGCTGCACTGTTTCCACGTCCATCTTATCTGCTACTTAAGTGTGAACAGGCTGCATGGGTTCCCATACTCTACTTTAGTATCGGTACGGGTTAATAGGGCCACCGTTATCATGATTAAAGGGTGGAGGACAGTCACCACACTCTGCTTTGCACGTCGTCATATAAACGTGCAAGAGTCAGCGGGGCACTACGGGGTCTACGTTGTTGTTAGTAGGAGTCTACGGTTAGAGGCTGCCACACACGCGTTACCTGAGGTCAGTCTCTGAGATACTCCTCTGGTGCGAGTCCTCTTCCTTCTCCACCAAATCCTCCTGATGCTCCTTGTCTGCGTCTACCTCCCCCCCTCCCTGCGATCTCCCCTCTTTACTCGACCTCCTCCCCTCCCCCCCTCCTCCCACACCCGCCGCCTCCTTCTTTAGCACTTCCCCTAACCGCTCGTCCCCCTCCCGAGACTGGCTCCTTGATCGCAACTGGCTGAAGACGGAGACGGAAGCAAGAGAGCGGCACATGCAAAGCAGAAAAGAAAAACCACACAAAGCATGAATATTGTCAACAACAAGAGAAATAAAGACAAACAGAGAGAGACAGCGCAGCCCGGATCAAAAGCAGACTGATTCAAAATAACAGAAAACAGAAATGTAGACTTACAGCAAAGCACCATGCAAATTAATTAGTTTGTTGTTGTTTTGCTTTGATATGAGACAACACCCGAAGAGATGCAATGTGTTTTATGTTTCAGTGTGTGTTGCCAGATATGGACAAACTTCCCCCCACAGCCTGAATGAGCAGAGTTCAACCATTTGGTTCCAGATTTTCTCTAAAACGGAGCCAAACCTGAACTCACCACAGAGAGAAAATGACATGCATTTTCCTCTTTACGTTGAACCGCGTGCAAACTATTTCAGAGCTGAAAACGTCTGGACTTGGCAACATATATGGGAAGACATGTTCACAGCTGAGGGGGGGGATTGGTCCATTCCTGATAACAGCAGGATGAGTTTGAGGAGAGAGACGAGTTCACTGTCCTACCGGATTTTGCGGTTTCCTTGCGGCCTTTCTGATTGGACAGACATGTAGCTCGTGCTGCTGAACCGAGAGGCACTACTGGTTCTCGACACAGCGGACACGTCGCTTACATCGCTGTCCGACGACTTGGCCGACAGGTTATCTGAGCCCCGTGGATCTCTTCCCGAACGCTGCAGAGAGGGCGACAACAATACGATGTTATGGTGATGTCTTATAACACAAAAACATCTTTCTGGTGCAGTCACAAGTCCAATCTGAAGTCCATGCTCTTCTCAAATGTGGTTGTTCATACTGTGAGACACTCATTTAACACCAAATGTAAACTTCAAAAAGTTACGAAAGGGTATAAACTTTAAGCGCAAACTTTTGGCTTTTTAATTTTTAATTTGCAATTCATCATTTACATACAAGCACTTGGCAAACAGGTAACCTGGGGTCTTTGGGGCTGCTGGGGGTCTGAGGTCCCGGGACAGTTGTCCTCTGAAAGTAATCCAGCCTTACCAAAATGATTACATAATATAAAGCGGTTACATTTAGCTCTATCCCGACCAAACACAACAAGAAAATCCTGCTTACATGTTAATGCATCTGTAGTAATCATTTACTTTTGATAAATGAAGTATAGCTTGCTGATGGTAGTACTGGAAGGCAGACGGTGCCGTATAATGGAAAAAACCAGTGACAGATTTTGACTAAACTAGCTTTACTATGAAGCCTTGGAAGCTAAACTGGGAGTGCCGATTTTGGCATCACCCTGGTTCAAGTAATAGTGCAGAGCTGGATGTGTACATAATAATCCCTTGTGTATTTGCTGTGGATTGTTTACTGTAAGGGAACCTGAACTGAGTGTCACAGTAAGTGGTTCGTATTGTATTTTAAGAGCAAGCGCTCAAGTCTTGTTTAATAACAGCCAGAGCTTTGTTTTGTCAGTGGCGCTTCTGAGGAGGATACCGTTCAGCAGGAAAGCACGCACCTCATAATTTCATCTGCTTTTTATAGACTCCTAGCAAACACACTGGCTGCTCCAAATGCTGCCGTTTTTCATTCCAAAGACTTAAAAGGAGAGCCGGACAGAGAGCCTCAGTCTCCGGCCCAGACGGCAGCGAGGACACCGGGCCCGGGCCCGAGCTCTCTAAACATGTTCAGGACCTCTCCAGAACAGAGCGGTAAACACTTGACTCTGCACACACTCACTGTCACATTCCTCCAATTTACAACAAAAGGCTTAAAGGCTCAGTTCACCCAAATGACGAGGAGAAGACATATTTCCTAACATACTTCTGGTTGTATCTAGTCCTACAGACAGTTTGGGTTTTATGTGCTAAGCTCTAGAGGTAGCCACTTCTGTTTGTCTGACTCAAAGCACTGGTGAATGATATTTCATGTAAAACAGCAGTGTCTTCCCAGAAACGTTGTACCAGTTACTCATAAATATCCACAGACCTTTCTGTGAACATGATTTATTATTTCCTTCACTTAAAAACATTTCCCAACAGAAACTGATGAAAGTCTGGGAATTGTCCTGAGTTACTAAGTCATTGTTTATTCATCAGAGGAACACTTCACCCTCAAAATGACCACTTTTATATCAATTACTCACCGCGTGTTACCTAGAATTTTAGAAGAAACCGTTTTCCTCGTAGCAGTGAACGAAGAATCGAGAAACGGCCAAAAAAGGAGTTGATCTTTGATTTTGGCAAAAACACATACTGAGCATACGACTGGATAAATGAGACGGGGATGTTACTGCATGAGTTGCGTGACAGTTTGCACACAGATGTCTTGAAGTAGTTTTGCTGTTGTTCAACGCAGCCTCCATTTACTTCAATTCATCAAGGATTTACTCCGTCTTCAGATTCTCCCCTCACCGTGGAGGCATGCGAGAAAAACAACGCTCTGCAAGAACTCAAGGTAACAAGTGGTGAGTGATTGATAAGGTCCTTTTAAGGTGGTGTATTCCTAAATCGGAGGTACATATACTGTATGTATATATTTAGATCTTTTGTGATGTGGGTGAACTGACCCTTTAAAAAACCAGTTGAAACTAACTCAGTGCTCTCCAACCTTTGAACCGAGTTGAGTGTTTACCTGTTTCGGTATGTTCGTGTGACTTTGTCTGTGTGTGCACGAACAGTATGCAAACATCAATGCACACGCGCAGCATGATGTTGATATGTCCATGTGCACATGCTCGACCGCTTGCAAAGTGCGCCATATGGCCAATGCTTACTTAGCACGCATCCAGCCCATCTAGACGTGCTCTTACCTTGTGGTAGTCCTGCTCCAGTCTGGGGTCGGAGCCCGCTCCCTGCTTGTACTTGTTCATCTTCAGCTTCATCTGCCTGGTCCTCTCCTCCATGTCCATACCTAAGCAGCACAGAGACAGGGGGCGGTCAGATGGGGGGCCGACGCCGTGAGGGAGGCCTGATGGAGGGACACACTGTTATGGTGGAGAGACGAGCTTCTGCCGAGCTATGAGCCATGAGCTATGACGAGGACAGATCTAATGGGATAAAGCGGAATGGTCGGCTGTTTTAACACAAACACAAACACAAAATACTGACTTGTAAACGTAAGCTGCATAACGTGTCGAACAGCTGCATTTGTAATCAATTGTCACAATTCCAGGCTGATCATCGACTAAAATGTTCTTTTTAATTGACTGAATAATAATCAAATAGCACAATTTATTGATTCCTGCTTCATAGTATCGAAGCTTTGGACACTGATATCGCAGTAGATCAAATGTTCGACTTCCGACAATGCCCGTGTTGGGACACACTTTACATGAGATTCTAGATGAATGAACACATCCCTCTCAGCACAAACTGGAAGGCTTGCAAAATCCTTTTTTTTTCTAATTACGGTGCTTTGTAAAATCATCACATCATCATGTTTGCCCATCTCATCTCCTCCTAAATTCAATTTTAGCACTGTGCTTTGTTTCGTGTTGCTGCGAGCGCAATTTGCATCGAACAGACATCAAGCCATAATCAATACAGAAGCTTAACCTTGTTCTGCAGGAGGTAATAATGCCACTGCATAAGAACTGTGCCCATTTTATGTGACTGAAAAGACAATAAACCCCCCGAAATGAAAAGCTCACAACAAATACTTTCTGCTGAAGCAGCTACGTGTCGCCACTTTCCTGCTGTGCCTGCATCTCCATTCTCTCCGCTTGCTCTCTGCCTCTCTACTTTTGCGTCATATGATGGCAATGATAAAGCGAAGATGAATGTACAAGTGCCATGCGCACATACAGTAAGCCTAGAGCATCACGTACGTACACGCAGGCGGACAAAAGGAAAGCGATACAAGCTGAGAGCAAATGAGTGAAGTGAATCTTTCTCATTAGAAGAGTTCATTCTCTGTCTCTCTCTCATTAATTAACGTCAATAAACTGCTTCTGTCTCACGGCCTACACACTTCCATGTCTTTAGTTTTCTCTAAATGACAAGAGAAGGGTCATTTCATCTAAAGGACATTCATAAAAGTGCTTGTTATGTCACACAATTTCAGTGATTGTTTTGCAACATCTGCGAATTTAAAAACGTGTTCAGCTATTGCAGTTCTGCTGCTCTTTAAGCAGCCGGTTAGCTGAGCCTAGCACAAAACAAAAAAAAACAGCTCGCCTGGTTCTGTCAAAAGTCAGTCATTGTTTCATTTCAAAGCAAATGTGCTGAAATAAAGCCAGACAATTAAAACCATATCCCTGCATCAATTCCTTTCAAACTGTTCTTGGTCTACTGAATTAAAATCAAACGGGCTACGAAATCAATTTAGGGGAATGTTGAAAATGTGTTTCCTCAGAGAGAGTAATCCAAATACGGAGAATTCTTCTGCCATACATTGACAGCAAGTAGAAAATCAAACAGTGGTCCAATTCCAATCCGGTCCCTACACCCTCTCCCTACCCACGTTCCCTCCATTTGCGCACTTGTGTGGGGGGGTCCGCCATATTAAGTTCTATCTCAAACCAATTAGCGGGGAGTGGAAGTGGGTTATAAAAGCCTCCAAGAGTGTGTCTACATTAATGCGGACACAACCAGATACCCAAACTGACCGCGTGCAACAGTGTTGGAACGCGCGCTGAACAAATGGCTCGTTCCGTACGACTACCGGTACCAACATTTACTCGTAAACTGCTCAGAGTAAGAGGACGTTTAATATTATCATACAGACATCAACAACCTAAAGGTTGCATTGTATTTAGGCTCAAGCATACCCTTTCCTGCTCAATTCATTTGATTGTAATGTTATGTGTGTATATTTATACACAGCATTACAATAATTAAGTGCAATAATTCAACTGTGCAACATCTGGCATCAACATTTATTTATACTGTACATTTAAACTTATATTCTTATACATTTATACTATTCTTGAATTTTCCTTCTCTTTATCAATGATCCCATTTTTCAGTATAATAATTTGCACTGTTGTTATATATTGTAGTATATATAATTTACATGTGTATTGTCATTGTATTGTATTATAATCCTACATACCTATTTTTTATAATTTCACTTTGTTATATATCTCTATCCAAGAATGGGAGCAACTGTAACATTACCCAATATCCCCTTGGGCATTAATTAAGTATTTCTGATTCTGATATTTGTTCATAGTTGTCCCGAAGCTTGCCTCTGTGTTTATACCCGACACCTTAGAGAAGGTGCTTCATTCAGCTGTGAGTGTGACTACAAACCAAGTGGAGGAGTGTAGGGGCCGGAATTGGAATTTGGCCAGTGTCTCATGTCTAGACCTGCAGCAAAGACACCACAGTGGCATGACCATGACTGCCACACAGCCTATCCACGGCAAAATAAACACGAGTGATGACAAAGAAGCCAGAAGCATCATCTGCAGAACAATTAAGAGCACAAACGGCACTAGAGAATGAAGGCGAGCAAAGCAGGAAGAGAGAAGAGGGAAGGCGGGTGGGGAAGGGCAAGCCAGGAAGAGGTATAGAGTGAATTAAAAGTAGGAGAAGACGAAGAAGAAGAGGAGGCTGAGTCAGAAAAGAAAGGTGAAGAAGAAGAAGAAGAAGGGACAGACCTGAGTTCGTCCAACCTGGTGAGTCCGTGTCTTCTGGGATCACATCACAGAATGGACAGACACAGACAGAGGAGAGGAAGATGGATGTGAGAGGATGCACGAGGGGTAAGGGAGGGGGGGACGGAGGAGAAGAGGGAAGAAGGAGGGAGGGCCACCCGATCACCGTGATCGTCAAGTATGCCCGGTTTGCGGGGGTCAGAGTGAGGAGGGAGAGGAGGGACACGACACAATAACAGTACGACACGACAACGACAAAAACGACAAGAACAGAACACACAGACAAAATCATAGAGTACACCAAGAACACACAAACTCCACCATGGGCACAGTGAGAAGTCAAAACAGGAGAGGCTGAGGTAGAGGCTAAGAGTTTGGTTATTAGAGATCAGGGGGGTGGGGGGAGGTTGGGAAGGTGAGGTTCTGTGCTATAAAAGGAAAAAGAGCTGAAACAGTAAAGAGATGTTAATGCGCCCTACCAGATAGAAACTACAAACCTCTGGGGAGAGGCGGGGAGAGGGGGGGAGGAAAGGAGGGTAAAAGGAGAAGTGGATGTCACTTGAGTCTGCATGGGGCAACTGTGGGGAGACAGCCTGGAAAAATAACATGAAAGGAAAGAAAAGAACACAAACTGGAAGCACAGAGCAGCGAGCGCACAAAAGAGAGAGACGACTACCTCGCGTGGGTTCAGCAAAAAACGTGAAGATTGACGACAAAATACAGACGTAACCTGAGTAGAGTGCACACTCACACACTCACACACTCACACACACACACACACACACACACACACACACACACACACACAGTCGTCAGCTACAGTATCTGTCTCAAAAAGAGGTTACGTAACAACAAGATCGACGGCTTGCTTTGAGGCATCTCTGTTGCTTCTCATTACATATTTTCCCCCTCTTCGTATTATTCCTTTTTTCTTTCAATATATCCTTCTTCTCTTTCTCTATCGTGTTCTGTTTGTGGTGTAAGCAACCACCCGTGGACCCGCGTGACCTCAGTTCGTGGGTTTCGACATCGGGGTCAGTCTGTGACCCTGTAGCCCCTCCTCAGAGTCAGGCTGCCCCCTCTGGCCACCACTCACATTGCTCCTGTTCTCCACCCTTCCTGTCTGATCTCCGTCCAGGAGTCTGAACCTGACAGTGACAGCTGGGAGGGCAAAAGGAGCCCACTGCGATCAGACTTCATCTTCATACCCCCTTACACAGAATTTTTGCATTTAGCTCAATTAGTGCTCCATTAGGATGAATAATGAAGTGTCACATGAATTAAAAAAAGACAATGTGAGACATCTGCCTCGCCGGCTTTCATCTCTTTGTGGCAGCTAACATCACCTCATTAGAGAGTCAAATGATAAGCAAGAGAGCAAGTGATTTTCTTTTTCTCCTTGTTTCAGCTGCATCATGTAGGTCATCGGCATAAGAGAGTGATATGTTAAGACAGACATGGGGTGAGTGTGGGAAAGGTCTCCTGTGGTCTGTGGGTTTATACTGTATGGTACTAACGTCTCATATTCTACCCAGACTACAGACATGCAGCAAGGTAATCCGTGTTGCAAACAATTACAAATGGTTATTCACAGAGGTAACATAAAACGTGTGGTGTTTTCACGATGGAGGTACCTACAGTTCCACAATAGTAAATGCCATTTTGGGTCACGAATGCTGAAAATGAGCTCATCTGCATTGACACTAAATTATACAAGACACACCAGGCTAAGTGTCTATCGTAAATGTTTCTATGGGAACAGTCAAAGCAGTCTCAGCGCACCATGCATGTTTAAACATGTTTTTATCTTGCTCAAATAAAGTAGTCCTTACTTCCCAGAGAATAGCAACAAAGTACCACGGGACAATAGAAAACAGAATGGAAGTCATGGTCCATTTCATTGAGATCAGACATACAACACAGATGTTTTTCTTCTTCCAGACTGTGGTAAACTGGGCACATATCTTTGCTCCTAATATATACAACACCATCCTAAATGTTTAAGTCCCGACATCACCAGCCCACTGTTCTTCACTGTCAGCTAATACGGATTCTCTGAACAGACAAATGTGGATGTCTTCACTATTAAACTGCAAAAAGCCTCCTCACATCCTCCCTCGCTCATCATTCAGTCCTAGGGCGTTTTGTTCTGCTGCAGGTCCAGACTGGTATGGGAAACTTGTGAACAATAGGTGGGGGTGAGGGATGTGATTAACCCCCCCCCCCCTCACACAGTCGATGTTGAGGACCCTCGACTGGCCTTGAGTGTTAATAAAGTAACGTGAGTGTGGTCACGCCGGAATAGAGCATCGTGCTCAGTCAGCCTCTCCGGGATACATAAAAGTTGAGAAACATTCTGCAGAGGCAAAGACACAGAGAGCAACAGAGGACCAGGAGTTTAAAGAGAGACAGGTCTGAGAAAGAAGAGACCGACTTATGAGCATTTAAAAACTACACAGAGTAGTATAGTAGAGAGTCAAAGCTTGTAATATCACTTCGTCACACTGTAGCAAAACCAATACAGAAATGCTCACAGAATCAGATGGTGCAGACGCATAACACTTTTCCTCTGGCTTTGTTTCAACAACATCAGTTACATCTGAAGCCGTGATCATGTGGGCACTGCGTGTCCGCGAGTGACATAACAGGTAAATATAAAGGAGGCTAAAATTCAGAGGGAGGTGGAGACGTGTTTCCATGGCAGCACATTAAGCTAATACAGCAAACACAGCGGCGGAGTCATTACCTCAGCAACACGTCTCGTGTTCTCCTGCAATGCATCCGTGGATGACAGCGTCTCATCAAACTTCACTTCATTAAATTAAGCACGACATTAGGTTGTTGCTTTGTTTAGGGTAATGGCATGTGCTGTGCTTTACAGTTCAACGCTTAGTGATGATGAAGAGTGTGTAGAGAAACATCAGCTCCATGCTGCACTGCAAAACCACACCAAGAGAGGAGAGAGAGGAAGACGGAAGGACGCCATCCAGAGGCTGACCTGGGTAAACTCAGGTTAATCATCTCTTTAAATCCTTCTGCTGGCCCATTCAAAATAAATAGAGAGATTATATATAGAGTGTTTCTTTTTCATCCAGCTCCTACTGTACAATGTCCAGGTCTGACTTTGGTGAGGCAGTGTTCCAGCTGATAAAGAATCCACACAAGGACAGCGTGGAGAAAGTCTTCAATGACGGATCACTTTGGCAGAATGTTGCTCTGATTTCAAAGGTGCAAACCTTTACATGAGTCCATGAATAACAAACAACCGATTATCCTTTTCTTGCTCTGCAGAAGAATTTCACTCTGTGGAAATTCCCTTTAAAGCAGCTCGACAGCCCCAATATTCTACTTAAACTCTCAACTCCTATGATCATTAACTCTTGATTGTTTAAGCTAGAAGCTCCTAAAAACTTTATAAAACAGGGTTCTCCACGCTGAATCAGGCACTTCTCAAAACTTTATTTCCAGCAATTATAACAGGTAAGTGGGGCAGCATGAGTTACCTTTGTTAGATTTAATACAGTTTGGTTGGTTTAAAATGTCTATATCGTTTGTTAATGCGACCCCTGGTCTTACAATTATTCCTTATTATTAAAGTGACACGCTCAGTTGACAGAGAATTACACGAGTAAGCAGATTTGGTGCTTCGCTCAGGCCCAAACGTCAGATGATGGATACGTTGCTGGCTGATCGAGTCCTCGCAGTTACGGCACAAACCCACCACAAGGCCGCCTCGTTCTGAAAGAAGTGTTTTCATTCCGTCATGACGAGGCTCCACCTCATCGCCGTGATGCACTGAAATGCACCGTCAGGTGGCAGCATTGCCTTTGGCGTTTACATCGACCGCGCTGTTGGGACTGATTCAGCGAGTGTTTTACTGTTCATGGACTCATACGGTTGATTGTGCCGAAAATTTGAATATTCTATCAAAGTGAAACGTGGAGTTTAAAGTGTCAGAAATCCACACCCAGACCAACCAACCTGCGTCAGTGAGGGAGGAGTGTGGCTGTGTCCCTCCGTCAGACAGAGAGCCATTCAGCCCTCGCTGCTGGTCCTCCCATGTCACTTCTACAGCGAGACACGCACACACATACAGTACAGATTCACACACACACACACACACACACACACACTGGTTTGCACGCTACAGCCATCTCAGGGACCCTGGATTAACAAGAGAACTTTTTGTATCCTGCACAAAATGTGCAAAAAAAATTATCATTTTTATCTCACTACCTATTAATACAAGGTTACACAAATATTTAGCAGTGATAACAGAGGCCAGTGTAACGATTGGTAAGAAAGAGAAAGACCTCTTTGCCACTTCAGCACTGAATTCATGGACAGCTCCTCATCAAACATAATGAACTTTGCTCCATCTGCTGGCCAACAAGGGTAACAGTCCAGGGTGGTCTAAAAGTAGATTAGACTCTGCAGTACTTCTACGGCAAAGTGAAACGCACAGAATTCCCCAAACACCACGCTTAATGTGTTGAGATGCAATAATCTATCTTAATTTGTGGCTAAAAATTGCAAAGAGTTATGTATGACTGAAACTTAGTCTTAAGGATGCACTGCACTATATGTGTTCAATAATCCATGTCATATTGAAATGCTTGGCGATTTCACAATGGAAATACAGTCGAGAGCTCTTTCTCTGTGAGGTGGATTTCTATTACAGTAGACAGCAGATTTGGGCCGTCTTGGAGCCAGACAGGGACAGAGACGAGCAGAGATCACAACGACAGCTCTCTGTACATCTTAACATCAGATGCAGCTACGCACAACTCTGACATTTGATCAACTCCATACGAACCAACCACACTCAGTCTACATAACAGATGGCATGTGGACAAAGGGAACTTCGTACGGCTAATAAGAAAGAAGAGTCACCAAGAGTAGAGAAGTAATTAGAATCACAGATGCGAGCGAATGTCACACATGAAGAACTCGTGTTGAACCGAGAAAGTCCACACAGCAAACTCACGCCATCACACTACTCTGGCTACTTGCCTTTCCTCCCATTTACCGGTGGGCCTTGGGGTTTTTCCTCACAGTCTGCTGCTAGTAGAGAAAGACAGATGGAGGCTCGTGAAACGATGGACATCTGAAAGCCCCATACTTGTAAGTCACATTCACATGGCAACTCATTTCTGCACGTGCTCAAACACAGAGGCACATACATCTACAGAGCCACAAGATAATGTGGCTTTTTTTTTTTACAAACCTGACACTGTTTCCACTGAGTCAGCCAGCACTACAGCTATGGCAGTGTTGAGTAATAGCACGGCGCAGTCAAAGGACAGAAGCACGCAACATAAACAGATGGGAAAGTAGGAAGTGGAAACTGTAGGGAACTCCAGTTTCTGCCAACAGTCTGGCTGTTCATTCAAGCCTGTGGATGAATGTACTGTACAGATACACGTACTGTACATTACTCTCATCCGAAAACAAGGTCGTAACTGAGCTTGTACTTATAACATATCCATTGATATTTTAAAGGAAAAATCAAGCAGCATTTCGAGAAAATGGAGAAAAACACATGGATTGGGTTTAAAGGTTGTTTCTGTAGTAAAAAAAGAAACACACACACACCTGAGCGACCATTTTGGGGTTTAGACGCCCCGGGCTCCTCCCCTGCTCCCTCTTAGGAGTTGCCACACATAAACAAATAACATACAAGACAATTAGGTTCATGCAAGTGTGAGGTATGACTATAGTTTGAAACACAGCAGCGAGACGAAACAATAGCAGGTTTATCAACAGTCCAGCTCTTCTATGTAACCAGCACAGGGCAATAACAAGATCCAGTCCATAGAACGCCACACACACACACACACACACACACACACACACACACACACACACACACACACACACACACACACACACACACACACACACACACACACACACACACACACAACGTTTGCATTACATAAGCCGAGTGCCATACGGCTCTGTGGGAGCTGCAGCACAAGGTCAGATCAATAACTCCCCCCACTGCCCACACACTGCCACTGTCCTGCAAGGTAAGGCAGCGAGAGAGAGAGAGAGAGAGAGAGAGAGAGAGAGAGAAACAGAAGCACAAAGAAAGAAAGGAGGGAAAGAGAGAGAAGTGAGAAAGGATAAACTGTCTGACAAGGAGAAAAAGTAGAAAGAGAGATTGGGGCAGGAATAAAGAGGAAAGGGCGACACAAAGGAGCGATGGAGAGGTCCAGACAGAGAGAGCTTCAGAGTGATAAAAAAAAAAGATGGCAAAGATACAGAGGAAGGGCAGGAGAGAGAGAGAGAGAGAGTAAATAAGAGAGTGAGGAAGACGGAGAGAGAGAGAGAGAGAGACGGGTTGGCCGCTGTACAGAAGACAGGGAAAGCCCTCATGGACTCTGACAATGATGAAAGAGTTCTGCGAGTGCTTTGACAAGTCCTCCAGAACTGTTGGAGTGCCCCCCCCCCCCCCCTCTATCTTTGACCCAGTCATTCCCTTCCAATCACTGCAAAGCTGCAATAGTCTTTGTTTTTCCACTGCGTCTGTTTCAAAGACACGAGTGGAATAATCAGCGCTTTCATCACGGCTCTTCTTAAGGCACACGTCACAAGTCGCTACAACACATGACATTTGTTAAAGAAGTGCTGAGGAACAATCAGACTTTGAATGTCACTTTGTAGTCGCGGAGATGCAGCATCAAGCTCACCCTGTTTAGTTGATACAGAATCATTGGCTTTAGTGAAGTATCTCAGCAGTCCAAATAGTTTAAATGAATCAATAACTCCAAGACAGATACAAAAAGATGTTCAGAGTGTAACTCAAAACACACCACACTGGTACAATCAATGGTAGAATCCAGACACGCCTACAGGTAAGCACAACACAACGGTACAGGACATCCAAACCCTACGTTAAACACAGCTGCAACAGAGGGAGGGTTCAAGGAGCACCGAGTAGCCTCCAGTAAACCCAGCCGCCCGCCATTGCAGACTGGGTTTGGGCCTTCAGAGTAAGGTGCGGCTCAACGCGCCCAGCCTGAAAGACTAAACCCGCACATTCAGGTACAGACCTTCACTAGGCTCTGTTCCTTCGTCTCCATCTTCTGAGAGAGAAATGGAAAAGGGAACCGAGTGGAAATGTTATGGGTGGCAGGCAAAAGTAAACAGCAATAAACAACAGCAAGGAAAAATCCTCGTGTATAAGATATGACCTCAAAGATTCCACCAGCAAAGAAAAATCTTACAGTCAAAGATGAAGCTTGAAAGTCAGCAACCGCTGCTTCTCAGCCCCAATCAGTTGGGCCACCAAATAAAAACGATACCTTCATGAGGCTGATGGTGTCTTCACGTCTCTTCACAGACCCTGTAATGCAAATAGAAAACAACCAAGGTGACTTACTTCTCTCTTTCCCCGTGGGTGGAAGCTGTGGGAGTTGCCGTCCTCGTCTATTGGACATGGGGGTACTGGTGGGACTGGTCTGGACCGATCCACTACGAGGATGCGCCCTACATGACAAAAAGGTGGCGGACAGCGGGGTGGGACACAAATTAGGACAAGATCTGATGGTGGATGCAGGGCCTGGCCATGTCGCACCCACATCACAGTGTGAAAAAAGTAATTGCGTTTTTCAAAAAAATTGGAAAGTTTGATTTCAGGAGGTAAAGCTTAACATAAAAAAGTAAAGCTCTCTACTATGATGGGAGACTGACACCAGTTTGATAATTTATCATATAGGTTGGATCACATTGTTACTTATTGTGATGTCACTGTCAGGCTCAATTGGAGATAATCAGTGACTGAGAGATCATTGTATTTGTTTTATGATTTAAAGCTGAATTTAAAAATCAAATCAAATTTCTTGAACGAGACAGAACTAATAGTGGTTACATAGCTCCATGTAAAGAGTTATCCATAGCAAAAATGTATAGCAGTTAGTAACTTTGTAAAGATCTCCAACCATAAAACCAATGCACACAGCAATGAAGTTTGGCACATGGCATGGGAGTGGAGGGACACATCAACTGTAGGGAACTGAGCTGCAATAAAAAAAAGATGCCAGGTGTGTGAACCGCATGTGCAGTCGACTCATCAAGCTGCAAGGAGAGAAGAGTTCAATGCAGGAACGGCAGACCAGTGCGACCATGCGTTCAGACTGTCCCCAAAAGGCTTCAACTCAAAACAAAAGAAGAAAGGAAACAGAAATGCCATCACAGGATAAACGGCATCAGTTGATGTTAGTAATGGAATCAAAGTCGGCCCATCACTGCTATACTCACGCAAGCGTATGAGCAGTGTGTTCCAAATTAAAACGTCAGCACGCCCCCTACGGTGTCGGGGGTGTCGTGCCTGGAACATGGGTAAAGAAAATACAGCACCGGTGCTTTTGGGGACAAAACAGAAAGTGGCTAGGTGGGAGGTAGTCGTGAGGGGGAGGTGGGTGGGGTGAAGTGAGGTGAGGTGGGGAAGCAGGGTATTGGGAGGGTAGGAGTTAGGTGGTGGTGATGTGTTTGTTTGTTTTTTGTTCTGGTTCATTCTGTGAGTTAGTCAGGCTCGGGGTGGGTGGGACGGGGTCTGTACTGGTTTGAGTTGTACAAAGGTTCTAGTGATGCAAACATTTAGCAGAGGTAGAGCTGCTCTGGGGGCAGAAATAATCCTATCGGTTGATTTAGAAGAACCAGGGATTTTCACAAAGGAGCTGATTTATATTTCGTAGCTAGACCTGTAGCTATGAGAATATTAACAACAATTACTCCTTTTGATTCATTTGTTACTATGACAAGCAAATCATGAAGTCAGTGGGCTAACATTACCTAGCTTATCTAAATAGCCTAATGTGAAGCTATTTGGGTAAGCTAGGTAGCTAGCCTGGTAGCTAGGCTAACTAACCTCTATAAGATCTCTATATGGCATATTCCCAGTTAGCAGCATAATAGTAGCCTTAATGAATTCTCTGGGCTTTGGTCTAACAATGTTACTGTGATTTTCTTTTGGTCTACTTATTGATGTTTTAAGCTAATGTTTAAATTATCTCTCCCTCCAGAGTAGCTATGCTTCAGGGAAATGATTGTACAGCTAAAACTCCAGTCTGCTTCTGTGCTAAGATGGTTAGCGTCTCTGATCTGGGTCACACCTCGTCAAGGCAGGTGAGGGGGGGGCGGACCTCCCAGATGGCAGAGACGGCATGGACCTCATGAGCGAAGAGTCGTGGGGGCGTTCAGTGGAGCGCGAGCGGGACGTGGGGCGCTCTATAGTGGGCCGCTGGTCTGCAGAGCGGGACCTGCTGTGATACTCGTGTCTATCCATGGCTCCGTGGTTCCTACAGAGGTTATTGAGAGATAGGCAGGCACTCAGTGGGGCCCCAGCAGGGCAGGGACAGTATTCTTGGCAGGGTGGACAGCATGGAGGGCAAAGAAATTTCCAGCAGCCTCAAAACTCATCCAAAATGCATGTTTCAGTAACATACCAGTTTTTTTTTGTTGTTGCACGTTTTACTACGAATCACATACTAGACTTTACATTGCTAAACATTTTCCATATCATACAGTCCAATTTCAACTTTTCTTCCTTTTGTATGGGAATCAACTTGCCACTCAAAAGTATGCAATCAGTAAAATGTCAAAAGGGCTCGGTGCACCCTGTGTGGTCTATGGGTCCTGTAGTGAATTAAGAGTGAGGTCCTCAGGTCGGTGGCAGGGACCATGTGCTGCCTATAGGTGGTGAGTGACTGTTCATTTACGGTCTGTTTGAGGTAGAGTGAGATGTGAGGGAAAAGTGAAGTGCATCTTTACATTGCTTTTGGCTTGTCATATCTGTTATCTCCTGAAAAATGCACATCCACGGTAAGTATTTTTGGCACAGTGAGGATGAAGGCAAAATCTCGTTGGTCTGAAGAGCTGGAGGAAAGAAGCAGGTGAGGTTTCTCAACCAGGAAACTAGATCATTGATAGTGTACATGGATATCATTTCACTTTGCAGAGAGAAAATAGCAAGATAAAATAATTTTCATAAAATTGCATCACACTGCACATATCAAAAAAAGTGAAGGAAATATTCAACTTAGCCTTTGGACATGAATTCAGAGACGTTAAGAGCATGCACACTGTTGGTGAAACTGTGAAAGTTATATTGGTGAATCTTAAGTCTTTCAACAGTTGCATTTCAACAGTTTTTATGATTAATAAAACAAACAGTATTTAACTAAGCCATTTCACCATTCTTATCCTAAAGCACAGGAGACATGTTGGTGTCCTAAAGATACAAATAGCTGGGAGCTGCTAGTAAAAAGGCTAATAGACACCAAAAGATTTTTTTCTAAATTGTAACTTTGTTAAATTTTTCTTGGAATATGGAAGATTTTCTTTCACTTTGGAGTCATTTGAATTTGAATTAAAAAGTCAATCTTGTCAAAGTCTTGTAGTGTCTACAGCCTTTTGCAGTATGAAAAATTGTCCAGTAGAGGAGATGTCCTTTTCGTCTCCAATAGCAAAACAAAGGCCCATCAGTCAGCGACCTTAAGTAGCCTTTAACATTCTTCATCTGCAGCCATTCACAGTGATGGTCAACATAATCATTAGTGGATTCACATCGTGAGCTTATTATGGCCAAGGATTTATGGGTAATGTGAAGGTTATGTCTGTTGCAAATCAAACTTCTCATTAGGTGTAATTTGATGGATGTAGCGACGACAGACTGCACTCTGGAATAGCACCGCTCACTACGTTCTCACTGGATTCAAACCGAGTCCAAAATATTAGTTTCTGTACTTGGAAAAGCTGCATTTTTTTAATGTGTACACGCTGCAGGCTTTGTCCCACTCAAGATAGACCCTGGGGCGATGCACTTAAACAGAACCTTAAAACACATGTTCTCATGTTCTGAGGGGAAATCACCTAAACTAAGACACTTGCCAAAAGGCTTAGACTCTACTAATGCTCTCCGCTGCTCATCTTTGTCTCCTCTTCCATTTGCCTTCTGTTTCTTTACTCTGTCCTCATTTCTTTTCAGTTCTCAGTGTTGCTTTTACTCTGCCAGGGTGCTGACAGAAACACACTGTATCTGTATGAAGAGAGGAGGGAAATCTATTCTACTCCTCTGTGGATAAGACCGAGATGCTGGCTACTTTCATTTCTCTGTTCGCTCAGACAAAAAGAAAGGGAGAGAGAGAAGAAGACGGAGGGCTCTCGTTAATGGCTATCTGGGCTGTAGGCTGAGCCTGAAGTCGAGCCAAGCCGGGCCTCAGGGAAACTTTGTGACGCTTTAATAAAGTCAGTCAGGCTCTCGGGCTGGATTCTGAGGACTCATCACTTTTTTTCCTCTTGGAGCACAGATAAATGGCACAAATGTCACGTTATTCCTGACTGAAAGCCAGATGGCAGCAGGCGAAAGATTGAAGACAGAGAAAAGTAGAGTCATTTACAGCGTTTCTCTGTAGGGGGAGGGGGTCTTTTTATTGGTGCATCAGGATGCTGGCGTGGGTCCTGTGGATGGATGGGTGTCAGCAGGCCTTTCTATGGTTGCTTGGAACGGCCAGACACTAGAAGCCAAAGGGCAAAACACGGAATTGACAAAACTACTGTGCAGCCCAGAGCAATGCATCAGAGATGCCATTGTATAGGTGAGCGATACGCAGCTGCCAATAGCACGTAAAAATAAAGGACAACACTAAAATTGACACACACCACTGAGCAACATACTGCTGTTGGCATAATGTACATGGGTACATAAACAAGGACATCAACGAATAGACAGTAAGGTGGCTGGCCAGCAATTAACCCAACAACCAGGAGACATAGAGCCGGCGTCAGCAACACAAATAGCTCTGAGGCCTCGACATACAGAGGCAGTTGTGTATTAACGTTTCACATCTACGCAACTTCAGAGCTGTGATGACGCTTTTAGCAAAAACCGATATCGAGACAGGATATCATTTTCTGCCATCACATGTACGACCACGGATAAATCAAAGACGGACGAGGGACAACTTGAGGGGACCACAAGATGGCGGATGCACGGATGCAGCGGCAGTGCATGTCAATACCTCTCGTAGTCATAGTCGGAGGAGTAGGCGCCCTCAGAATAGGCGCGGGCCATCCTAGTGGAACGCAGTAACCTGACTGCTTCCTCTCGGCAGATTGGGTACACGCGATGGTTGCGGCTGGCGGGAAAATATCAAGAGCTGGTCAGAATTTAATTTCTTTCTCCATCAAAAGGGGAAGCAACATAAAAAACAAAAATAAACTGCAAGGGAAGACAACTTGGAGTACACCATTTCTTTTCCATTGCATACTGTTCTCTGCCTGAAAACATGCCTATAACACAGATCCACAGTGATTGCATATAAGCTGAATTCTAACACTACCTCTGCTGGACAAAACTTCACAACCAACCAACACTTATCCGTGTTCAGTATTGCCGTAGTCACTCTTTGGTGGTCATCACACTTGCTCACATGGCAAATGTTTGGAGCAAAATGAGAGGAATGTTTACATGAGAATGACTGAGGTGATGAAAAGAGAGAATAAGCAATGCTGATACCGGATGGATGAAGTGTACGGTCACTCATTTTCTCAATGTACTGTACCACACACACACAGAATGTATATATATTTGATCTTTTGCAGAAGAAATATATACTTAACACAACGCTGATGTCACTGACAATGGCCAGATAACATAAAGCATCCACTTCAGTGCATCCAAAAAAAACATGTTGTGCATTGACTACAGTGATTGAAGACATGCCATCGCGTCAGTGCCATGTGCTCAACGCCCAAATGAAAGACTTCCTCAAAGAAAAGAAAGGGGTTGAGATGGGGCTTCATGCATGCTCAGGTAAAAGTCTACCTGGGGTCGTTTTGAGGATCATCAATAGGCTGAGTATGTCTGGTTCGAGGTAGGGTGAGAAAATGGCTGCGACCACATGGAGGGAGGAGAGAAGACAGAGATGGATCTGAGATGGCGCCGAGGAAGACGCGGAGGAGGAGGAGGAAAGGAGAGACACAGAATCATAGGCAGACAGATGGAGGTGTGAGGAAACGGAGGGAGAGAGATTTCTCAAAGAAATAACGACGTAAAGAGAGTGTTTCAAAGAGGGGGGAAAAACAGGCGAGGAAGATGAGAGACGCTGAGAAGATGTCTTCCTCAGCTTTACCACACCGACAGATGAAAGCGGTACACCGAGCACACCGGCAGCATTCAGGGAGGGAAGAGCGGAGAAGCAAAGTCCAGGCACCTAAACCTGCTTGGTGTCACTGCATGGCTAAAAAAAACTTAAGACCATGCACATTACATAAGATTTCTTCTTTTACAGACACAACATTTCAAAAAGTAGGAAAATACATGGGAGACATTTGCAAAAACAAGATTTTTCTTTTTCATATTGTCGGAGTTCTGGTACATTTCCAAATTCACTGTGACTCATAGCCTGTGTCATTTTAAACTGTTTATAATAAATAACCGGCCACTGTTAATTAAAGCAGCTGAAGTACACTCAAGTGAGCACTGTCCCAGACAATTTAGATAAGTGCATTTTCTGTGTCTGACACTGATTTAGGCCAAGCCTCAGAAATATCAAATAAACTTAATTGGACGGGGGAAAGTAGCTGCGGCCTGGCACTGCCAAGGCTGTGATTGGACTCTTGGAGCAACATTTTCCAACCCTCACAGAAAAAAAAGTGCTGATGGGGGATAACTGACCACTTCCCCTCGATCACCTTTTCCATAAAGATAGCGAGATACATGCAAATGATGCATGCTGTATGCAGCATTTGAAGCACTGGACTGTTTCCTGCATGCTTGATATAAGATGGAAAATACCCATTTGTTAATTACTCCTCTTACGTGGTGCAGTGGTACAGTCTAGTGTTCATGTAGGATTTTAACTGTGATACAACTTATTTGAATCCGCGCTTTTGTATCGGATTTAAAAATATTATGATCAATTATTTCCAAGGAATGGAGAAAGTTGCTCTCTAAAAGCAGGAATACCAGAGAGATTAAAAGTACCCACACACAACATCAGTTCCCAGAGAGTTAAAGGCAGACGGCGTTGTGCATTAGGTGTATGCGTGCATAAACACCTCCCTGCATTTCTGCTCACCCACTTGTGCTTGTCAGCATCTGCTCCATGCATGCCCGCGTATGTGCATGCATCCACTGGACACAAGTGTAAGCTGGAGCGCGTGTGTGTGTACCTGTCAGGTGAGTAGTTATCTTCGGACACACTGTGGTGGTCCACTCTAGTGGAAGAGCTGTACTGAGAAGGCCTAAGGTCAAAGGCTGGGTCCAGACTTCTGCTGTGTGACAGAAGTGGACCGGATCACCCCTCATGTAGTTTACACACCACACACTGACCCCTACTGGCCAAGGGGGGGGGGGGGGGGGGGGGCGAGGGGCACATCGCCTCATGTTTATGTGAGGCATTCAGAGTAACGCGAGAAATACTGCATCATTCATACATGTGGGGCTAATGACGTGGCATTCAGAAGGCAGTACAGTCCCTGAACCCTATGGATCCCTTAAAGGAAATTAAGGCTAAAAGGGTTTCAACAGGGTGTTAAATACAAAACAGAGAGTTTCCACCCAGAAATCCAGCACAGTAGTTACCTGGAGGGTGGGGGGACGCTGGGAGAGCGCGACCGCGCCCGGTTAATGTCAGCCGACCGAGAGCAGTGGTTAGACGACATCACCTGCTCAGGGACGGACAGCGTGGAGCTCTGGAAGTCTCTGCCATTCGGCCGGTAGTCTGGGAAGACAAGAACAGATAGAGGAAGGGAGGGATGGAGGGACAAGATGAAGAGGGTGTTGTTGTTTTTTCAGAAAATTTCTGTGCTAATTTCCCTTTAACACCGTGTGAATTTTCTGTATTTCTGAGCGAGTGATATGGCTAAATGTGCTGCATTTGATCATGAAAAATGATGGCAGCTAATGATGCAGACCCAGTTTAACCCCAGCCTTTAATAACAGACCAAACTTTATAAAACGTGTGCTAAGATGCTAATCTGCAGAGGCACAGCTTTTCTTTTTTCATTATGCTGAGTCTCTATATTCCAAAAAACGAGGTCTAAGTTTCGATATAGGTGGAATTCATCTGCTGTGTTAACATTGTGCATGAAAAAAATCCTTTAAAAAAAAAAAATAATAAATGAAACATTATAATGAATTTTCTCTGCGAGGCTGATTGGTCCATTGAACTTGAAAGAGTTCATTAACCGATAATCAGACGTGGCTTGCAGCCATGGTTAAGGTCAATGCTTAGCACTATTAAACTTGATTGATATTCAATAGAGTGTATAGCACATTAAAATGAGTTAAGGAAAACCTTGAATCAAACGTTGGAAAAGAAGGAAAGGTAGGAAAAATTAGAGATAATGTTATGTTGACCTTCACTAGAGGAAGTTTGACTGAAAGAGTTGACCACACAGACAGATTCAAATATTCAAACTAAGTCATTCATCTTCATCGCAAGTGAACCAATTCTGAAATTCTGATCATTTCTGACCATTTGTATACCAATCCTAATAAACAAAAGTTAAAAAGGAGAAGAAATTAACAATATCTTCTCTTCATCATGATGCAGATTAGATTTAAAAAGGAATTCATCTAGCAGCTCCAACACAGAGCCTCCTGCAGCAGAGCAATTGAACACCATGCAGATCTCAAATTCATCTATTCTTCCTCTTGACAGGCTGCCTGACGCATGAGTACAGCCCGTCTGTTAAGCACCTCTAAAGAGGAGAACCTTCACTGAGGATTAACAGGATTGAACAAGAGGAGCGGGCTGCATCGGAGCAGAAGGACAGTAGGGACGGGACTGAGGGTCAAAGCAAATCTAATTGTACTGTACAAAATATTAAACATGTGACTTCACTTCTAAAACTCCATCAAAAGAGTCCAATAACAGGAGTTATACTTTGAAAGACATAAGCAGTACCTGTGACAGTTCACCTATGATATACTGAATGGACCGGACAACTAGAAACCAGGTAGTTAGTTTACCGGAAGATAAAATGCAATAAAAAATGTTTCTCGTCCCCCTTTAAAAGTAATAGTGTCAGCAGTATAAAGGGACAGTTCACCCCAAAAAACACTTCCTTCTGCGCGCTGATTCGGTTAGCGGGTGTGGTTCGGTAGAAAGAAAGTAGTTCCTACATGAGACTGCTCCCAACGAGGTCTGTGGATTATCTTGAGTAACTAGGTCATGATTTCTGGAAAGAGGCATTTGAGTTTTTTTTCAAATGCAGTTCTTTTGCGCTTCAAGCACCACAAGCTGAGTGCCATATAGTCATATTATATGAAGAGAGAAAGCAGACATCTCTATCTCCAAACCTAGGCAACTCACACCAAGACAGTCTAGATTGATAAATAGCCCTACAGGTAAGAGGAAAAACATGTGTTTTTGGTTTTGGGGGTGAACTGTCCCTTTAATGCTGCAGTGTAGACTGAGATGTGGTGGAGCCTGTGTAAAGAGGAGGGTGCGACCAAGGCTGAACGAAGGGGTATTCCCTTCACTGTGAATGAAGTGAAGGTGACTGCCTGGCATGGTGAGGCAGTGCGGGGCTGATGAGAATGTTAAAGAGGCTGGACTGGAGGGGGATTTCCCTCAGCTACAGTATCATCAGGGAGTCCAGGCCGATGCTGTCTGTGTGTCTGACAGCAACTGAATCTATTCTCTTCTCTCTCTCTCCAATGCATTTCTCATCTATGTCTCATGTTCTTTCCCTCTCTTTGTCTCTGTGGCCCTGCCACAAAGACCATACTGCATTACTATCTTTTGCATGAGAACACAAAAGCAAGTCTCTATGTTTTGCTGCCTCTTTCAGCGCGGTTTCCTTCAAGGTTGATATCGTGTGTGGGCAAATACCAAGTACTTTTCAGTCTTTCTTTTTTGCCGTTTTTCTCTGGCTGCAAACAGCAGAGCAGAGCTTCTCCTCTTCTAATGTGCAGCGTGGGCGTGCTGCTGGAGCCTCGGTGAGCACAGCAGAACAGCAACTAGCAGTGCAGAGGCAGACACAATCTCAGTGCTCCCTCGCTGTGCTGCTGCAGCATTTCACCCTGCTAATGTGATATATAACAGTATTGTAAGCAGTTCAGGCCAAGGAGGCATTTGACGGATGGTGGGCATGTAGGTGGTGAGGTTGAAATAAAACTGAAAAATATAATACGGTCTGGTAAAACAGCCCAATAAACATTTCAAACTATGTTGCCACTTTACCTTCACACTGGCTCATTTTGCTTTTTCAGAATCCATTTACATGCACTCATGAGTCTTGTTAATATGACCATAATATATTACCTGTTATTACCCCAACACCATCTTCACAATCGTAGTCTGAGATCTCGCTGTCACTTATCCTCTGGGATCCTTCGAGATAAAGAGACAGAGAGAAACATTGGAAAATACAAGAGACATCTTCATTCCCTCGTTCATTTATTTACCCTAAGAAGTGCACCCGTCATCACACCCCACAACGACAACAAACGGTCCTGTAGGAGAGCGCTTTGGATGATTTATGTCAAATTACGCATCAGCTGTAACAAATAACGCCGCATTTCAGTGATCCACGCCAACAACAAAAAAACAGTAGATCTGTCTTCATCTGAACTGTGGCACTTTGAGGTAATACATTCAATCATTCAATTTGCATGTGAAGGTGGGGGTGGGAGAAGTGATGTGGCGTTACAGCTATTTCTTCATCTTACCCGGAAGCCTTATTGCCCTTCCCTGTCCCCTCTCTCTAAAGTATGAACCCCTCCCTGAAGCCCCCCAACACACACACACACACACACACACACACACACCGCCTTCACCGTTCAGTCAACTTAAATCAACCGGACTAGTGTGCTCTATCAGAAATGACAAGTACTGCACTCTGGCAGCGCCGCTCCAAACCTCTCATCTCAGTTGGCTGGAGACTTTTTACAGCTGTCAGCTCTTTCACCTCACACTTACATAAACGGCCAGAAAATCATCCTGGTGGGGGATGTAGTAGGAGCAGCACAGTGAAGCAGTGCTGCGTAACGCGGACTACAGTACAGCCGTGTGAAGCACGTTCACCACTAACTGCTCACAGAATGGTGAGAGAAGGGCCACACGATGAGCTATTTCTGGGGTTCAGTTAGAGAAAATACGACGCCGGCTAAATAATGTATTGGGCATAAAGATAATCAACTTTTTCCGTTTCTCTAACGTAAGACACCACCACTGTTTTAAGTATGGCACCAGCGTCATCTAATGTCTCCCATGATCAAGAAAACGTTCAAGACACACAAGCACAAGCAAAGTAGAATGGGCTGCAGAGTTTGCCAAAAGCATTTTGTGCATTCTTAAAAGGGGAAATGTTGGTAACGACCAAAATAATGCATTACAGAGGAAAGGCAAGTGGTCAAAATCAAAGCATATTGTGTCTGCCAGGACTGGCAGATCGCCTGGGTTTTTAGCACATCACGTTTTGCAGGATATGGTTTCCGGGTTGCAGGACGGGATTGTGAGGTAGTTCACAGGTGATTACACAGAGAGGGAGAGACCACTGTGTCCTTAACCTCTGTTTCCCTGGAGCGTGCATGTGTCGGATACCCTGAGCGGATTTCAGACGAGTGGTGTAAAAATGTACACCAGCTCCCCCCCCATTGAAGTCCATGTAAGGCAGCAGAGACATGCACCCTTCATGAGGGATGGACAAGGGTTGGATCAGGCCACAAAGATGCATCATTGCAGACGACAGGAGAACACTCAGATGCTCCATAGAGGGGGGGGGGGACTTTACCTGAGTTGTATGAATATGAGCCCTTGTCTGTAAAAGCAGAAGCAGTAAAGTTGATGTGACATGCCCAACAAACACAACATCCGCATAAACTACATCGGTTAATAAAGCCTTAGTTAGTTAGTTAACTAAAGCAGGAACAGAAAACCAGTGGGGCCAGAGGTTTACTGTATTGAAGTCTATCTTGATTTGATCCTGATCTTAGCTACATGACCACTACTCGCTGGCCGTCTTGTAACCGTGATGTTCCTTGCATGCCAGCTCTGCCAAGTACCGTGACAATAACAATGTTGGTAGTCTCAACAAAGAAAAAGAGGGAATTTTGTTAATAAAAAGATTGTAACTTTGGAAAATCACCTTGGATCAACCTACTCAGACGAGTGCCCGAGGAGAACCGACTTCAGTAATTCTTTCAATTAATTTATATTATACCCACATTCTCTTTACTTCGTGTGCTCTATTATAGACAAGATTGTTAAGCAAGTTTTGAAATGTAGCCACACAGTAAAATGTCTTGTCTTTGGTTTTAGTAAAGTTATTTTATAACTGATATGGTTTGTAAATGTTAAGTGGCATGACCCTTCCGTTATGCCTTGCCAATTAATTTCAAGGTGTCAATCAAAGGTGTGTGACATGCGTCAGTGACAGAGGGGTTACGCACTCTGGAGCCGCCGCGTTGGACTCTCTCCATGGAGCTGCCTGCGCTGTGTGTTTGGGGAGGCACGTGGGAGTGGGATGGAGGACACGTCGTGGGTTTGTAGCTTGTACCAGTGCGGCTCGTCGTCCAGAAGAGCCGTCTCAAGCTCAATAAGGATCTGCCAGAGAAAAAAAAAAAAAAAGTCCACGGTCAAAAATGTCTTCACTGCAAATAGTTGCAAACTAACATCATTTTTTTCTTAATGATGGAATTACAGCAACACGCACTTGTGCCACAATACTCATAGGCCTCTTACAGTCAGCGTCAATCCAAAACAACCCCTTCCCTCTTTATTTAACAGTTTTACACAGTAAATAAAAACACCAAAGCTCATTGTCCGTGTTGGACAAGGACCGGACCACCACAACCTTGAAAGAGCTTTATCAAGGGCTTGACCCCATTCGAGCGGATTAGCTGAGATACTGTCAGTGAGTGTCCCTGATGGGTGGGGTTTGGTTTTCTTACCTCTCCCAGGAATTCGCTCTCCTCCTCCCTCACCCTGGCTTGGTCCCACAATGTGATCTCCAGCATGCGCTCCCGAAACTCCCGCCGGTGCACCGGCGAATACATAAAGGTCTGGTTCCATTTGGGCTCTAAGGATTTCTTTACCGTTTTTGTTCTCCTCTTGCTTTTGTCGCTGGAGGAACAATAATTCAAACTGTTTTTATTTACAACCATGATAGGGAAGAGCCACGAATACAACAGATCAACAACACGACACAGCACAGAGCACATCACCGTGGCATGCTGATGATGGCAATGAGATGGCAAAGTGAGGAACATGTCCACTTCCTGCATTCTATCAGTGCATAACAAAGAAACTGCACTGAACGACCAACAAAGTAGTCAGACACATCCACTTATATCCCTACAGGCTTTCCTGATGCTAACGGACAAAAAAACATTGATTCATGACCTTGTCACATTGTTCCAAAAAAAATCCACACGAACACAGAATCCATTTTTTAAGATATATAATCAGTTTGGCCCACTAGTGTCCAATAACCTCCTGGACGGAGTGAATTGAAGTGACATTAAATGAGTGGGGAGGGTAAAATGGTAACTGTTTCTACTCTTACCTTCTATCAGGGAGGAAGTAGATTTTGACGTAAGGGTTCCTGGGCCGGCCGTCTTCCCTGGCTGGCAGGTCTTTGGCGCCCAGGATGGTGACAATTAGCTGATGGCCCACTTTGTCATACCACAGTTTGACCTGCAGGGGCAGAGCAGAGACAGCCTGCTGAGGGACTGATCAGGGCACAGCAGGAATAAAAACACACAGAGGGACTAATGCAGGAGAAGACAACTGCATCAAATTAGAAGTATAGCTACTACAGGAGCATTTGTGTCTTCTTTTATTGAGACCTATATCTCATTCGAGCCGACAGTTTTCGGCTACAGCATAGAGTCTTCTCCTGTATTTACCCTTTGAGGAAGAGGAGGAATATGTCTACCTGCTAAGATAAGGTCACATGCTTGGTCGGCACAATTTATCAGAGTTTAAAGAGATAGTTCAGATTATTTGAAGTGGGGTTGTATGAGTTAATTCCATAGTCAGTGTACCTACAGTAGATGTTGTACTTCACCCCCCCCCGTTTGGATAAACAGACACATAGCAGCTCCTGACTGTTTCTTCAAAGTGGGGCCTTGCTGACCGCCATGTACAGTAAGTGATACACTGACTGTGGATAAATACCTCATACGACCCCTTTAAAAAAAATCAGACCTATCTCTTTAAGTGCTCATAAAACATGGACTTACTGTATCAGTGTTAATATGGTATGATGATGCTAAAAATGTATTTATGATATTTTAGTTTCGATGGTTAAAGAGACCCTCCTTTAATGGAAAGATGTGTTTTTGTGCACGGTGCTAAAACATATCTTTGTGTTGTTTTTTTTCTATTACGATAAGTGTTGTAAAATGAATGTGTTTATGTTGGTCATTAAAAACTTCCCCTGCAGGGATGAATAAATCTCATCGAATGGAAGTGAATGCATTTGGCCCGGATGTCATTTCCACTGGAGTGAATTGGAGTGAAATGCTGAAGGCAACATGCTCTAAAATGAACAGTGTGCTCTGTTGAAATGAGACCGTCTACCAGTGATGATGCTGCCTCTAATAATGGTCTCTCGGATATTTAATGGGCATCGATATGGAGAAATCAATCATGCTGTTGCGACAGGAATCGAAGACAGTTCACACTAAAAGGGAAGTATGGACTCCAAAAGAAGACACTTAGAAGAAGAAAAAACTCCAACTGAGGCCTCACAGAAAGTAGATGAAATGAGAAATAAAACTTCTAAGCTTCTGTCCATACTTCTTTGAAAATATGATTGTGGAAAGGGTCTGCGCCATTTAAAAATCAACTACCAGCTATACGTGCAGCAACGCAAGAAAGAGCATTCGAGTCAGTAGATTTCATGTATGCAAAAACAGACAGCAGAGGGCTTATGGGAAAACAAATTGTACCAAGTAATCTCGAAACCTGTAGCCCACCAAAATACCAGATACCGCAAAGTATGAGTACAGTGTTCTATCTGTGAATGGTACAATATTTCTGAAAAGATTCCCCTTGGAATCATGTAGATTATATTATGAGTGATAACACTTGGTTCATAGTAAAGAACTCAAGTATACAAACTGTGTGACTTTACAATGTGTGTACAAATAACGAATTCACTGAAACATACAAGCTTTTCCAAAAGTGCATACGTTAACACGCACACACATAAAAAAAACACTTATTGACCTCCATTCAAATGCCATGTCATGTCTTCAGACTCCTCTAAATTTGAAAAAGCTCACCTGCATGCTCTATGCATAATGACAATATCATTCAGAGCTTCGTGAAGGTACTTTTAGGTAAAACAACATACTGTTAGTGTCACAGTAGGAGTGTTAACCTTCATGCTACCTGAATCAAGAATATAGATTCACACAAAGTGAGTATGCTGCGTGTTATTAACCAAAACCAGGAGAAAAGGCTCAGTGATATTAAAGAGGACCCTCGGCGCGAAGGAACACTTTCAAAGCTTTGTTCAGTTTGCCATTTGGGAGGTACAATTTGCTTAAACTCTCATCTGGAAAAGAAAAGTTTGTTTCAAACACAGGATGGTGAACTTGGTATCTTTTCACTGCAACATGAATCTGCAGACCCATCCAGCACAAGCTGCTAATGAACATAACTCCTGTAGATGAGTGTAGGGTTAACCAGGACTGGGTTCATGTCATTTGAAACAGAAAACGACACAAGTCCTTTGTCCTGAGAAAGTTCAGGGAGACGCCCTCCCGCATTGCCAAAGATACAGAGATGTACGACACGAGGTCGGGGTCAATTACTGGTGTCAAATCAGGCAACGGAAGAGTGTCTCTGTAAACATGTGCGGATTAGTCCAGCATGCATAACCTAGGAGGAATGAGGTGAAGGGTTAAAATGAGATAGTAACACTCATCGTAAATCAAATTGAAAAGAATGACACAATGCACTGCACTGAGGGAAACTTGAAGCTGCCATTTCCCCGCGAATGCATTTTTCCAAAGTATGGAAACAGAAAGTCAGCCAGTCAACAGTCAATGAGCAAAGACCAAATATAGAGATTGTGCCCTTCAGAGGGGGCCCATTACCTGGACCCTAGGGGCAAAAGGCGTTGTTCTTCTACTAAGGCTTTGGCTCTGGATAAGCACAATTAAACAGCAAAAAAAAAAAAAGAACAGAAAAGAAAAGGCAATAAAACCAAAATCCCATAAATTACTAACAAAAACGTACAATACACTCTAAACAACAACAACAACAGAAGTTTGTAGTTTCAGATGGGCCATTTAGGCCGGTGGGTTCATTGCTATTTTCAATTTTTTCTGATCACTTGTCCCTGAGCTTCTGTGCTCTGTTCTGCACGGGCCCTTCGTAATTATCATTGCCTCCCGATCATATCTCTTCTCTGCTCTGGACCGTTCATCCTCTGCTTCAAGGCGTGCGTCACAGTGACGTTAAAACCCTCGTTGTCCCGACAGACAATTTAACGACGGCTCCAAAAATACCATCGTGAAGAACTCACAAGGTTAATTCAGTGAACTGAACTGTTTCACTGATCACTTGCTTTTGAATTCCAGGGTCAGTCGCCTCAATGTGGAACATAAGAAGAATTCAGTGCTTGTTTTGAATTGGTTGACGCAGTGTTAAAGGTATTATTGTGAGTCACGTTATTCTACAGTCCACTGCAGCAACTGAAATCAGCTGAAAATACTCAGAAATGATTGTGAAGATTGGCCGTGGTATCAGCCTTAAAACCCAGCTATTTCTTTTAAATATCAATGTCCTGGAGGTGTTACCTAGATGCTAAAGCTACTTCCCTGCTGGACCCTAAATTTGAGGGTTGATTCATCTCTTGCTTTAATGCAGCCCTTTACCCAATTTACCCCAGGAGGGTTTTTACACTAGATAATGGACAAGACACACAGTAACCTGATCTACAATCCGGTGCTGGGTTGGTAAAGGGCCAGCTGAACAGGCAGAGTGAGAGAAGCTGTTCCCGGCAGCCCAGTGCTTTGATCCAGGATTGAAGATTGCATTGCGTTATAAATGTGAGTTTAGTAGGACATGTCAAAATGTAGTCATGTGAACGTAATGACCCATCTTACTCATAAGTTTTCAACAGTGGTCAATATCTAACAGAGGATTTCACATACAGTCATGCTGAGGTCGCTTACTGAGAGCTGTCCTGACAGGTACTGGGGGGCGTCCCTCAGCATGCTGGGACTCATGGGGGACGTGACGGAGATGGACGGGCGATCCATCTTCTGAGACTCAAAAGAACTCGAACCTGACAGGGCCAGAGACGACGCAGTCAGATTATTCAGTGGTGATGCTGGTTCGTAGTTTGTGGTTTTAGTGACATCGAGAAATGAAAATGAGAGAGGGGGTAGTAAGGAAGATAGAGAGACCCAGACGAGAAGAGAGACAGAAAGAGGGCAAGAAAGCATGCCTCGAGAGAGACAGAGAGGCAGAGTGACAGAAGCAAGACATTTCATTCACTTGATGTTTCGAGGCTGAATAATAGAATAAAACGGGGAAATGAAATAGGCTAAAGCTTCTCAAGACTCACTTGATTCCAGTTGTGCATGTGTGCTGTCTGGTATCCTTGGAATATCTCTGGAAAAAGAAGAGAGTGTGTGTGAGCCCGAGCGTGTGAGACAAAAGAGAGGGAGGGGATGGAAAGGATCAATTTGAGCTAATGCTGACTGCACCCTTGCTCTAATGACCGTAAGCACCGCATTAGTCTTCATTCACCCAGCAGCTCCCTCGGCAGCACAAAGCAGGTCAGATATAGGGAATATAGGAAGTAACTGCAAAATAAATATCAATGTAAAGTGACGTAATCACAACCCGATGCGTTATTCTTGCTTTAATTGGTTTTAGTTTGGGAAATGCATGTTGTTCATTCATGTAAGGAAGTATTTTTTAATAATACCTTTGTTTTATCTGATCGACTGAATCACATCTAAAGTTATTAGCTGAATGTGCATTAATTGCACAACTGTTCAATTTATGTTAAAAGCTCAACAACATTTAAACCTGTTTATGTTGCCCTAGCACTAGTTACTTGGCAGAATAATGGCATTTACTATGAATAATAAATTCATCCTCTCCAACTTATTATTCTTTTTCATTGTCTTAAGGACCTGGAAGATATCCTGGTATTCCACTGGCAAGAGACAGGTAGACACTGATTCCTCTTTACTTAATTCATTAAAGATAAAAGCCACAATAAGTAACACAAATGCAAGAATTATTCCTCGTGCGTAACACCACAGACCGTCTGTTCCAATGCCCCGGCCCTTACTGCTCCATAACACCGGCGGCACAACGGTCTGGTGAAGAGCATATAGAGTGTGTGACGGTGAGGGTCGGTGAGCTCTTACCCTATAGGCCGTGAGACCACCAGCTCCACCTGCGGCTCAGGCTTAGATTCTAGAATGATATTGTAAACTTCTTTAAATGTGGCTCCTTGTAATAGCTTCCCATTCCACTCCAGCACCTGGTCACCTGCGGAAAAAAAGAGACACTCAAAGTCAAGCAGGATATCTTTCATGCAAGTGTAGAAAATACACATCGTCATGCTCCTCTAAAGCCTATTGAATAAATCCACTATTTGAGTTTCTACATACAAGTGTGTGTGTGTTTGTGTTTTAGTACCTGGTCTGAGGTGTCCAACAGTGTCTGCTAGACTTCCTTTCCTCACTTTAGTGATAAAAGCACAAAGTCTACCAGATTCTGTCATCTTGCCTCCCACCACCTGTAGAAGCAGAGAGGTGACGGGGTTAGCACTGACATGCATGTGAAGACCCACTTTGTGTTGGTGTTGTCATAACTGCGGACTTGATGTGAAAACTATTCAGGACATAATTGCAGCTTGCAGAAGAAGATTGTTGTCCCCTCAATGTCTGCTGTTGATGTCATGGCTTTAGCCTTTGCCTGCAAGGTATGAATCCTCAATAAAAGCATTAAGGAGAGGGTCACTGGTAGAAGTGCATCTCCGTTTAAAAAAAACTAATGTTCAGGGCTATGCTTTCTCCCCCACGGACACACTCTGTGGGTCAGTGACAGTGCCGTCCCGTGGGCTAGAGCCGTACTGTACAGTCCTGAGCTGCTGTACTCCACTCGCCTCAGCTTACATGAGCATCATACAAATAAAAATCCCTCCTAATGGCAGCTGAATGCCAACATACAAAGGAGCTTAGGGAAGTCTGCTAAATGAAATGGCTTTATGTAACAGGGCAGGAGCCAGAGAAGGAGGCTCGCAGAGGAGGGGGGGGGGAGAGAGAGAGAGAGAGAGAGAGAGAGAGAGAGAGAGAGAGAGAGAGAGAGAGATGGACAGTGTGAGAGCGAGAGCGAGAGATGGACAGTGTGAGAGAGCGAGAGCGAGAGAGAGATGGACAGTGTGAGAGAGAGAGAGATGGACAGTGAGAGAGAGAGAGAGATGGACAGTGTGAGAGAGCGAGAGCGAGAGAGAGATGGACAGTGAGAGAGAGAGAGATGGACAGTGAGAGAGAGAGAGATGGACAGTGTGAGAGAGCGAGATGGACAGTGTGAGAGAGCGAGATGGACAGTGTGAGAGAGCGAGAGCGAGAGAGAGATGGACAGTGAGAGAGAGAGAGATGGACAGTGTGAGAGAGCGAGATGGACAGTGTGAGAGAGCGAGAGCGAGAGAGAGATGGACAGTGAGAGAGAGAGAGAGATGGACAGTGAGAGAGAGAGAGAGAGATGGACAGTGAGAGAGAGAGAGAGAGAGAGAGAGATGGACAGTGAGAGAGAGAGAGAGAGAGAGAGAGAGAGAGATGGACAGTGAGAGAGAGAGAGAGATGGACAGTGAGAGAGAGAGAGAGAGAGAGAGATGGACAGTGAGAGAGAGAGAGAGATGGACAGTGAGAGAGAGAGAGAGAGATGGACAGTGAGAGAGAGAGAGAGAGAGAGAGATGGACAGTGAGAGAGAGAGAGAGATGGACAGTGAGAGAGAGAGAGAGATGGACAGAGAGGGCGAGGCCGGCAGCCTGACTGGTGGACTGACTGAGTGGACTGTTGAGTTGGCTGGCTGCTGCTGAGCGGACAGAAACGCACAGAGGCACTGAGCAGACACAAACATGCCGTTTCAGGAGGCTCATTCAATCAGTAATGATTTTTCCCCATCTCTCTCTTTATGTCCAAGCATGCTCCTCTGGACTTTGGCTGCTCAGCTTTATTTCTTTTTTCCACCACCTACAGGTTTATGCAACAGTGAAAAGGGGAGGGAAACCAAAGCATCCTGCACAACGGACAATCTAGTGACTACACTGCAACAACAAACTAAGACTACAACGGATCATGTGAAGCCAGAATATGACCTATAGGAGAAGGTTATACAGCACTAAAAGCATAAGATTTAAATACCTAAGGGACTGTGATGGTGCTATTCCAGACATAAAGACTGCAATGTGCAAATAATGTTTCAGTTGTTTGGGCAGTGACGACACTGACGTGTTTCCTGCAAGCTGCTGAATGCAGTTCATTAAAGTAGTTCAGTGTGAGTGAGTTCAAAAAATGACATGGCTCAATGCCAAACGCTATTCATTAATATTCATCAGGAGCATAATCAAGTCTTTAATGAATATTAATACTGAGCAGGACTATGATGCAATCAAAAAGGCCACAAAATAGTAGAATTCACAGCCGAGAAGTTATTATACTGTATGTTAACATCACCAACACTGACAGTCACCTGGTCTATCGACTTTACCCAGAATTCCTGGGTGTGGTCAGCTGACATCTATTGCCATCATATTTTGTGTCATACATGTCAAACGTGTATATTTTGACACATTATATTGGCAGTATGATGATGGTGGGAACTGTTGGGTATCTCAACGTGGGTGTGAGTGCATCATACCTTTCAGACAGAGTCATTATGAGCTCACCTTCAGACCGAGCAGAGCTCCTGAGTCTCGAGGCACGCTTCCGTCCTTCATGCGCTTGTTGAGTAAAATACGGCCTATTAGGCGATCCCCATCTTTGGACGGCTGCCACGTCACCGGGTGCTACAAGGTCAGAGCAACACACCTACTGTTTAACAACTCAGCCGCTTGAATTTGATTACTTCAGACCAAAGCAGACAACTGTTTACAGTGAAAAAAGGGCGGGGCATGGGCGGGAGTGTTTATTCACTCAGGGAAGAAAGTTCACACAAACTCTGTTGCCTCATCAATACAGTTGATCTTTGTCTTTTTAGATAGCAACACGCTGAATTATTTAAACTCTAAAGGATAGTATAATTAAGCTAATCATGGAAAAAACTATTGATGAGGAGCTTGTGTGAACCTGCCGGTGTGAGGGCGGAGTGAGCTTCATGCAGCGCCCCATGCAGAGTAAAGCAAGCAGCCCGACACTCCTCCTCAAACCAGCTCTTCAAACCGGAGCAGGAAGCACCGGAGTCCGGTGCTTCACACAAACACACAACCACCATCCAGTGGAGTAGTGAGGGGAAAGCAGACAGCGAAAAAGGGGGGAGGGAGGGGGGGGGGGGGGGGAGGTTGTCTATGATACGATATGAGGTGGACCATGAGGTGCCAGTTTAAAGATCAAAAAAAGATGAAACATACACCGCACAGAATAAAGCCATGAGACACGGATAGGGTGAAATCACAGACGCGCAGTGAAAGGGAAAAAAGAAAAACGTGTTTTAATTTTTTTTAAATTTTTTGTGCAAAACAAATCCAGTCTTCCCTGTTTTGTGTGCTTAAACAGTCATTTGGGTTTTTGCTACAGAAGTGAGTGGAAAGTTGGGCAAGGGGGCGGGTTCTGTCTGGACTGGGTGCTGTGTGTGTGTGTGTGGGGGGGAGGGGGGGGGCAGCATAGTGAGAGGGACGGGCCTGAGTAAAAGGTGTTCCTGCTGCACTAAACAGGACCGCTGCAGAGCAAGGACACAACATACGGAGGAGAACGAGCATGCGACTAGGAGAGACCCACATTCCTGTGTGCCATGACAAAACAGAGAGGTTGTGTGTCAATGCTCTTTTTTTTTTTTTTTTTAACAACTACTGTAAGGTGTGTTGTTTCTGGTTGGGGAGCAAAACAGCAAGTACAAGTAGCAAGCAAAGAGGGTGCCCCCAAAAGAGACGTTTTTTGCAACACCGAGCAAGGTGGAGCCAATAGTAACCGGAGAAAAAAAAAAGGAAAAGAGGAACGAAATCGCAAGAGAAATCAATTTGTACAACGTCAACTAAAATCCAGAAAAACAAACATCTCACCTACGTACACTGAGTGACAGAGAGCAAACAAAGACTGGATGGGTAGGTCATAAATAATAATAATAATAACAAAATGCAGGCTAGATTGTCTCAGTACCTTCTCACTATGGCTATGCTCCTCGTTTAGGGTAGTGCTACTGCACGTATCAACTCCCGAGTCTTTAACCTGCGGTTCACACCATGCCAAGTCCTCTTCAAATGAGTGTCCCCCAAAGCGCACCATTTTCTTTTGCCTCTCAGATAAGGTGTGTGTCGGCTCGGACATAAATGTCTGCTCAATAGTTTTTCTTTTTCCCCTTTGACTGTCCCCTACAGGTGTGGGATAAAACAGAAAGAAAAAACAGAAAAACAACATGCAAAGGTGTAAATAAAACGAAGGAAACATGAAATGACAAAAGACTCTGGGAGAAAGGGGGGGGGATGGGGGGAGGGGGAGAGGAAGGAGAGAGACAGAGAGAGGGAGAGAGAGATGGGGTTAAGGGGCGGGAAGGAGGGAGGGAGGGAGGGGTCAAGGCAGGACTCCACATGTCTCACCAAAGACATTGGGGAGGCCTCGCTGCTATGCCAAGACGCATGGTCCCACCAATGGCCATCCAAATCTCCTGTAAGGTGGGGGGGCGGGGTGGGGGGGTCGCACATACACAAGAGAGGACAGCGAGAGGGACCAGTGAGGACACCACGGACAACAATAGACAGTAACAGCCAGACAGACACACACATAATACACTAAAACAAGACATCCAAACATTCATCTTTGCACACACACACACACACTCTCTCACATACTGCTCAAACTCAAGTCGTCCTGTGCCTAAGATCCCTGTGGAGAGAGAGAGATGCAGCTCAGGTCACAATACACAAAGGAACAGTCATGATTTGACCACCGCCACACTGTGCGGTAAGGGACGGACACAAGCCTGCAATCAGACACACAGTTCTCAGCTGGGACATTCATGACCATCTGTTCCTCCTTTTTTGTTCCTCGTCTTTCCGACAGGACGTCGATTAAATCCCACATGTTCAGCCTTGTAAAGATCCAAACTCAACACACACGGGACCAGAGGTCAGATTCTGCGGATATAGTTTCCCTCATAGGTTGGTCAATTTAGAAGGAATGTTGTGACATCGTTTTAGAATTCCCCAACTTTGGCTATCAGCACTGCATTTCACGCTGGTTTAAATGACACAAGGGTTGATTCATTATCAAACATGCTGTACCGCTTTACAACACATCGGGAATATCGCTTTAGAAGGAAAGGAACTGCTCTTCCAGGACATCATTATAATCCATTAATTAATCTTCCTATACATCTAGCTGGTCATAACAAATAGAATGTGACTACAGGTGAAGGACGGAGGTGCCTGAAAAAAACACCACCTTGGCTAACATGACATAAAAGATAAAAGTACTTTTATGGAATAAAATAAAATGTAACCTCACGGTAAATGCCATATGTGTGGATATGGTCTTGGCAATCACGACTCACTTAATCAGAAGAGGCATCGAGATCTGGCTAGCTTACCGTGCAACTGTAATACAGTTGTCATTTTCCATACATTGCTCTAAAGGTGCAGGTTTGTATTATTCAAACACAATCAGAGGACAGTATTTGTCCAACAACAGGGCTAATGTTTCAACTGTTACTCACTCCTCTCTCCACTGCAACGTCTTTAGCTTGTAATGTCATCTTCTTTCCCAGAGAACAATCTTTAGAAGCGCTTTGCTGAGTTCAAATCAACAGACAACACGCATTTTGTTCAAACAAAGCTAGCATGTGTCTATCTTTCTTTCTTACAGTAGCTTTATCTGTAGGGGGGGAGGGGAGCAGGGCACATCTCTAATGTGTTTAACTGAGGATCCAGATTGCAGTGCCGCACAGCCTTAACTGACCTCAATCCAAAGTGCACTGGGGGACAGCTTTTAAAGATGAGGCTCTGACTGCCGCTTCTGTGGAGGCACCAGTGGACACGCAGCCCTGAGACACACAGGCTGGGCAAGCGGCTGTAATGGTTCTACAGGACGGAGGTTCCTGGGACATTTCTTTGAAACTTTTTCTGAATTGTTTCATCAATCCAGCAGAAGGGTTAGAGAGGAACTGATGGTGGTTGGACCCTGAAGAGGGGCGATCAAGACCTATAGCTCCATCTCTTGCTGCAGACGGACGCGATGCTTCCGTTAAAACAAACCCAAGAGACGCAGATGTCTTATGAGACAGACATCCACCCGCTGGGAGCATTTCTTCTGGTGGGAAGCTACGAATGCAAGAACCGACCTGTTTTCAAGATGCGGGATGCACCGAGCAGAGAGATGGAGTGTGCTTTCAATTTGATAAAGAGGCTTCACAAATATAAGCTAATTAGAAAGAGTGAAACGCAGTGAATGCAGTCAGGGCTGTCGGAGTCCCGATGGAGAGCAGCGTGGAGGTTAAGAGGACTGAGTGTTGAGGCTGCGTGAACACGGGGAGGAATCGTTTCAGTTGTCAGGATACTGTTTGACTGAGACCTTAGAGACAAGCACATCTCTGCATTAAACGTCATGTTACGAAGGCGGAATGGACATTTAAATGTTGTTCGCTTACTCGGTCGAGACATTTTAACAATCCCAAGTGAAATTGCTCCCATGAAAAGGTCAGTTAGAGTTTAAACAATAACAAAATCTTAGAGAGCCGACCCTGCTCTTCCACTTATACATGGATGTACTCGCGTGTTTGCGTGAAAGTATGTACTGTGTGTACTGTATGTGTACGTAGCTGTAGTGAACCTCAGGGCCAGGGGCACAGGAAGGTCATCTGAAAACACCACAACCCCCGGGGCCATATACATCACTCTTCACACACTTCACTTCCCCTGCAGAGAGCTGCAGAACCTAATGGATCTTTACAGGACAGGCATCCTTCAAGCATTATCTGGCTGAGGAGTCAGTCTCGGGGAAATCAGGGGACTCTGATGGAAAGGCATAAAAATAGCCTGCATATGCTTCTGGTAGTGCGTGTGTGTGTGTGTGTGTGTGTGTGGGGGGGGGGGGGGGGGGGGTGTAGAGAAATGTAGAGAAGAAGAAGCTGCGTGGAAGAAGAGTGGTGTATAGATAGTGCCACTGTGAATAAATATAGCCACATCACTTAAACACAGCTGATGCAGAAATGCACACAGATCTTGTTTTAAGGGATCATTTAGGTTTATTACAACTTGAGTTTAAGTTCCACAGCGTTGTTCCTTGTTACTTACTGTATCATGACATTGTTCACCAGAGTGACTGCTGATACAAGTTCCTGTTAACAGATTCATTGGATCATGTCTCTTGCCCAGTCTGATTCCCTTTTTCCCCACAATTCATCTGGTAAGGGCAATGTGGTTAACAGTAAAGGGGAAGAAATGTGTGAAACAAAGACGTATTTTGATTCGGTATATTTTTCGTAACATTATTCTATAAAGTTGGGACCTAGATTTTCATAATATTTTTCCAATATAATGTAAGAAGTTGTGCATTTTCATTTTTTACAAAATGTTGCACTCCTTTGGGGTGATGCTGAAAAGATCCACCTCCAGCTTTGCTATATTTACTATGTTTATTTTACAATGAATCTAATCTATATCCACACCAGCCAGAGTAAAACACCTCCCGATGACATTTCCACACTTGCGATCTTCTTCATATTCAGAGTTGTGACTAAGTTGCAAGGTCAGTCTGAGCCAAACTACCAAGCTGTCCTTCTCCCCCCTCTCTCTCTTCTATCACCGCTATCCATCCATCAGTCAAGGGGAGTGCTAAAACGACTAACTGTACACAGTTATGCGCTGTGATAAAACATTATGGATGTCCCCGGACAGGCTTTGCCCTCTGCGGCCCTCTAACCAACAGCTGACAACAGTGATTACCCTCTTAGCCTCCCAGCTGCTAGTCTGTCGGCGGCACAAACACCAGAGCCCAGTTCAGCGTGGTGGACACTCTCCACGGAACGAGTCACTTGCCTAATGTGGCCATGATAGTGCAAACAGCTTAAGGCCTGCCTCTATGATCAGGGAGAGGAAGAAACATTATCATGTAAACATGTGAAGTTTGCATTTTTTGGACTTTTTTTGGAGCAATAGATCAATTTTGATGCTTTTGCAGCTTATCTCAAGGTTGTATCGGTCACAGTTTCCCCTCCACCTGCGTCTGCTCTTCCTCCCATCACACTCCTCCCACAGCCCACCCTCCACATCTGTCAAAAAGAATTTGAGTGGCCAACACGGAGCTGCATCCAGCCTCTCTTTCGCCCAAGCTTTATTAACAGTGGCACACCACAATTGGGCACTGATCCCCGGCGAGGCACTGTGTGTGTGTGTGTATGTGTGTTTTTTTTTTTTTTTTTCAGGGAGCAGGAAACTCATCACGGCCGGAAATTGTGAGCATCAGCAGTCTGAGCCCGGCCCTGCCGTTTTCGCCCCCCGACTCCGAGGCCCCCTGCAAAGTGCTGATTCAGGACGGAGGCAGAGAGCAGGCAGTGGTGGAGTTCACCACCAGCAGGCTTTCCATCACTTTGACAGCTCAATAAAAACCAGTGTAAACTATTAATTGGATCATTAATTATTGATGCTGTTTTTACTACAATTCAAGGGGCGAGAGCAGGAAAGAGGCAGGGGTGAGACTGTGTGTATGTTTAAACATAGTCGCCACGCTGGGAAGGTGATACGGTGTCACGTTAAGCCCCTGGTGGAGGCAGATCTCACAACAAGAGCTTTTATTCTGAAACAAAGGGCGCATACCTAACTTCTACTGTGAAGCACAAAACACGGTGATGCTACTACGAACCGAACAGACTTATTGAGGTGCAAAAACCGATCCCAGAAGAGCATTGATGAGGATGTAACTTAGGCTGTTACGACGCACCGTCCACCTCTCTGCCGTAGTTAGCCAGCCAGCTTCTCCTTTTCTGTCTGTTCGGCACTATTATGAGACGGCATGTCAGGGGAATCGATGCAGAGGAAAACACGGGGAGAGGAACACCGCGATAAATCAGTCTCCAGCGCTCGCAGGCACGAGCCAGGCCCATTACAGCCGGCACACCCTCTCCCCTCCAGACTCCTCCCCCACCTCCCCCTGGTCTCCCTTCCTTTTCATCCCATCAGGCCCTCCTCCTTCCTCTGGCCTGAGCCTGCTGTCACACACCCATCTTCTGGCGGAGTCAGTTGTGGCCTCACATGCAATTATAACTGGTGTTCTTTGCTCTGCTGCTCTGGCTGTTTTTTGTTTTTTTCTTGACTTTTTCAAGTCCATTTTTATTTATATAGCCCAATATCACGAATCACAGATTTGCCTCAAGGGGCTTTACAATCTGCACAGCATCAAACACCATCCGCCCTTTGACCCTCGCTTCGGATGAGGGTTAGCGGATGTAGAGTGCTTGGTTTGTATGTGATAGTACATGCAGGGAGATTTCTTGATTGTGTCAGCTCTTTAGAATGAACAGTGGCCGTAAATCACAATTGGCGTAAAAAAACACCTGGTGCTAAATTAGTTCCATTTGTAAACTCTCTGGACTGCCAAAACTGACTGATCTTTGTTGATGGCCGGTAGGATGTCACATGTCCAAATCTGAGGCCTGGAGTTTGCATCCCCTCTCGGCTGTCCGTTATATAATTAAGTCTACTTGACAGAGTGCAAACAGGAACACTAATAAACGGTTCTACTGAACCATTTATTAGACTCCCTGCATGCGCCATATCACAGGAGCCTTAATTGTGTCATAAATGAATGAAAGTGCCAATTATAAGAAAATAAAGACCAAAGATAGCTGCGTGTAATCAGCTGTCCCTGTGTGTGCTGTAGCTGGTGTGGTTTGCTCAACTTATTCGGGTCAACAGTTCAGCTCTGTCCTTTGTTTTGCCTCTCTCTCCTACGCAGGCTGACCTGTGGAGGAGGCAGACAGAAGCAGACAGGAACAGAAACTCTGACCCTCAACACAGCCCGCTTCTTCTCCCTATTTCTGTACCGCGGCTACCTGGAAACCTGGAAACTCCCACATCAATAATGTAGCGCTATCGCTGGGCCGCTTCCTTTGGTGAGGAGAACAGTTACATAATGGAGCAGACCGACTGAATTCCTCCCCTCTGCTCCAGATTAAACATTCCGGAGCATATGGCAGCTCTGGGTCTGCTGCTACCGACAAAAGAAAAACTGTGCTACTGTACTTTTCCTCCTTTCAATCCTTTATTCCACCATTTGTCAACTGCGCCTCATTCTTTCTTCGGTGTTCGCTGCTTTTACCATTTCTAAAGCAAAGGCCTCCGTAATTACAGGTTTGACAACAAAATCAATTTGCAATTACGACAACTGTCAAGCGGGGGGGGGGGGGGGGGGGGGGGAGCGGTCATGAAGCTAACAGCCTAAACGATTGCTTTTGATGTTGATTCTATGCAAAGTGGCATTTAATTCAGTCACTCTGACTGTTTGCTTGCCAGTGCGCGTTTGTACAATTCGACAAGTGCGCTTGTTTTTTCCCAAGCAGGTAGGACATTTGCCATGAGCGGTCTGATGTTCTTGTTGTAAGCAGGCAGCAGGACAGGCGGAGCCACCAACCACCATCAGCTTTTGCTGCCTTCCCAGCTGGACTGAACCGTAGTCCTACTTCCACTTTGTGACGGGCCACTGGACCAGGAATGACATCATCAGCGTGCTAGCAAAGCAGTGTGGAGACCCAGGTTTACAGAGGAGGTGCAGCATACTGCAGGAAAACACATAATCACCCTCTGCTCTTCTATTACCTTTATTCTAATAACATCACAATAATATTCATTGGTATGCAGCAGTGATGATATAAAGCTACTCGATAAAACACACTGCAATTAATATTTCACTCGACACCCACACCCTGGCCCTCTCCCTGCGCCCCTCTGTCTGTCAGTTACGCAACACTGTCCGATAGAAAGGGCCGATCATGTGACACAGCTGTGGTAGGACCTGGCCAAATGTGCCACAAGATGCCAGCAAACACAGTAGCTTTACATTTGTTTCAAAGTCACAGCCATACACATAAAGCACCCATCCACACTGAAGCTGATCCGGCCGGCTCCTCCTCACAGGCACCGGAGCTGTTAGAGTAGAATGTTCGTAGATAACACACGTAAAACGCAACACTGCTTTGCATCGACGTAAGGCTCAGTGTTTTCGAAAAGCAGAGATTATTTAAACCAATGTCATCATCACACACATGAAGCTGTTGTGTCTTCTGAAGAAATAATCAACTGTTCACCGCAGTTTAGTAGTAGTTATGAAAGTAGAAACTGATGAGGAAAAAGGAAGAGAAAATATAAAATGAGCGACTGATTGTGCACCAGAGTCACTCTAAGGAAATCAAAAACATATATTTGTGGATCTACAAAGTGTAAAAATGGTGTTTTCATTTATTTTTACGTTTTTTAATGGATCTTCAGCTGTTATTAAAAAAAATAAAAAATACAATCTTATCAAAAATAATGAGCCTTACACATACAAATACACATGAAGACATACAAACACACAAAGCACGTGTAGAGACTGTAGACTGGGGAATATCTGAGTTATATCTGAGTCAACAGCTGCAAGAATCAATATCAACATGAGACAGCAACAATAATTAAAACATAATGAACTGAAATCTTTCTTTCTAAACAACATTATGTCAGTATGATGCTAGAAAAGGCTTTATAATTGGATGAAAAAGCATGAGAAGAATTACATAAAGCTCTAAACAGAGAAAGAAGCAGTGCTGTATGTGGCCCCTACCTTTCTCACTGACTGACTCACTCTCTATCTCCACGTCCTCACAGCTGGTGTACTCTGGTGTGGTGGCCAGCTCCTCCTCCGAGCTGCTCAGCGACACCTGCCGCATCTTTCCTCCCTTTTTGGTTTTGTGGGGCTTGGGGGGTGGCGGGCGCACCGACTCCGACTGGTCCGAGCTGAGAGAGTCATTCCTCAACATGCTCTCCATCTTCTCCCTCTTGGTCTTGCGGACGGCCGAACTGGGGTCTAAGTGGTGTTGCTGCCTCCTCATGGGATCACCCAGGTCGCCTCTCCGCAGGTCCCCGGATCGGTCACCCAGCACGGGGCTCCGGTGCGGCGTCGGGGGGCTGTGGTTGGAGGTCCTGTGGCCTCCAAGGCCGGGACCCATGGGCCCTGGTGAGGAGCGGTCGACGGAGTAGGAGCGCTGTCCCACCATAGGCGGCCGGCGCTCGGTGAGATGCTGTCGGGACAGCCGGATGGGGCCTGGGTCATCCTGCTCCGTGTAGGCCAGTGAGACGTCGCTATGGCGGCGCTCGTGCCTCAGGCGGCCCACCTCGGCGTGCATCCTCATCTGCTCCTCGTAGGGCTGCGGCTTCACAGGGTAGCGTGCCAGGTTGGGATCGCTGCGATAGCGCGTCTGGAACTCCTCCTGGCGCTGCCGCTGCAGGTCGTACTCGCTGGGTGGTCCATCTAGCTCCTGGTCCAGCGGGTATTCCTGGGAGTGCCAGCGCCCGGGGCCCCGCCGGTCCCGGTAGCCGGTCCGCGCCCCATCTGCGTCTGCGTACATGTGTGGGCCCCGCGGAGCCCGCCGATGGTCCCCATCCCCATAGTCAGACGGTGATCTGGGCATGCCGCCGTCCGTCGGGGCATACTGTGAGTGGTCGCCCCCCTCCCTTTGGTCGTATTTTTGGTTTGGATCCCTGGATGCAGATGGACTTCGTTTCCTGTAGATCAAAGACAGGAGACGAAAGAGTGGAATTTAGTGGTTGGTCCACTTTGAACTGGATTTTCTCTGATTCTCTGAATACACTGTACATATAATGATTTATTTAAAAAAAATAATCACTTTTGCGTGTGCATGCTGATGCTTAATTAATTTCCAGAGACTGTACAGTGTGTCTGCCTGTGCACAGGTGGAAATGTGAGATATCAGTCAAACATTAGCTTCACAGTGCTTCATCTCTGCCGGAGCTGAAGCCTCCAGTCTATCGCTTCACTTTACTTTGCCCTGCACTTTGTCGGCCTCAGTCCCTGTCAAAACCTGATGAAAGCCTGCTCTGTCTCTGTCACACACACTCACACACACACACACACACACACACACACACACACACACACGCACGTGCACAGAGAGAGAGAAATGGGACTAAGCAGCAGGGTGCAGCACCACTCCCTCTTCTCATTGCAACAGACTCTACATGCTCTATAACATGGCTGACTAATGCTCTCCTGTAACTTTGCATGCAATCGTCACGTGACCTTTAGATTTCAGAGGGAATATGTGCAAGGAGTATGAATACAGGCAGATAAACAGGTCTTTGCATTCGAAAAAACACACACTCATGCAGTGAAAATCCTGTTTGCTTATCTAATTTGATTTAGAAGGTTGCAGTCTCCACACAGACAACGTAGTATCCAATACTTTAGTGCCATAGGCAATCTTTCATTTCCATTTTGATAGCATCTGATTACTTTGTGGATATAGGTGCTTAAATCATCATCATTTGCAATGCTTATAAACAACAGGATGACACAAGATTAACAACACGGCCTGCCTGGATATGACCTGTTTGTATTTCCAAATTAATAGTGGGAGTATGTGTGTGTGTGTGTGTGTGTGTGTGCAAAGGCAGAGCGATGAGGAGCCAGACAGCGTGCTGAAAGTAGTGCATTGATAAATGATTCAGAGTTTCACAGATTGTGTCTGTGTACACAGTACAATGGACATGAAGGGATGGAGAGAGACAATAACAACGTGTCTAACTTCTGTCTGAATTCATGAACGGCAGTTATGTTGGACATATCGTGACTTTAACTTCACAGTCAGGAGTGCCATATTTAAAAAAAAAAAAAAAAAAAAAAAAGAGCTATCAATCATTTTTATCATTGTCCGGCTGTCACAGAGGAGGGCTGACTGTGCGTTAATGCATTCATTCTTTTGTTGAGAATCAATTATTCATACGCCACTTTTCTCCTACATTTCTCCCACTTTTCCTCCAAAATAATAATGACATTTTGGTAAGGAAAGAGCTCTGTGAAGCATTCCTTTCATTTTGTACGCGACAACTTTCCATACATTTCAAAGGGCTTCATAAATCACTGCTGACAGCCTTGCTCAGTGGCCAAGGTAAGGGCTCCTCACGTGTGATTGGCTATTTCACTGAACCACAGAGGAGGTTTTGGTCCCCGCCTACTGTCTCACAGACCATCCGGGTTAGGCTGAGTGTAAATGTACAGTATATGTACAGTGTACATATACTTGTATGTATAAATATGTATACTTGTCATATACCTTGTACAATATAGAAGGGTGTGACTTTGGTTTGAGGAAAACAGGGCTCTGTTTAGAGATATGTAGTTCTCTCACAGGACAGCGACGCTGATGCATTGCTGTAGATTAAACTAGCCAGCAATATACTAAGGAGTTAAAATTAGCACAAACTTAAACATCTACAGCAGTAAAATGTAACATGTACATTAATGTAGCAGTAATATTGAGCCAGAAACATCATGTATAAAAGTAAAACACTGACAGGGAACATTTTACTGCACAATGAACTTCAAATACATTCTACTGATAATACTTGGACACAGTTACTTAACGTTTTGCAGAAGTATTTGTAAAGTATTTTCCCCATCTGGTATTAGTACTTTAACTGCAGTAAAGGATCTGATTTCTTCCTCTTACTAAAAAGTAATATGTAATTCAATGCCTTATTTTATTCTTTTATTTAGTTTAAACAAATGACTCCATGATATTTAGACCTTCGGTCTCTGTCCATGGTGCTGAAACATGCAGCAGACTATATGATGAAGCGGGGCTGTACCGAATAGTTCAGTGGAAGCTTCATTCACTACGTTGAATTTCAAAATCCAAATCAACATTCGATGCTGTGCAGATTTTTTTTTTTGCATGCCTATTCATTGTGTTTAAAGTATTTCTGCACAATTGCATATAAAAGACAGGCTCCACTAACATTACTACTATTTTACTTTTTGTAGAGTGAGATTCCAGCGGAGGCTGCGTAGTGATGGATGGGTGGACCGACCTCGTTCCAGGTCCAGTACGCTTAGCCTACTAGAAAATATCACTGGATCGAGCGAGCGGGTGACAAAGCTGTGTTATGAGTAAGTTATTAATAACTAGAAACATTAGTCCACCTCTCTCTGTCACTATCTCACACACACACACACACACACACACACACACACAGCGAGCACGTGGCCGTCAGTCCACACCTATAGAACTGCATAGGCCGACTACTGTCTGTGTTCGTTGAATAAAATCAGGTGTGAACTGCTTTGGTCGTTTGAAGAGAACTAAACCCGAAACACTCAGTCGCCATCCTTCTGAGCTCAGCTGCCTTGTTACACCAGAGGGACCGACCTGGTGGCGCTTGCTGCGGCCTACAATACACAACATTACAACACATAACATTAATACTGCATCAAAGAATGTGCAGCGTCTGTATTTATGACGGTTTTGAGAATCATACCGTCGGGATTTCTAAAAACCAACAATACTGCCCAAGCCAATGTCGAACACTGAATAATCTCACTACAGTGAAGTGCCAGCTTTAAGGAGAGACAGGATGATGTATGAGCGCAGTGCATAGCTCATGCTGTACAGTTCAAATATGGCAGAAGTTAAGCGTACAGAATGTGCTTTCAAGCATCACTACTACATTAAAACAAGATTGATTTAATAGCAGACATGACATAATAACACAACTTGGTCCAATAACAGAAAAATCCCCAAATACCAGACAGCAACAATCAGTGATTGACTGATTCAACTTTTTCTTAATAAGGTGCACTAATCAATATCTTTATTCACCTGTTTGTGCTGAATTTGTAGCATCAACTGATGACTGCTGCTGGGACGTAACTTTGGATTTGACTTCCTCCCCTTCAGTGGTCAAAAGCTTTTCATGCAGCTTTGATAACTGCCTGCATTTCAAACCAAAACAATACTAATTCACTTAATGTTCGATTACAACAAGTATTTAGATTTTCCATTGTAAGTTCCTGGTATGGTTATGATTTTCCCCAAAAAAACTAAATAACGCAGGAAGTGCATCCCTCTAAATATCTGAAAGCATAGACACCACATCTGAACAAGCAAAGAAATGCCCCCATCACCTACTTTACTTCATCAACAACAAATCCAAGATAAAAGATGAACGGCATCAGCCACACAAACTGGTTTCGAGTGATTTCTTGCAAATGGACCACAACAAAAAAAACATCTTAGCGCCAAAGATGCAGCGGAAACGCTCGCGCACAACAAAAACAAGACTAATGGCTAATGCCCACTTTAATGGACACATATACTTAACAAAGACAGGAAAAAGGCCATTTTGGAGTCTTTGTGATGCAGCAAGCTCACACAAGTGACCTCTCCTCTCTGCTTTTACATCAAAACAAAAGCCTCCCATCACCTCAGCACACGGACACAGCCTCGCTGATGATTCAGACGCAGCTGGAGAGAAAAACTCGCTGCATTATTCATGACCTGCTCCTGGACACGAACTGAGCGGCGCTTCATTCACAAATCCAAAGTGAAGCAGCAGCAGAAATGTAAATGCTGGATTGGGGGGGGGGGGGGGGGGGGGATAGTGTGTGATGAGCATGAGAAACATCTTTTTCTAGATGATGATGAAGGTGTGTTGCATATGCGCATGTGTCCACTTGTGCATGCCTCTGCATTTGTAGTTTGCCTAACAAATGCCTGACTTTGACTCTCAGCATGTCCTCTGGGCTCCATGCTAACGTCTCCTCTGGGATGCTGTCTTGAAATCCTACACCCTGAACACACACACACACACGTGCATAGAACACGCACGTAGCGGCTGCAACAAACATTAACAAAACTGCCCCTTTGATGAGCTCTAACTCGTCTTGACGCAAGTATCACATTTCCCTGCTCCCGTTTAGCCTCGTGTGTGCTTCCTGTCCAAACAGAGCAATGTCTGTGGCAGCTAGCAAGGGAGCTAGCAACCCAAACCCCGCTGCATCTTGCATCGTGATGCTGTAGCGCTGTCGGGCCCTAAACCAGCCTTCAGTAAGCACAACGGAGCGGTGGCGCAGCACCACATTTTCTACTGTGCATTATCCCCCCATTGCTCCAGCTGCCACTGCTACTGTAATAGCCTCTCTGCAGATACCTCTGAGCTCTCCACGGCTCTGCCATAACACACTCTGCTGATCTTAGATCTGCATTCCATCCTCAGTGACACAGACAGAGATAGAGAGAGAGGGGGAGAGAGACAAACTGTGGAAAGGGAAAGGGAGGGGGATCGTCGACAACGCATGTGAATTAGAAGAAGCGTGAAAAAGTAAAAAGCGGGGAAGATGCCAGTTAACTGTGACCTAACAGCTCGAAGTGCAGCTGGTGTGCATGGTGCATTCAGCCAAGCTTGTGAAGGCTCGAGCGTGAAGTGGCAGGATGGGACACCGTGGCATCGTGATGCTGCACAGAAGGGCTGCTGCTGCTGCTGCTGCAACGACTGAACCGCACGGGGACGTGCTCCCTCCATCACGTCCCCTAATATGGCAAGATGTGCGCGTGTGATGTCACCACGGACGTGGCACTGAGCCGCAGCGCGTTGTGCAAAGGGGAATCGACCAGCAGTGAATCACCCTAACAGGCCGACAATAGGGAGGCATGTTCGCTGTCTGCGCGGCGCGGGAGTACAGGCCAATGCTGCTGCGCCGTTCTGCACGTTCCTGCTGAGGGAATAACAGCAGCCCTCGTTACTGCTGTGGTCCTGTCCCGAGCTAACTATAGAAACCCTCTGCTGTCTGCGTATGAAGCACGAGGCCCCGTTCAGTTGGCGACAAGGACGGTGATGAGATTCAACTCAGGGAGGGTGACACTGGCCTCACTGCATTACTGGGGGACTTTTATATCGAACAGGGAGAAAGAAAACGAGCCATGCACCTATGACAGAGACAGCGTGGATGTTTTTCGGGGTCTTATCACTGTACATTTTTGAGATCATTGTAAGAAAAAGCACCAAAAGCAAAGGGAAGCGTCTCTGTGGTGCAGACGGGTAAACATTACTACTCTGTGAATCGGATAAGACGTCTCTGTGACACCGTGTAAACATGGTTTCTGTTTCTGCTTTCAGCGCAGCCAGCGCTTCTAAATTATTACTATAATCATCTTTTTAAAGCACACTCTCCTTATCAAAAGCAGCGTAATGTATCAAATCCATGGCTCACAAAAATCATGGGATTACACTATGGCCCCGAAAGATTAAAAAGCGCGACCCTAAAAGATTAGAAATGACCCGACATGCTCGCCACGATAAAACCTCTACATGCTGTTATTTTTCTCTTGTGACGCGCTATTTAAAAAAAGCAGTCGGTGGAATTGTACAATAAACAGTGAGAAGTGGCTCTGTGAGCGGGGAGGTTGCCCCGCTCTGCCTCATCAGATTCCCGCTCTGACCGAGTGACGGGGTCCGATCGGAAACATCCACAGCCAGTTGCCCGGCTGCAAATAGACCAGATTGTCTAACTGTGTCATTCTCTCACTCTGTGTGTGTGTGTGTGTGTGTGTGTGTGTGTGTGTGCGTGTGTGTGTGTGTGCGTGTGCGTGTGCGTGTGTGTGTGTGTGCGTGCGCGTGCGCTGCACCGCCTCAGCTAAGATGAAAGGCCCGAGATCAAGCAGGAAGCTCCTGTGGTCGCAAATCATTAACATTCGATGTGGGTTTACGATAAAAAGGAGGGAGGTTATCGCACATGTACGTTTGCACAGGAGGTCTGCAACACAGCCTAGTGATCACGTTAGTGTGTGTAGTGTGATACACTGAAGCCTTGAAACTAAAAGGCCCTGAGCAACCATCTCTTTAACACAAACAGTCCGTGAGCTCTATGCCACCCTGCTGATGCAAAACATTGGACTGGTTAAAATGATTATTAATAATTTGCTCAATACTGAGATCATGATTATTTTTTTGCATTTTTCATCCAGCTTTGGTTAAATACAAAAGAAGAAGAGGCTTTCTTTCCTCACCACCCTCCTCTCACAGCTTCTGTGATGACCAATAACTGGAAGATGAACCCCTATACAGATGTTGCCGGTTTCATGCTCTGTAGACAAAATAAATATATCTACATATAAATAAAGTGCCATAATAAAGCTGCTGCTTTCTAGATGTTACAGCAAAATGCACAACCTGCTGTACATGCAAGCTAAAAATAAATATTCATATGCTCATATCAGCTTTAACTGTCTATACGTTGTGAGATATAATCAGCCCTACTGAGAGTAAACCTTGAATCCTCAGTTCAAACCTCTGCCTGGCTGCTCCACGCAAACACTTGGCCTTCTGTGCAACAAAGCGCTCACAAAAGCAGTCCGGTCCACTCCCAACTACAGAGCACCAGCTCACCGCCTACCACCACAGCTTTGTTGTTTTCCCGATCCTCGCTCCTAGAGCACGAAAACAATGTCCTTGTTTCATTTCTAGGAGGCTATGGATGATCTGCAGACGGCAGCAGTAAATGTAGTCTTGCGGCAGCGCTCCTCGGGCTGAGCGCGTGACACCGGCTCTGTCTGCTCCTCCGCCTCCGCCGAAGAAACACGTTAAATAAGAAAGCCAAAAGCAATCAAGGTGAAAATGCAACGCTGCCCCTGCGGGGATTGTGCCACCTCTGCTTTGCGGATAATGGAGAGAAGTCAAATGAGGACAAATGAGTGGCGGCGTGTTGCAGAGCTCTCCTCTTAGAGGGAATCTGGCCCGCTAATGACAACAATACATCCTGGAATGGTCTCTATTGAAATGAGATAACTAGAAAGAAGGCAAGAGCGGAAGGAGAACAAGCTGAATGCGCGCCTCTCAACCCGAGAGCAATCAGAGAAGAAGAGACGAGGGAAAAGAAATGCCCCTAATGGTCCATTTAGGGATGCAGCGTCACACTCCCCTCCCAAGACTGACTCAGCCGGCCGCTGTGTATGTGGGACGCCCCTCGGAGTAGAAGAAACACATCCAATTCCCCCCCGTTACCTGGTACAATCAAAGCCGGTTCAAATCCTGCAGCAACCCGGCAGTTTAGCTGCAACTCCTAAAATCCAAATGATATGGTAGTATCAGCATGACCTGCTTTGTTTCTGCTGCGCCGCAGCGCCCTGCCACTCTCTGATGGAAGTGGATAGATGGTACAGTTTATGACCCGGGCTGCAAAGGCTTCTGGGTTGCCTGAAAGCAAGCTGACTTTCGGGTTTAACACCAGCGTCATGTGATCGCTCCGATTGGCTGGCGGTCGAGCAGCGCCGGTCCTCTGTTTAAGAAAGGATTACACTGCTTGGTTGATTACTAGCTGACATCTATAACCAATCGCAGACAGAGCAGGAGGGCTCACCTAATCGCATTCAGCCGGAGGTCTTATGATCCTTAAACTGAACAAATTACATGGTTTATGTATTTTATTTTATTTGTATCCACAGGGTGGACTTTCAGGCTTCAAGTCAAATACAGGGGAGGGAGAGAGGGAGCGATGGAGAAATAGAGGGAGGAATAGAGAGATAGAGAGATTTCTCTTCCCGCATCATTTCTGTGCATTACAAAACGGATCAAAGACTTTTTTTTCCTGGTTCTGCAGCACGATGACGTGGCTGTTTTTCAGTGACCTGGTTTGATAAGTGACTGTGACTGGCTGTGTCTGACTGTTGTTAAAAGTCTTTCCTCCTGCCTCTGTCTCTTCATCCCTCAGCCTCAACACATTTCACATCTGTCACAGTGTTTCTCCTATCGCTTCCACCTCCTTTGTCAACCCCCCCCACCCCCTCCCTCGTCTCGACCCTCCCATGGGACGGGCTCTGACTGAACATGCACCGCTGGAGTAGGTTCTGTTTGTGATTGCCGTGGCGTCGGCTGACTGACAGCTGCGTGGAAGCGGGGAGGGCAGGTGGGCGATGGGGTTGTCGACACAGCGTTTCCCAGGGCGGAGGGTGGGAGGAGGGGAAATGGTGAAGGGCCACTGGGTGTGTTTAATCATCAGACTCAAGAATGGGGCCAGGCTGCAGGGCTCCATGTAGCTTTGAGAGCAGTGAGCATCTGACCGAGAGGACTATTTCTGAGCATTAGTGCTGACATGGCGACCCAGAGAAGTTCGTCAGAATGCTATGTGTACGTGTGTAACGCTATATACTGCAACAGAAGATTTTGAAAAGAATACAGAACCAAACCAGTAAAGCTCAAATCAGTTGAAATCCATGCGTTTCAGTCAAAGTCAAACAGCTCTTGTTCTTGTGTTGGAATAAAACCTCCCATGGTGCTGCTAAGTGGCTCCCGCTTCTCTCCTCAAGTACGCCACGTCCTGCGGAAGATTTTTGCTCTGTATTTTCACTCCTGCACATCAGACTACTTAAGAGCTCACACTCGATGCTTGACACTGTTCAGGTACATCTGCTCCTACCGCTTCAAGAAGCGCGCCAGCGATGTAGGCGGATCAAGGTCGTGAGAGGAAAGATGGATCGGTAACTTGCAGGAGAGCAGGTGCTTGAGGACTGGATTAGGAACTGCTACACACAAGGCAGGGAAGTTGTATATGACACAGTATAATATGGCAGTTTGTTAGAATTGAGATCCTACAGGAATCACTGAACCCTTTATGCATCTTGGATCTGATAGCTATCTGATTACAGACCGAATCAAAGGATTGGCCTAAAACAAGAAAGCTGTTTGAGATTCACTCAAGTCGGATGTTGAAAAGGCATAAAAGCATCCGTGTCTCCAAGATGCATACAGTACGTAAGCCTGCATACCCCTCCCAGCTGTAACTACGTCGGTAAGCAATCTGTGGAACGAGCCACTGACATGCATCTGTCCCCTCTGATGGTGTTAGTTTATGGGCAGTTGTTGCTACCTAGCTAATATTGTTTTAAATCTGCAGCAGCCCGGATAAAGTGCAAAAGCACTTCTAATGGCTAAGGAGTTTAGTTCGGACTTAATTCTTCCTCTAGCATTCTTGGCAGTCACCAAACACTACCTTCACCCTGTGGACCAGAGTAGGGCTGACTTGATTTACATATAGCCCGGGAAGAAACTAGGTGGATCGTAATCAGATTTTTGATCCGGGCAAACGGTAAAGGAAAGTGTATTAAATCTGGATTTTTTTCCGGACACTTGATAAGACAAGTGTAAATGGGGCCACCGTAAAGCCATGCAGGCTGCCTGATGCAGCACAGTTTCACTCACAGTAACAGGCGACAGCCTCTCCCTCCCTTCGTCTCCCTGCTCTGTGCAAAGTTCGAAGCAGACACAAAGTTGTGCAGCCCCACCACTATCAGCTCAGCTGACAGTGTCTGCAGATCTGCGAGTCTATTCGCTAATTTGCTCCATGAGCACAGGCTCCACTTCTCCTGTCTGAGAGTAGGCCAACTGGTGCCTTCTGTGTTCATGTTTATACTGTGTGGTTAATATGTCTTCCGCACTGTTGGGTCTCCTGTTGTTGTTTTTTTTAAGAAGAGGCACCGCTAGCACTCCATGTAGGCCAAGCCCCACCAGAACATGCCATTAAGATCAGGACTGTTACGCTGCTGCTTGCTTCTCCCCTCCCGACAGAGAAAGGTTAGAGGAGCAGAGCATGTGTGCATATTGCTGCATTAAAAAAATGCACATCACAGCTGGAAATTCATAACGCAAACACCTCTGTTGAGCAGACACACAACCAAACAGTAAATTTGCCCCCAATGAACTGTAATTCTGCTGATTGACTTCTGCTTGAGTTGAACAGAGCTGCTATAACACAGAGAACTGTTGCAGTGCGGGGTAGGGTGTCCTCTAGAGAGCCTGTAAGTAATCAACACCCCAACACTGGTGGGTAATTAACTGTTTTTTTGGGGGGGTTTCACCACACAGTGGAACCTACGAGAAGATACACGTGATTGGCGCTCATCTGTCACCAGACCTAGCTGCTTCATCGCCACATGAAAGACATCGTCATCAAAGTCTTCTAAAGACACCACAGAACACCATGTGGGAAACAAGAACTGGCTTTGGACTTGCTCACTTCTATTGGGTCTGGAGGCCTTTTTCACGGACGCCACAGCAGGGAAACAACTTTTTTTTAACAGATCTGTAAAAGATAAAGTTAATGACTGAATTCCATTTTGCTATCTAGGGCCCGATATTTTCATATTTTCTATAAAACAACGGGTGTGTACTGACACACCCTGGAGAACACTGCTGCATCACTGCAGCTATTTAAACCACTGAAGGTCAGCAGAAACTGAATCAGGGGAGTTTCATGATGAATGTTATTTTCATGCTACTCCAAAGTAGCATCACCTTGCTGTACAATCACACAAGTAATGAGGAAACAAATAGCAATAACTATTCACCGTTTCACACGAGCGTCCTCGACGCACAAACACAATACGGAGACTTTTCAGCTTAACGCCAGGGGGAACTTATGGAGACCCTCCCTTTCCTGCCTGCCTGCTGCGCTGTCGCATGTTGGCTGCTCAGTGCTCAGCAGGCATTGTGCGTCTTCACAAAGCGCTCTGTGGAGAGAACATACTGAGAGTTGTCGAGCTGTCCATAACCCAGCAGATTCTATTGTAACCAAACACTGGGCTGTATTTCTGCACTGGAAGAAAAAATAAAATGTCTGAAGAATCTCTCTCTCTCTCTCTCTCTCTCTCTCTGGCCATGCATTTCTTCTTGGTTCTGCTAAGTACCACATTTTTCATTCCAGCGAGCAAGCTGCATTTGAAATCAAAGGTGAAAACCTCTCAGGAGCTGGACGGACTGACGACTCTCCTGGCAAAAACCAGCAGCGGCCCAGGCTGGTCTGGGCTGGTCACATGTCGGTCGCTACATCCCACCACCCCCCCATCTCCTCTGAGTCTATTATTTTCAACAGATAAGACTGCAGCAGCACGGCACGACGCGCCAGACAGCCAGGCCCTCCCTGTACCAACTATACGACGAGGCTGAGCAGGGCGACGGGGTGTGTGTGTGTGTGTGTGGGGGGGGGGGCAGACGAGCTGCAGGGGGTGTGATCCAGTCAGTGGGAAGGAGCACTATGGCGTCCCTTCACAGGTGAGCAATGTGTCTTTGGTTATTGTCCAATCAGTGCTGACAAATGGTGATGGGGTCCAGGCTAAATAGCTCCTTGTGTTGGGTTCAAGGTCGGGCCTCCGTCGTCCCATACATAACAGGCTTTTCCCTGCCTGGGCACACGGTGTTCTGCCCTGTGCGGACGAACGGAGCGAGAAAACAAACCCGTCATCTAGTGTTACCGATGCCTATCTAATATTTCTGCACAAAACTTCTGAACTCACTTCACATTCTTAAATTCCACCAAATCCTGCTCCTGCTCACAGCATTTATCTTTTAATACAAATAAAATAAATACAAGGTAAAAGTTGTCAGCCCTGTAATGTAGCCATGAGTCATCAAGAGAAGACCATGATGTTACTTGAATAACAAGGGTTTATCCTCTCCTGGGTGGCTTATAATAGGACATCTCAGACAGCTCGATATTGTCACACTTGGTTAGAATGTTAACATTAGCAGCGACATCATGTGTGCATGCTAATATTAGCATCAATCTCAATGCATGTAGAGGTATTCCGTCACAAATGGAAAGTCACTGCATCACATACTGCATACTCTTTCAATTCAATTAGGGCTAACAATGTTGCTGTGAATTAAGGCTATGGTGATATGGCTTATAAATATCTCGATATTTTTAGGCTATGCCGCGATGTACGATATACATCTTGATATCTTCATATTTGATCAAAAATATATATTTTTTCACTATCATATATTTTATTTAATATCAATTAATTTAGTCTAACCTTAATTCATTTATTGTTTATGGACTGACTAACTTGTTGAATTCATTTGAACATTTATTTATTTTGTAATTTATTTATTTTTATTTATTTATTATTGACAGACTGCCTATTTATTGAATAAATGTGAAATTGCCAATCGGATTTACCGGAAGATCACTTTTACTTTGAAGTCAGCTCTTGCCTAGAATGCCTAGAACATACAGCAGAACGAGGGGGAGAGTCTGACCGTCTTTTTTAAAGTGGAGGTCGCTGCATACCTGAATGTACTGAAAATCCAATATAACTGGGTTCGACGTTGATGTGGTTCAGTTTACTCATGCTACACGATGAAGAGTGAAACTGTGACAAGCTCAAGTATTTTACGGGAAGTGTTCATTCTCTGTGGCGGAGAAAACACTGAATTTTAAGAACTGCAATTACACAATGAAGAAAAACACAAGGAAAAAAAGGAGGGAGCCCACTTGACTGCAGCAATTCTCTTTAAATGTGCCTTTGTTCCACAGCAGTACACACTGCATATTGCCTCTGGCAATCCAGCACACTTCACGTTTATTACCGCAGCGGCTATTTTTAGCACATCATTTATAAATTAACAGGAATAATACAACCGATCACGGTAGTAAAAGCTGTGTGTGTGGTGCGGGGCACTTCACACCTTTTCAAACCGGTTTCAGGACTACAAAGTCAGCCTTCTGCGAAAAATGAGAGGATTGAATGTAGAAATGTCAGCATTTTTAATACAGATCTAATGTATCATATACATCCTTCTTATTGCCTTTTTTGGCTACAAACTGCTTGGATGCTGCTTGTCACAAACCTAAATTGAAAGAGAGATTGCCAGGGAAAGGAGATATTAGCATTCTCCAATTACATCCACAGGGAAGGGAAGCCACTGCAGCCGACTTACCCCAATGCAACTCTGTGGCCGGGCCCTGGGCATAATCTAATCAAGATGTATGTCTACTTACACACTGAGTGCCCAGCTTAATGAACTCTGATAGGCACCGACTGCAACGTGACTGACGGCATCGTGCAGAACACTTCACATCCTCGAGCCAACATTGACAATCTCCATCAGGTTTTATCTTCATCAGGCACCAGTGGAAGTCCCACTGTATGCAAAGGGGAATTGCTGAACAATCGCTCCTCAATGGGCTCGTTTGGAAAGATTCAAATCTTGCTCTTTCTTTAATTGAGCAACAGACAGACAGTAATTCAAGACAACAGCAGAGACAATGTACAAAATGTTTGTTTTAGACAGTAACTGAGCCGCGCAGGTTTCGTCCTACAATGTGCTAAATTAGGCGTGCAACATTTGAGAAAGTGCAGAACAGCAGAATAATAGGAGCCGTGTGCAATGGGTTCCACTGGAGCGACCACGGTAGATGATCTCATTTTCTTGATCCTGTTCTGGGACTAGTTAGCAAAGCATGTTGATAGATTTCCCCCGTCAGTTACTTTCTGAAAATGCTCTTCATTTCGGTTGCTTTCTTTTTTTCTTTCTTTTTTCAAATGACTGCTGTTCACCCCATCTTCTCCATTCCAGTTCCGTAGCCTTCCCCCCACCAGTCTCGCTTAAGTTGAATTCAAACAGATCGGCTGCTAGAAGGCTCGCCTGGAGGCAGACAGGAAGCTGTGCATAATGGGAAGACGGTGCCTCCCGAGCTCTTCTCTGAAACACTTTCCCTGTCTGAGAGATGTCACTACTTACTCACACACACACACACACACACACACACACACGCACACACACACACACACACACACACACACACACACACACACACACACACACACACACACACACACACACACACACACACACACACACACACACAGTGAGATCAAAGAGACAGTGTGCAGCTAAGTACAAGGGTTGAAGAGTTTGGGAAAAGCCAACAAGGAAATAGATATGGGAGATAGCTGTCTGAAACAATTAAATGTGACTCCAATTACTTTCTACAACTTTTAGCACATAATGAGATGTCGCCAAAGATCTTTAATGATCATTTTAATACTTACATCATTAGAGCTACGCTGTTGCTTTATCCCCCAAAAATACTGGTTTGGAAAAAAGACAATCATCCTAATGATGCAGGATAAATGCAGATGATAGTAGGAGTTCAACAACTGCCAGGTGGGAGAAGAATGCGTGGAAGCAATGACACGGCACTTGGGAGTTTTTACCACATTTTTTAAAATGCGAGCTTGCGACCAAGTTTCATCTTTCCTCTTTGTCTGATGAAAAAGCCACTCGCTGTGTCCCTGTGTGCTCAGCAGAAAGACCTTTTCTACAGCGCTCAATGGCATTGACGAGCCAACGTCGCAATCGATGAACCCGCGGTCAGACCTTTGCAGAGCGAGCCCCAGACCAAAGGGCTGTGTGGGTTAATTGTAAGTGCATAGGACAGCGTCTGTAACACAGCGCCCTGAGCCAGGGAGCTCAACAGGCCTGGAGGGGCTCTGGTCTGAGAACACATTCAATCTACGACGGTGGTTAACTTCAACCAGGGTTACATTCAGCCACCTTTTTTTGTGCTTAGATTCCTAGATCTACATACATCACAGGAAGTAGCACTCTACTCGCCTGTTTTATGTACAGATGGTGTGTTTAAAATATGTGTCATACGGATGATGACAGTAACTGGGCCCTCGATGTACCGCTGCACCACAATACAAAAAAACAGCCTTCAAACTTTAGTCATAGATGTAGAAATGAGAGCAGAAGCTCTACGATTCCGTGAGCGGGAGAACTGAGAATGGTCTTCTGACAGGATCAAGAGAGACGTATGAATAAATGGAAGGGATGCCGGCGAGTGGAAAAAAGGAAAATCTTCAAAGTCAGCTTCTTTCCTCTCCCTAGCCACCCCTGGAGATCAGATCAACTACTATCCTAAAACCTAATGAACTAGTAAACACTGGGAATTAAATGAATATTACATGGGGTTTCATTAACGCCAGCCAGCAGACTCCAGAAATAATGAAGGCCGGAAGCGGGAGGAGACAGTTTCTTCTTCTCCTGTGTTTATTCAGCATCTGCCTGCCAAAGGAGGAGGCTTTTTGATCACTCCTCAGCTGGGTTCTCCTCTCCGCTGCATGGCAGGAGAAGCCCAGGGAGGCCGCCGAGCACCGCCAGGGCCGCTGTATTTGCAACACAACCGAACTGAGCTAATTGTACGCATGCGGGGAGACGAGGGGGGTGACACGTGCACGGTGCAGTGTTTGCAAAATATGGAAAATAATTAATCTGGTTGAGCTTGTGAAATACAATCAGTGTTGTGAAAGCGGATTTGAGCGCGGGGCTGGGGATGAGATGGATGATGATAGCAACGGGCTGGATAGACGCAGATGTTTAGATTAAGCTTCTTCATTATTGCTTTATCACATAGCTTCTTCAAGTGTATTTTTGGTAATTGAATAAATTGGAGCATGAAATAGATTTGGATTTGGGGCACGGCAACAGGATTACGTGCAGAAGCATGCGGGCCTTTTCCCATTCATGAAACAATCCAGGCAGATATTATGCCACCGGGTCGATTGTGCATTGGGTGTGTGCTGTGGATAATAACTAGGTTACTAAAACAGATTCCTAGAGAATACCTGTTCATATAGACCCTAACGTAGTCCGAGGCTAATGGTGGATTTAAAATGGATTCCATGCGCACAGAAATAACTTAATGTAAACTGACTCAGGGACAGCCTAGCCTGAAATGTTTGTTCAGCTGTGTCGTGTGGGCTCCGCAGCAGTGAATAAAGTCCACCTCTTGACCTTCCAAAGGTCAGACCTTATAAGCCTCTTCAATCAATAAATCAAATATAAAACCAGAATGATGATGCTGTGAAGTACCTTTCGGAGGAGAGAGCCTTAACTTTCAATTAGCAACTCCGCTGACCATCGAGGCCAGAGGAGGATTTGTGGGATAACACTATTAAGATCCTGCACGGACTTCAGCTACTACAGCGAAGGCAGGCACATTTAACCCCTCTTCAAACTGTTAAACAGTCGCTGACTTTGACAAATAGCATCGCACATCGAGGCATATGGTTGAGAGCAAAGCACTATCCATGCGGAGTATGCAGTTTCTCTCTCCCCCCCCCTCTTGGCTATTTAAAAACAAGATGACATCAGACATCTGTTTGGAAGCAGAAAAAAAGAGAAAAAAAAGACCTCCTAGGGTCTGGGCTGCAAACACATGAACATACAAGTGCCGCCGCATGCACTCTCACCAAGAAACGCAAACACGCAAGAAGAGCTAAGTCAAGGACCTGGGGCAGTTGGAAGATGCTCCTAATGCCCGACTGAAATAGCAGTTTTACTGGCAGGACGCTACTGTAACGCAACCATTGAAGGTTGAGGGTCACACACACACACACACACACACACACACACACACACACACACACACACACACACACACACACACACACACACACACACACACGCCTCTTCAGCCTTTGAGGGAATCAGTCTCGCTCCATAAGCATGAACAGAGCCCAGCGCTCTTCACAGGCCGCTGTTTCTGTTTGAAAAGTACACCATCTATCCTTTTGTTGCTCCGTGGCCCCTTTCTGTACCTTCCTCATCCAGTTTCACCGCCGAGAACGGGCTGGCCGGTTGAACCTGTGCGTCACCTACATCTTACTGGGTGACATAACGCGTGTCTCTGGCGCTGTAGCAACCTGTAACCAAACCTCTGCAAACAGACTATTTCACCTCCTCCTCTGGGCAGCAGCATCAGCAGCGGGCCTGGGGCTCGGGACATTAGCCTGATGCTTATCTGGCTACACAGCCCACCACTAGCTACCAGCTCTCTCTCTCTCTCTCTCTCTCTCTCTCTCTGTTTCATTCTTCCTCTCTTGCTCACTGTCCGATGCTGAGATATGATTTGGTGAGAGCAGAGAGGAGTCGGGCATATCGATTCAGCCTCTGCCGCTGTCTCTCTCGCACTATTCATCCACCTTTTCCTCCGCGCTGCTATCATTCCAACTCTCTCCCCTTTATCTCTCTCTCTCTCTCTCTCTCTCTCTCTTTCTCTCTCTCTCCAGCGTGCAATCATAATAACCCCTCTCTTAGACGCCCAGGCAATAAACCAGGGCCTCCCTTCTTCCTGCGCACGTCTCCCTTGGCGAGGACAAAACCAATAAAGGGCCGGCTTAATTACAGCTGCTGAGTGCCGCCAACACCCGGGTGCAACACTATGGGGCTGAGGGTGGGCTGAGCGTGGGCGAGGTGTGACGGGATGTCGGGGCGAGGCGGGTGGGGGGGGGGGGGGGTTGCATAAGAACTACTGAGGATACAGTTTGAGTCTCAGTCTGACTCTACACCTAAACCCTCAAGACGCTACTTTATAGTACTCACAGAGATGAAATAAAAAGAGAGGACGGTAGCCCAGAGGCAGGCTGGGAAAATGTGGGTAGGACTTGCATTCAGCAAGGCATTTAACTCCCAATAGCTCCAGCGGAGGAGCTCAGACTTTTGCTTCTGCGAGGCATTAATGTGTAACGGTGGGAATGTAAAGATGGGCGTTAGTGGAAAAACTAAATATACACTCAGACAACTTAGCCTGGATAAAGAAGGGTAAAAACAATGTTACATATGCTCCGATCTGGCCAATGATATATCAAGGTGGATACACCTCTAAATCATCCCAAGTGTCCAGGACTGTGAGGAGCCAAGGGAGGGACTGCTGTGAAGTCCTTGTCACTGGCTGTTTCTAAGTCTGCAGTCTGTCTCCTCCTCCTGTCCTCCTCCTGTCCTCCCTTCCCTTCCTCCTGCCCCTTTCCTCTTATTTTCCCCCTCTCCTTTCCCCCAGTTCTGTCACATCAACATGAATCTGGGGCTCCAGGGGTTCACAGTCCCACAAGCTGCAGCCTGCTACGTCTGCCTCGTCTACGGCTCTGTCACCATGGTGACTGATGCCCGGGTGTTCCTGTCTCCTCCTGGTACTTTCTGTCGTCCTTTCTCTGTGTCCTTTCCTTGCTTTGTCTCTCCACTGAGCTCCTCCCACCTCACCTACACAAGGCTATCAATACAAAACAAGTTGACAAGAGGCTGCGAGAGCAAACATCAGAGTCTGTACCTGTGATGCTACATGCATGACAGATTGGATGGGAGTGCCGCACCTCGTCAGCGACAGAGAATCACAGCTGTCAATCATGACCTCACACTCAGATGCCAAGTAAAGAGTGCAGCATCAGATGTAGGGGACGTTTAGAGCCCTTTATTATTCCTGATAACCACTTCAATCAACGCTGTATTGCCGAGAAGGAAAGATCACATTTTAAACATTGCTACTCCAGTAGCTTAGTCGCCTTTCAACGTCACAGTCACTTCTTATAATTAAGGGTTAGTCCAATTTCCCAAACTCAAAACGTCTGTAATGCAACACTGCTCTGCTAGCAAATAGTGAAAGGTTGCCCACTGTGCGTACAAACACACATTGCTTAACCAGCACACTCGTGAGCTGCTACAGACAAATGAGCTGCTTCAGATGCGATGCCGAAAAGCATCTCAGAGGTGGCTCTTGGTTGAGAGGCCTCACACCTCTTTAAAGAAGTTGATTCAGGTCCTATCGCTGAATCGCCTTTACAGCAGTTTCATGAGGCCTTTTCTGTGCTGTATATGTATTCACATTCTCTCGGAAGTATGTAACTCACAAATTTCAAGTTTCTAATTGAGTTCAAGCTTCATGAAGTCTTTTTCAGAGTATTTGTGCATAAAATCTGAGAAATAACCGTCACGTTATCATGTTGAAAAAGTGGCCATAAACATGTCAAAGCAGACTAAACAGCCATCCTCCTGTTTTTTGGTGATTCTGTAAGAAATAGCGTCCCGATGCTCCATGCCTTCCTTTGACTTTTTAATCAGGCCCTGCTCATGGACATGGAGGCTCATCATTTCTATTGATTGAACATTACACCTTATCACTATGGCAACCAGATGGCTGGGGGGGGGGGGGGGGGAGCAAGTGAAGAGATGGGTGTGGGAGGGGGTTCCACTTCAGAGGAACTTTCAGCGTAGAGCTGACAGTTTCCCTCCGCTCTGTGACTGTACACACAGATAGTCACTGCAGGAGAGCAATATATGAGAGTGTGGGATGAATTAAACAGCTGTGGTTATGAGGATGACTCACTAAAATCACATCCGAGATTGGGCAGCCCGTTTGGAATCATTAAACAGCGGCAATATGGGTTTTATTTAATATGCTGGATTTGAAACACTGCGCTGCTCTCAAAACATTGCATCTGTGCAGAAAAATCAAATGCAGCTATTCATATCCCGTTTATAGCATCGCACAGTTTGCAAACGGCTCATCTGGGAAAAGGCTGTATGACGTGAACAACCAAGCAATGTCCTCATACTTGCAACGGTTCTCATGATATCTAAAGAAAGTTGGTTTTTTGCACGTTCTCCAACGAATGTCCAGCAACACGAACGATCAATGGGCCTGATCAAGACCCTGCAGATCGGAAGATGTTCAGGCAACAACAATACGTGGTCTGGTTTAAGGAAAGATCGTAGTTTGGGTTAAAATAAGTTAGTTTGTTATGTAACTTAAGTTAGTTAAGTACGTTAGTAAGTTAAATGGTAAATGGACTGTACTTGCCGCTTTTCTAGTCTTCTGACCACTCAAAGCGCTTCAACACTACATGCCATCATTCACCCATTCATACACTGATGGCAGGAACTACCATGCAAGGTGCCACCTGCCCATCAGGACTAACTAACCATTCATACAAGTTACAATAAGTCACGTTGCCCTTTGGCTTCACACGGGAAACGAACATCGGTCTCCAGGGTGAAAGTCCTGTGTCTGACCTGTTATATACAAGCTACAGTGCATTAGTCTCCGAAGGAATGAGTACAAACAGTGAACAAGAACGGCATCACAAACTCAGTAACGTCCCTTTTATCACTTCATACACAGACAGTCCATCAACAGACACACTTTGGTCTCAGGCATTTCAGGGCAGCGAGCACAGAGAGCTGCCATATAGGGTTAAGGGGAAAGTGTGTGTATGAGTGTGTATTAGAGGAGTGGGGGGGCGAGTATGGTTGCAGTTTAAATGTAGTGACTCAATTCAAAACCATTCAGGCCTTCTAAGAACAGATCCCCACACCCCATTAGGACCTCTCCTGACGCACACATGCATAATACATGGGGCTGGATCTAAAAGCATACAGCCCATTAGCAGGCCAGGCCTGCTAATGGGCCAAGAAAGAAACAGAGAGAGAGAGAGAGAGAGAGAGAGAGAGAGAGAGAGAGAGAGAGAGAGACACAAACAGCCCTGATCGAATGGATGGCCAAGCTGGCTAGCACACACTGCTGGTTTGCAGAGAGTTGTGTTGTTGTTGTTCTGTACCGGTGAGTTTCGTGGTACTACTTACAGACCCAGAAATGAGTGGACTTAAAGGCTGACACTGGAACAGCATTAAAAATGACTCAGCCAACTATATAACAACACGATAATTAAGCAGTCCTGCCGTCAACTAGCATTCAGAGACGGTTTCTACGGGAGGGGTTTACTGAGAAAAAAAAAAAAAAGGGTAGTGATGGAAAATAATCAGTCAGATGTGATGATTGCTGGATCACAGTTTCCAGGCAAAGAGACCCCTGTTCAGCGCTTCCAGTGGCTGAGTGTCCTGGCCATGTAATGTGAGGTGGCAGGGAGCCCAGCAATGCTGTAAATTATTTCTGACGGTGGGGTGGGGGGGACAAGAGGGAAAGACTCGCAGTCCCCAGAGACAGACAGTGCGTGGTGTGGAGATATGGGGCCCGAGCCTCTTTCGAGAAGTAAAAAAAGAGGCCTGCGTGTTCTCTCGGCCCTGCTGCTGCTGCAGGAACGCGGGGAGTCTGTTTGCAAGTTCCAAGTCCTTCTGCAGTCTGCAAAATGTGTCTAACAGCCATGCCAGGCCAGATGACGAGGGGCCTCTCTGTGGGGGGATCGGAGCATTTAGCAGACTAATCATAATATGCTCTGATGCATCTAAGTGAGATCCAGCTTCTCTCTCTCTCTCTCTCTCTCTCTCTCTCTCTCTCGACACACAAGCACTTCTCTTCCAGCAAATGTGAAAATACAGTGAGCATATGTTGCAGTAACACTGTAGCTAAAAGGGTAGAGACATGCTACATTTTTCAAATAATGAAAATGATTGCCCAAGTCTACCGTAAGCATAAGATGTATATTTCTGCAGTTTCGTCACTATTCCATCAAATAATTCATATGTATGTACTTCCCCTTCCTCCAAAAACATGATGGCCTGTGTATGAGTGAGTGTGGGTGTGTAGGTGTGTGCCTTGTGTGCGTGGGTGTGCGAGAGAGGGGGAGTGTGTGTGTGTGTGGGGGGGGGGGGGGGGGGGGGGGCGTCTCCACTCATTTTTTAAAAATGTATATTTACCCTCTTCACCCCCTCACGTTCTCCTCTCGGGCACAGCAGCAGCAGCAGAGGCAGTTTAAAGCACACATGCTGCAGCAGCGGTGCGCTGGGGCATACGCGCACGCGCACACATACATACACGGCCACGCGCACAGCACAGGCACACCTCGGCATGGTCACAGTCTGCCTAAAAACGGCTCGTTTTCAGTACGCACGCGCACACGGCAAAACCGCGGCAGCATCACTGATCGGCCCCATCATCCAGCCAGGAAATATCTGCAGCAGCAGCAGCAGCAGTACTATACTGTAGGTTGTTATTACGCAGGCTGGCTGCCGATCGATAAACGCAACAACCCCCCCCCCCCCAATACCCGTTTGACACACCAACGGGGAAGCCCTTCCTCATAAATCAGGCCATTTCCTTACAAAGGAATCACTCACCCGATGTTGCTCAGCGCCTGCTCGAAGAGCTCCGTCTGCAAGATGTTCTGAGGCGCCGAGAAAGCCCCGTTGAAATGTGATAAAACCGAGCTACAGAACTGACGCAATGTCTCAAACTGCATTTTCCCCCTCCGTTTTCTTTTATCCTCTGTAAATGATCACCCCTTTCACCGACAGCACATCCCGAAGCCTGCGCTCTCCCCGGACGCCCCCCTCCACACATAGACCTCCTCAGTATTCTGTTATTCGTATCTCCAGGGGGCGCATTAGACGCAGAAAAGACGCCGAGCAAGTTCCATGTTTCTCCGGCCGCTCCTGGTAAAAAGTGTCCTCAGATGAGACGCATTCCGCGCGGGATCCGTCGGTCATAATGCTTCCGACTTGGAGCGGGAGAAAGAAGGTAGCGCCGGTGCCGGTAACGAGCCTTTTCTCCTTCTCGCTGTGGCGAAAATCTCTTCTCGGTGTGCAGGGAGAGGCGAAGGAGCGCCCGGAGGAGAGAAGAAGCGGAGAAGCATCCCTACGCGGCAGCCAGCAGCGGCAGCAGCATCCCTTACCGGCGCATCAGCAGCTGCCTCACATTCAACTCATATTTCCCTTCGCCTATGAAAAGCACACACTCGCGCTAACAGACGCGCACACACACGCACGCACACAACGCAATTTTTGCGCACTCTTTGCCACATCTCTCTATCCTCTCTCATGCACTCTTTGGTACGCGCACAGCAGCAGATATATACACCACGGTATAATACAGGGGAGAGACGCGATGCTGTCGTCAGTTCTTTTCTCTCTTACATGCCATATCTGGCTTCAGAGCATCAGCAGCTCCTCGTCAGTAATAGCAGATGACAGTGCAATACCTCTGAAAGGTCCAGTGTCTGCCTGAGAGGAAAGGGCACGCATAAAAGGGGGGTTTTCCCGAGGGGTTTGCCCACTTATTATACATTTGTGTTTCATTCAGGTCTGAATGTAACTTGAAAGAGTCAAAAATAGTTGAAAAAAATGCAGGGAGGTTCAAGAGGTTCCTTAAAGATGCTGATGTAAAGCATTTGATTAAAAATATTTGCAGGACAATCAAAAGTGCATCCGACGTGGAGCCATTACGAGTTAAATGAGTTGTGCTACATGCAAGTATAAAGAAAAGAGCGTTTCCTGAGCAGGAAGATGATTCATGTGTCTGTGTTCAATATCTCATGAGAGATAAAGTGTAAGAACACTACAAATAGACTATTCAGCAATTAGTTAGTTAGTCAGTACATTAATGCAGACTTAATTAAGAGGATGTAAGCCGACTACATGACATCGCTCTGTTAAAACATCATCAGTTACTAGAATCCAGCCTCTTGTATAAGACTTTAGAATCAATTCCTCCTTCCCAGGTTTATTGCATCGCTACCAAAATTCAAAATTAGCCCCTGGTGGAGCAGATGTTCAAGTAAAGACACTACAAATCACAAAGTAGCCTACATGACACGTCGCGAGGCCAGCTACATTGCTGCAGGGTCGCCGCAGACTTGTTGCCCAAGCGCTTGTTGACGTTGTTATGTTGTTAAAGGTCAGTTAGAGGTTTTAAAATGAGTTCACAGACTGATATTATCAAGTAAACCATGTATTTAATGGTAAAACTAAATTAAGTTGAACATTAAGGTTATTACCCCAATCGTCCACAGTAAGCATCCATTAGATTTAATTCCTATAGTTCAACTGTTAGCTTTACTACACTTGCAGTTTTACACACAAAGGTCAATTATAACGGAGCTTTCAGGTGTTGACGTGCTTTAGAGTCTGTGTCTAACCGCTCCTGACGCTGGACTCCATTGCATAGTTTTGGGTGTGGCAGCATCATCGGATCATAATTTGTCAGTAAACATTTTATGTAATGTTGTAGGAATGATGACTCATGACCTCCGTGTCAACGTGAATTATTTGGTGAAATTCCCATACTGTAAGGCTCGTCAGGCTGATGGGGCCCGTTAGTCTCAAAGAGACTAGCTTAGACTACGCAATGATGAACTGAACTGTGCAAAGCCGGACTGTTAAAGGGCCAGTGTGTTCTTCCTCCTCCTCTAACATTTCTGGCAGACTGAGCGGCTCTGCTGCCCGGCCGAATGAGTCTAAAAAATGCAGAATCGGAAGAAACTCCAGCAGTGAGCATGTTCCGATCCCAGTGTAATCACTGTTGTTTCATCAGCCTCACCCAACACTGCAGCTGTCCCGGAGAATCTGTGTGTTCATTCGAATGACACCTCCGAGACCAAGATAAATTAGAGGCCTTCCCAAGTTATTTCTCCTTATAAATAGACTGTCAGCTCCCCCCCCCCCCCCCCCCCTCCTTTCTTTAGCAGAACAGATCCAAGAGTTAATTTAAACATTCTTTAAGATTAATGAAAGTGGGTTTTGGTGCTTATGCAGTGGGAGTTCTATTTACGGACTCGCTGCTATCCATCATCAGCATTATCCTGCGAGTTTCCAGACAGACAGTTTCCTGTTGTGTCACTGCGTATGTCGGCGATGCCAAAGCGAGAAACGCTCTCCGGTACCGTCTCCACCTCTCCAGCCGTGCAATCTATTAATGGGCCCGGCAAGGGCAAGGGTGGCAAGGGCCCGGACTGGAGCAGAAAGTGACTGGATGACTGATCCTATTGGAGCGGTCTGATCTATAGTCTGATCTATAGTCAGTCTGATCCTCCATTAAAACCACCGTAAAGCAGCCAGCCATTTGAGGAGAAGATGAATACTGTACTTCAGTAGCACTGAGACACAAAAAACTGTTATCCTGTATCACTGTTAAAGGTTTACAGAGGTGTAGCTTTGATTACAGTATGCAGTTGCAGATGACGCACGTCTCTTTGTTGCGCTACTGTGCGCTGCGTATTCAGAGTATGGAAACACAACGGATGAGGATAACAAGGACAGCACAGGTACACCATTTTACCAAGACGGGGACGGAGTAAATATCTATTTTGGAGGCTGTAGAGTATGTGTCATAGTTGCGGAGCAGCCTCATTACAGTGTGAAAGTACTGAACGTATGTACACTCACCGCCGGTTAATGGGCAGGTGTGCGTGATATATCCATCAAAACATCCATTCGGAGCCAAATATCAGGCAATTAAAACAGACGGAGTGTTTTTCCCCTGGAGCTCCTCCATGTTTGCTGGTTCTGAGCGTATCGAGAAGTAAATAGGAGGTCGCAACGGCGAAGAGATGACACAGAACTAATGAGTTCTGTGGGCACAGGCTGGTCTGTCCCTGCGCTAGACAAGTGGGGGATACGGCCCACCAGGTGTACATTTACACGGTCAGCAGGGAATAGGAACAGGGACAGAGGCTGGATTAGGATAGTCTAATTCATCTCCTGTCCTACTGCACCGCTCATATAAACATGCATGTGTGTGATATGTATGTAATTACAGTATATCATGTTCCCTTTCACAGCTTCACCTCTGCCTTAGTCATTTCACTTCACAGATCACACGTTTGTTGTCCCGAACTGATGACAATTTGAGAGATTCTGGTGGGAAGTCTTAATTAATCTTAAGTAATCTATGTCCACATGTATTTAAATGTAGTGTAGGGCTGCACACTAACGAATGGCACGCTTTGTTACATCTGAAAAGGAGCAAACAAGGACAGGAGAGTTGTGGCTGAAAAGTGTCTCTCTGCCTTTCTGCGCCCTGGTAGCTCGCCGGGTAGAGCGTACCACATGCGACCCGGGTTCGATTAGGGCCCAGCCCCCTCTGCTGCAAGTCATCCCCCCTCTCTCTCTACTTCCCCTGCCTTCCCTGTCTCTCACAAGCAAAACAAAGCTGAAATGCCAAAAAACCCAATCTTAGAAAAAGAAAGACATTTCTCGACAGTCAGTGCAGATAACAAGCTTCTCTTCCTCCCTGTGGGAGAAGAAAGAGGAAGGAGCCCCCGTGTGGACATCAAAGTAACTACCTTTTCTGACACCAGTATGAAGAAATAGGCAACCGGAAATAAGATTCACAAACACGGCGTGTTGAGTGTGCTGCTCAGAGGGGGCATTTAGTGCACATGACAAATGGAACACAATGTTCTGCATTGGCATGCGGCCTGCTCTTGCTTTTCTCCTCCAAGAGCATCTTAATGATTCTCCATTTACAAGCCTTGCAGTGACAAAACTTTTGTTTTCTCAAAAGTAAAGACAGTGTGCATGCTAGCTGAGCCTGGCTCTAACCACCTGTGATGATATGTGCCGTGTGCTGTATGTGTGTGAGTGTGAAGAAGAGAGAGCGGGTGGAGGACTGTTTGCTGAGTTAGTGCCAGATACAGTATCTGTCTCTGTCTGCTTTTATAGGCCTCATGGGCTCTAAATACAAGCCGTTTTATATGAGGTCTCGACTGGCTTGCTAGGAGCCACTGCTCTTATGCTTGGCTTGGATCAGCACTGTTCTGCACTACCTACAATGGCCACATTTGCCAGTGGTAATGCTAAAAAGGTTCTTATGCAGTTGCCTTCATGACGTGGCATTGTCTAGTCATAAGTTCTTTATCCCCTGATCAAACCATCTACTTGACATAACACAATAATGAAATCTACTCTGCGTGACTCACATGGAGCATGTAGTGGGTGCGTGTCTTTAAAAAGAGAAATGCATATAGAACTGACCTGTCTATGGATGCGTCACCGGGCGCTGAGTACCTCAGCCCCGCTCCGTTGTCAAGGGACACCTGTCTGGGCAGGAGCCCGCCGTGAGGTCTGCTTCTGTCTGACGCTGGTGTCAGGTCCCCTGAGGCTCCCTGGTAGGGGTACAGGGACGGGTCCTGCAGTTTGGCCTTCTTCCCCTGCGGTCCGCCCTCAAACACGCCCCGCGCCTGAGCAGGCCCCGAGCCGAAGAACCACGCCCCCGATTTGGTGAGGATTTCTTGTTGTTTTCGGCACAAGTTGCATACCCACATAACCTGCAGGGAAGAAAAGGGCGGTGTTAGTGTTTTGGAGCGGAGCGGGGATTGACAGGCAGACGTTGTCTTACCTATGATGAGCTGTAATGGAGTGATTTGGGTATTTGTTATGTTAAGCTGTAACATAACTGTGAGGGATATATCGCTGTTGCTGGGTGAAAATCCTTTTACATCAAACCTTTTTTTAGAAACTAGGTATAAGAAAACAGATTTGAAGAAAAAAAAAAAAATCTAAAAGAAATCAAGAAACTTGGGAGTTTTGAGTTTTCACCCCACAGCGACAATATTCACAAACAGTATTGACAGTTCACGTTTATGAGGTGACTGATGAAATATTTTACACATGCAGCAGCCTTTGATATCATTGAAAGGTCAATGGGTTGACTTCATTATTATTATTACACATTTTGAGTCTGTGAGTCTTAATAATCCCCTATTCACCTCTTAGTATAGGTCAAATGTGCTTTTTATGTTGAATATAAGCACATTTTCTCAATCTATATGCACAGTTTATTAATATTAAAGTCTTGCTTCTGCTTAGCAAACAGCAACAGTTCAGAGCCTACATGACTACCGATTGCAGAGACTTATAGAGGGTGCAGTAAGTAAAGATGCTACGATTGCAGTTCGTGTACTTTGATAAGTTAAATGGAAAAGAATATCAACATTCTCCTTCTGTTATAAGGACGGGAGAGCTGGAGGTTTTTATCTGCTCGACACTGCAGTCCCGGCAGCCAGCTCACCACATTAGCCTCATAAATCGAGGAGCAGACAGGAGCCCTGATCACTACACACACATGTTCACAGACAAACACACACACACACTGCACGGTAACGCTCAGAGTTTTTAGTGCCGACTTATCTTGTGAAAAACAACCTACATGGTTTTATTTGTATTTTGATAATTGACATCCGGTACAATGAAACCTGAAAGTGACTCAGGCCTGCTCCAGGTGACCACACCTGTCTCGTTAACCTAAAGTGACATCTAAGTGTGTCTGAGAAGGCTAGGAGCTTGTGAAATGATTGACAGGCCAGACGGCCAAGAGCTACTGCAGCCGCCCCCCCCCCCCCCCCCCCCCACCCGCACCACGTTGCTTGCATTTACAGACCCAGTGCTGAGTCAGTGCATTACTGTCATTAGTGTGAGCGAGCTCTGAACGCTGCCCCGCCCACCATCAGTTGGTCTGTAGCTCGCCTTTCTTTTTTTTCAGTAAGCCTTGAATCAAATAAAAATTGACTGATATGTTATTTCTAGATTAACTGAACTCGCTGGTCTGTACAGTTACTGGGCTGCAGCTGTTCAAAGGTCCCCAGCCTCTAGTGTGGCTGGCTGAGCCGTCAAACGTGTCAGTGTTCATGGGTGGGAAGTCAGTGGGAGATAGTCTCTGAGCTAGTGACTTGCTGGTTGGTCTGGGCAGGGCGCTTGTACAAAATCTGGGGCTTCATAAACTTCCACAACATTACACCCTCCTCGTGAAGCTCCCAGCTGGCAGCTGTCTGCGTCCTCCTCAGACTAGCAGCGCGGGATAGCAGCGACAAGTACAGTGTGTTTGCTAGTCAGTAGTTGTGATTTCAATATCTGTTTCTGTGTGCGAGTGAATTGGAAGATAAAATTGGCATTTGGAATCAGCTGCCCATATGTGCAAACAGGTGATGCACACAGCCAACTGTGATTCAAGGCTTTCAACCATTATGTGTCAGGTTTGGCTGTTATTATAGTTATATTATATAAATTTGTTTTTTTTACTGTAGATGTATTGTAGATTAGAGCATGGAAACACATGACAAATCACACAGACACATGCGCAGTAGCCTGCCTTACTTCATACTATCTTCAAGCAAACCAGTAATGATGAATTATTTCAAATTTCAAATGTAGTGCAAAAACAGCTAGACACACAGGCATGTACTGGCCTACGCAATGTTGACACACAGGCATTTATGAGCAGCTATCAATGTTAAAGATGGGCTATAACTGTGCTGACACACAATGGAGGCAGGGAGGCTGCAAATTGTGCTTTATGTGTCCCAGGGGAGTGTAGCCGGTGAGGCCATGACTGCCTCTTTAACTGGGGGTCATGGTGAGAGCTCTGCAGTGAACCATGAGTCATCAGCTAAGACCCGGGAGCCACTGAGGCCAGTTTTTTTTTTCTGCTCATCAACCACTCATCGCTTCCTGTACCTAGAAGATGCACACTTGTGCATACAGTACACATGTATGAGCATGCACGCAAACTGTATTTTTTGGGGAAATATGTGAAAAACAAGGAATTTAGGTTCCAGAGGTTGCAGGTGCCTAACTTCAGACAGGGAAAGTCATAGCTAACACCCCATCAGATCAGACAGGTTATCCGTACAGACAACTGCAGCCCACGACCCACATATTTACCCCTCCAAACTGCAATTAACATAGAGTCGGTTCCTGTGCACCTCTCTGTTCTGCCAATAATAATTAACCACATTTTCAGACCTTGGACTGCACATGTCAAGCTCTTTTATCTCATCAGTGAACACTTGACAGCATAATAGTATTCCCAAAGAAAAGAAAAAGAAAAAAACAACAACACAAATGTGCATGGGTCCAGTAAATGTTGAGCACACTGAGCCTCAGACATCAATACTTGGATTTGATTTGCACTTTGGAACAGAGTCAGAATGAAAATGGATGTTTCTAGGCAGGAAGAGCGAAAGTAAGAAAAATGTCACTGCTGGGGCTGAATCCTCAAATGTCCGAGACATTACATGAACTGCAAAAAAACCCCTAAAAAACAGCCTTGTTTTGAGCTTGATAACGGTGCATTTTGAGATTAACCAAAGGGATTTGAGCTACGTGGGCCCAAGAGGTTAAAGAGTTTTATCAACTGATAGAGAGGCATGTGGAATATGAGCTTTAAGGCTGTAGGAAAAAGCGGCCTAAGTCAAGGATGCCAAATGGATTCAAACCACATCTAGGTTGAAATGGTCTTTAGCATTATATCATGAACAAATGCTCCAATCTCTCAGATTTTATAAATAGCCAAAATTCAAGGAAAAATCCAATCATGCTGCATCCCGCCAGAAATGCGGCAGTAAGAGAAACATGTTGTTTCATTCATTACACGTTTTCTTTTTTTTCTGTCTTTAGTCACACTGGCAGAGCCATCTCACAGCATGAGGCCGCTAACAGTCCATCAAGGGAAGCAGGCCAAAGACAGTGTGAGCTCAATCCGCACTGACAGGAAACTGTAGTACCCCTCATTCCCTAATCGACCAGGCCGACACGACGACTCCACGACAGATGCATGCATGCACAATGGCGCACGCAGGTCAAGCAGCTGTAACAGCCAGAGGTATGTTCGCTTTCACTGCAGCCATTCTGCCCAAGACTCTACAAACACACACACACACACACACACACACACACACACACACACACACACACTCCCCTCCGGCTTAACTCTTCACGGCTGAGCGCAGGCAGGGGGTTGGGGGCTGCGGCCCTCGGGCAGGGCCATTTCTCCCTGTGTTTGCACATTTCATATAGTCATTGAACCTGCAGCTAAAAATAGAAAGCTAAAAAAACCTAGCGCTACCACACGCTGCAAACGCCAGGAAGATATACTCTATTAAATGCGCCATAGGCTGTTTACTGGGGCACTGAATTAAGGGAAACAAACACCCGGTGCCGTGGGATCGATAAATAATTTCCTTTCTAATACTTTCTCCACAGACCGAGGGTGTTTTCAGTGTTACCGGCAAACATAATCTTCCAAAATATGTGTGTCTGCTCAGAAGAGTGAGAATAGGAACAACAACAAAAAAATACACCGACCAACGACGCCACTGAAGGACAGACTATCTTTGACAGTAAACATGTATCTATTCCAAAATGGTGAGAGCCATACTGCCTGTCTCGTAAAAAAAACCAGCCTCTTATGAGCTGACTAGTCCTACCCTATATACAGTATAGGCTACACATAACTGCATGGGAATTAACATGGACGCTTCAGCAATGTACTTTACATGTTCCCTTTTTGCCTGCTCCATTCAAAATTTCCCCGGAGGAGTCACACACACACACACACACACACACACACACACACACACACACACACACACACACACACACACACACACAAACCAGATAGAGATTTGCAGTAAGAGAGAGCGCTGAGCTCTCTCTTGTGGCCATTAAACTGCACTACAGCATTACTTAACAGAGGCTCTGGAGTGAATCAGCAGTATCCTTGCATGCATATCACACAGTGTGCCCAAATGGAAAGCCAGCTCTAATGTTGAATTAAATCAATGGCATTTATTCATAACAGTAGATGTTAAAATTGCTAAAATGATTCTGTTGATTTAGGGCCTTGCCACTGCTCCCACATTCCTTTTATGTGAGAGTAGACGTGGGTATCCTGGTGGGACAGTGTCTCAGGAGCATGACCCCCGCTGTCTGCCTCAGGTTCCCGTCAGCTAAATAAAAAAGGCAAAAATACCAGAAAGCCAAACTTCCAAAAGAGCTAAAGTGAAGACTTGGAGATGACACGCGCTGCAATATTGATGTGGCAGTAAATGACCTGTCATAGGTATCATATTGCTTTGGTGTTTCTCTCCTTCACCTGAACTGAACCACTCATTAAAGACTCATTGTTCAGGGAGTGGAGTGCTCCTCACTACATCCGGGTCTGGACTGAGTCCTGTTCAAGCACACAGGCAAGGATATCTAGTGCACTCTTGGCCAAATTGTTGCCACGGCTGGGGGGCTACACATGTGTGATGGGCTTCAATGACAGACATATGTCGGCCAATGAATAATGTAGGCTACATCAAGACAGGTGGAGCTATCCATGAACATTCAGACATATCTACTATTAAAATATGCAGGATAATAGTCCTCTATAGTCATGTTCTCTACATCACATACTGTAATATAACAAAATCAAATAAACAGATGTCAATGTTTTGCTTTTTTTGCCACATTGACTTTAGGGGCAGTTCTCAAAATAAAAAGTTTACAAGGCGTTTTGGTGTGATTCATTTGGCGGCCAATGAGAATGAAATGGGAGCGCCCACATTCACATGCTCCAACGCTGACCGCACGTGGTGAATTACATTTTAATGAGCTTCTAATTTTAGTGTGGGAGCCAGTAATAATAATAGACTTGATGAATATTTATGCTCCTTGTTTGAAGTTCAGAGGCACGAGGAAGAGGAGGGGAATACTGTAGCAACCCGGTGGTTTTACACAGAAATGGCTCATGTCTGTCAGACCCACATCCCCTTCAGCCTCTCTCAGACCTACATAAACGCGTTACGACATTTGACGAGACATGATGCGCGCTGAATGAAACAATATACAGTATGTCATTTTAGAAAACAAGAAAGAAAAAATAGGAAAAAAAAAACTCGGCAAAATGCTGCAAAAAAACAACATTAAATTGACAGATGTGCTCCATCTTCAAAGGGACGTGCGACTGGCGTCGTTTGTGGGGAGCTTTTCTGAGACCTCCTCCCCGAGAGAGCTGAAATGGTCACATCTCTGACAAACAAAATGACCGGGGAAAACGCGATGCAGTCGCAGGCTCGTGCTCACCCAGCTTACCCATGGTGCCGCTGAGGGAGAACGCCGTGGTGCGGTGCGGAGGGATCGCCGTGTTTAGGTCCTTATAATGTGGTGACGACCGTCCGCAGCTCCTGCAAAACGAAGAAACGAAGAAACGGCCGACCTTCAGCACCGGGGACAGCTCCGGGTCCAATCAACGGGCTGCCTGCCGGACAGCGGCTGCTGGGAGCACCGTGAAGGTTACACCGGGGACTTTTATCCCATGCAATGAAACCAAACGCAGTCTTCTTCTCCGTCTCTATCGACACAGCAACAACGGCATCCAAAGACTCATTGAATGGGAATAATAATCTTGAATCGTTACACTGGATCCATCGAACCGCGTCAAACGATCCCAGTCTCAATGTCAGCACGGGAGGAAAAACATGTGAGCCGAGCAGCAACGCGTCAAATCACGTTGTGATTCCCACCACCGCTGTATTAGTTGGTCTGTGCTCTGCCGGAGTTGATGAGAGCTCATTACTTATGCGGCGCGTCCCAGCTCTGCTCCCACAGACAGTCCAATAGACGGACAGAGCAACGCGGCTACGCACAACACGGACAGCCACCGCGTTTCCTCTGCTAGCTTTACCGAGCACACTCTGTCGCCTCCCACTCAGCCTGTGACCACATGGGTTTAAATGCAAATATAAAATAAAATAAAAAACACAACACAGCCGTTGTCATCGCCTATAGTTCTCTTCGTGTTGTCAGACAACTGCAGGACCATGAAGTCATGGGGGCCATGAGGGCACTAAGATGTCAACGCGAACATGGTGCTGCGTTCACGTGCTGTGGGGAGAAACTGGCTTGTAGATGTAAATGTAAATGTTAGTAAATTCAAGATTTTAGAGTTTAAATGTCTAACAAACGGGGACTTAGTGAGTCAGTCAGTGACTATATCTATTAAGGAATTAGAAATGGGGGACGGGCTATTGCCAAGCTATTGGTTTGGCAATAGCCCGTCCCCCATTTCTAATTCCTTAATAGATATAGCTGCCACATTATCCCCTGAAAAGTGGAAAGCATATGAGGTACTGGTTATGCCCATCATCTTTCCCATGTTCATCATTTTGTCAGGATCAGGGGAAATGAAGCTAACATCGTTAGCGCCCTTTAAAAGTCCTTGTACAGACAATTGGGAAAATGCATCTTCCTGCAAAAATAAAAATCTCAAATACAACTGAGGAAAGCGTACACTTAGCCATATGGTCGAGCTCTGCAGCATGGATGCAAATGATATGCACCTCAACAAATGAATTTCTTCTGTGATTTTCAATCACCTTTCAATCTATGTAACTAAACTATGTTCATTCTTACAGAGACACTGTAACATCGCTCAAAGTTCTCTTTACGTTAACATTGTACACTATAGTTAGTTAGGATTCAAACATATTTAATACACAAGAATAATGAATTTCTATTTTTAAAATCAATAATCCGGTGAAACTTTGGAATACACTGTCCAGCAGGTAACAACATATGGAAAGCAGAGATATGGTATCTTTAATGATGAGAATGATTTCTGTGGTGCTTTTTAAAGACTCGCAAATCTATTTCCTTCACTACAATATGCGGTTTAAAGCTGGACCCCACAAAGTACTGTAGTGCTTCCCCTCCTGTTTTATAGCAGCGATGTGGAGGGGCCAAGAAGCACATGTCACGTCTCCAAGAGTTGCTTTAATCACAAATGACTTCCTCCCCGGAGACTGTTGATTTCTCGGGCCCTTCTGAAGCCACATCAGAGGAAATGGCCGGGAGCTCCACCGCTACAAGCAGGGATTCTGAGGACTTCGCCACACTGACACAGTTTATCTATATCAAAGGCATTTCATATTTGTAAACCCCAAAAACGTCATCCTGTACTTTGTTCTTTCGAGCATCTACTGTAGAGGCTCAGCTACCTGGTTCAATCAGTGAGCAGTGACTGTTTAAAGGCAGGTATTCCGTCAATGTTTTTATATCTATTATTCAGCTTGTTGTGATAAGGCATAGGGATTAATTGTGACTGGCGTAGATTCAGCTAAACGTTACCTTATTGAGCAGATCTCAACGCTTACATTCCTTCCTACAACAGCTGTGTAACTCTCAGTCCCTCTATATCACATTCCCCGCGTGCCATAGCGTGCCATAGCTCTGCGTGCCATAGCTCTGCGTGCCATAGCTCTGCTAGCTGCCCCAGACATAGAGACTTGTAAATATTCAATGGCGTTTCGCAGAACAAGATCTCTCTCGCCACTGCTGTCACCATCTGTGAGAGAGGGAAAGAGTAGACGGATGGAAAAAGGGCAGATTTCACCGCTGCCAACTCTTTCACTGACACCCAAGATTTCAGACAAGCGAGGTCTACCAAAATGTGGGCCCGCTGTTCGTGGCTGGTTAATCAAAGCTTCTGTCCTGCTGTGACTGCAAGCATGACCACACAAAAAAAGAATCAGCAATCAATATCACAATAGTCCCGGGGGACTAACTCACAATTAATGCCCTGTGCAGAATGCCGAATAACGTGCAGCTAGCATAAAACAACTTTCACCGCCCAGCAACCTACGTCCTTACGCAACACTACCGTCGACATAAGTTCTACTCTTTGTCAGAATACGCAGTCATATTAAATGTCAATGAAAAGACGATGAATTGCAAAATCATTGATAATAAATAAATGCTGTAAACCAACGCAAGTCACCCGACATCAGGTCGATTGTGAATTACTATCAGATGTTCACTTGGTTAACTTGCACTGCAGCTCAATGACGTCTCCTCCTCACATCCTGTTAACGATCTCCTGGTAAAACAGCACTTTGAGTAAGAGACCGATCCACCTCCGCTGGGACAAGGACGGCTACAAGAGGTCCTTCCTGCCAGCTCTCATCTCCCTGTGCAACCAGCCCCCTCTGTGTCAGGACAGAGTTTTTACACAAACACTCAACATCTTTTAACTATCCAAACCGTAACTGTCCTAAAACGTAGTATATTTAGCATTTAATGTTGCACTATGTCCTCCTCACACAAAGTTCTCTCCCACTTATTGAAGATGTTGTTGATAAGTACAGCACAATCTATCTATCTTTCTATCTTTCTATCTTACAGAAGTGGAGGAAAATCTTTTCATCTGGTCTCAGCTAAAAGACAACCCCTGCCTTCACTGGCCCCTGCTGACCCTGTTGGCTCCTAATAGCCAATCGTCAGAGACACTGGACTCTACTACCAGATAAATAAAAAACAGAGTGTCTCTATGACGGGGGGACTAGTGAACGAACCCACACCCAAACCCCCTCGCCACCTCTTGTGCTCATTTCCACGCTGGACGACTGATGCTGTCATCTGAGCTTCTGTATCCTGTCAGAAATGCTTACTCTGCTCCCCTGCTGAAGACAAGTCGATGTATAAGCAATTTCTTTGAGCGTATACTCATTCTGAAGGCATATCTGCAAAGAATATGACAGTACTGTGAAGCACAAACAGCGGAGTGACTCCTCTGGACTGGAATCAAATGTTTAATCCTGCATCTTTCTTTGGACGTTTACATCTGTATCTCCGTATAGACAAGTATAGAGTGTCCTTACATTACACTGAGCAGTACAATAATAACATCAGCATCCACGGCCTGTATGGAGCATTGACCTTGAGTGCCGGGAGGCCAGGGCACCACCAGGTAAATAGCTGGCATTGCCTCAGTGGCACATTCCAGGGCCTCTCTGCCAATGCCCCGACTGACCATCGCCAGCCTGCTGCCACTGTTATTACTCAACACCATCTGTACGACAAGGAAACCGATCTCCCAGCTATCATCTACCAGCGAACAATGGCAGCCCTGTACGGGGTCTTGGCGTCGGAAGGGAGCAGCAGGGCAGAGGTCTCTCCCAGCGTTCCTGCTGCTCCGTTTGGTTGGATCGAAACCTGCTGGCGTGTGTGAGCTTCCCTCCGCTGTGGCTTATAGACTGTTTAGTTACTGTTCGGCAGTCAACAGCTTAACACTAGCAGGTTGGAGATAAGACAGTTATGGGAAATCTATGTCATACATGGACAAGGACAGTGATATGACCCCGGAGAAGTGTTCATCTCTCTGCAACTAACTAAACAAATACGACACAGATACAGATAATGCTTCAGGGTGTTCAATACTGTAATCAAGCATTATAGCTTTCCCTTTCTGATCTATATTGTTCTGTGCATCACTATGGCTACATGTTAGCATTGCACAGGGATAGTTTGGATCGGGTGTGGGGTGTCATATTGATCAAAACCATTTCTATAAATAGTGTGGTTAGAAAAACTACCTGCCTCAACTGCTTGTTGGAGAAAGTATTGTTACAAAGCGATATTTATCAGCAATGGGAACCAAATTAGCTCTACAGCTACACAACCACATACATGTTAAAAGAAAGGTCCAATTTGAACGCCAACATTATGCTTAAAGTGGTACTCCAGGCATTTAGTATTGCACCTACAAAAAGGTGTAGGACTCACAAGAGACAGGTAAAAAAATATACATATATATCATCAAAATCGGTGGGGTGGTCCTTGTTTATTCCGTGATAAGCGTTTATCCCTTTTAATTCCAATCCTAGCTGGCTTTTGTTATTTAACACTCCTTGTATCTCTGTTTGAGAAGCACGACATCGAAACATTTTTTACCCTTTTTTCAACGAGCTAGTGTTTATTTCAGCATAACATGGTAGACTCACAGACAAAGACTAATCAGGACTTTTCTGGTCGTTGTTGACTGCTGTATGTGTGTAAATATATATGAATATACATATCACAGCACTTTGTGAACAATGTTTTGTGTTCAGGCGCACTTTCACACAAGAAAGGCAGAAAAAGGATTTGCTAACCACTTTGTCCTCCTGTTGCAATTCCATGAGAGCAGGAATGCAGCAGAAAGAGGGAGACAGAAAGGGGTGGGGGGGGGGGGGGGGGGGGTTGGCAGGAAAGATAGGGGGAGAGAGGGAGATTGTGAGTGGCATTAGTAGGTCCTGGTAGTACTGTCACATAGTCCAACAGCAAAGGATTGGATGGCATCGCATAAAAACACTCAAGCTCATGATTCAAATTTAAGCAGTCTGATACTAAAAGCTTTGGCTTAGTCTGTGGGGAGGATTTTACAGAGGTTAGTTTTACAAAAGCAGCCATAAGGTTCCTTTATGGGAAAGAAAAGGAGGAACACTTCCCTCCAGTGGTGAAATAGAATAACTGTGAGTTACAGTAAATATGAATAAGAAATCTACAGCTGTGAACCAACACATGTGAGTGAACAGAGTTAGAATAAAGGCGTGCAGAGAGAGTGTGCTGGAGTAGATGCTGATAATCTGAAAAATATTAGTAGCTATTCGAGGTTTTGCTGTTGGCTCACTTCCCAGATTACGATTTCACTGCAATGTTTCATAACCTTGGATTTCAAATGGAAGTGTAGGGAGTAATTTGCCCGAGGGTGGGACATCTGCATGTGTGTGTGTGTACGTCCTTATAAATGGATAATACCGAGCATGCGAGCCAGCGTTACCTTATTTGACCGCAGAGACACTCGTCCTCCGCACCGAGCACAGAATTTCGTTTGGCAATATGAACAGAGGTGGCCACAGCCATCGGCAAACTTGGTTTTGTGGCAGATCCCGCAGGTTGGGGCTTCGCTCTTCAGGTCCAGGGCCGGCTTGGTCTCCTCCCCCATCTTCTTAACCTGGTCCTTGTACGATTCAAACTGCTGGTGCAACTTCCTGCAGGCGAATAGGAAGGACAGAGGTTAGGAAAAGGGAGATGCGGTTTGGTGACCTATAAGACGAGAGGGGTTGTGTTCGATTCATATTTTTTTTATTGAATGCTTATTTGTAGTATATAGCAAGAGCCAATGCTACAGCAGTTTAAGTCTAAGCTACTAAATGTCTATTTACATTCTTAAATAGACATTTATGAGCATAACATTGACCTAAGGACACAGTATTTAGTATAACTTTAAATGTTTTTGTGAAACTACACACAAACTCATATGATGTATGCATTGTGTGTAGTCAGTACCGGCATATGGGATAAATAAATAATCATGTCCCTGTTATAGTCTAACTGGCAGACACATGCATGTGTCTTTGGCACAGTTGGATCATTACGCACCAGAGTTATCCGTTCAGTCCTGTTCTTTAAATCCCACTTACCCAAAAGCCTCCTACTACGGACAGACTAACTGATATAACCTCAGACGTGTGCAGTGTGTGTGAGATATTTTGAAAGGAAAAGCAGACATCATGACCTCAGAAGCTTCAAAGCTGAGCTCCTCCTTTGATACTGCACCTCTACCAAAAACAGGGGGGGGGGGGAGGGATATCTAATTTGCTTTGCAAGTTTAAGAACATCACTTAATTCCACTTTCTCAGGTTCCCCTGCGTTTAATGAATCATTTGCACCTGTGTTTCTATATCGGGACAGTTGTAAGGTGAGACAAAGAACAACCTACTGCCATACTGGTAGATCATGATATCACCAATACACACACTCTTTGTTTCTCTATTGTATTACTTATAGGACATCACTGGTGGCACGTGTACACGCAGTCGAGCTCACCATCCATGAAGCATTTGTCAGGGCAGTGTCTATTGTGTTACTGTTTGTGTCCTATAGATGGCCTCCTACTGATACATTACACCTGATCTCATACAGTAGATCCTTAACTCCTAACAAGTCCTGAGAGGCTACTGAAAAAAAAAAACCTGCATGGACTCTTCACATGCATTTTGTATGACACATGTCAATTGAGCGTCTCCTTGGAAACTAAACACTAGGCTGACTTCATAATATGGCGATTAGAATTGGTTTCGCCCCACATATCCCCTGCAACATTCATTAGCACTTGTGAATTATTGAGCGACGCTATCCTTTTACCACATACAGCTCTGCGTTGAGATAAACGTGCTTCCTTTGCCCACGACCGGACCCTTTTCGAGCCCAAACGCGACGGCCACACGCCACCTGAGGACTATCTGTGCCTCCGTGTGCCATCTAAACATCAGATGGAGTGCCACCGGCATGCCCCCCTGTTGCACCCACTGAGGGATTAAAGGGCTAATTGTGTCACAGCCTCTGTGTGTTTACCGAGCGGAGATTAGTATGTAGCCTTGTTTAACAGATCCCACCAAATCTCATTTGCTGACAGAGGGCCTGATAACAGGGCGATGAAGACCGTGATACAAGGGGTAGAGCCACGGTCTCCGAGGATCAAGGGAATAAGACGACAAACAATCGTGTTTTATTCTCACTTAATCTCCCCTTTCACTCAAACGTTAACAGAGACATGAGCTTTATCCCGGGCCACTACAAGCACTGAGGGCCTCTGCTCTATTGACGGGTCCAAGGCCACAGAGAAGCGCTGTTGAAGATAACCAATGATTAGCTCTCCCTCCCTCTGTATCGGGTCACTTCTTCCAACGCTCACTCACCACCTGGGAGGCTTAATAGGCTACAATAGGTTATAAAACACATTTTTTACAAGTTCGACTGTAGTCTGTATTAAGTATGTTGATTCTGAGCTGCACACTGACAGATATCAAGGCGCTAAAATAAACAGTTTAAGTAGAGAGCAAATATTATATATATATATATATATATATATATATAAAGGAGAGAGCGTGCAAGTAAAGCAGTGGATTTTGAATGAGAGAGGGCATGACAAAAAAACAACTAAACCTAAACGTGGAGTAGGAGTCGCTTTAAGTGGCAGCAGGCAGCTGGTACACAGTGCCCATGCCAGAGGGGTTTGCTTATTCGGTCAAACACGGTCAAATGTAGGTGACACTGCTGACGAGTAATCATACGCTGCTCATTGTCCCATCCCATGCTAGCGTATCGGAGCTCTCTTACCTCTGGGCCGCACCAGAGCGGCTACACACAGCCGGTAACCTGAGCCGCTCTCTCTCTCTCTCTCTCTTTTGGACATATGACAGACCCGACAGCGAGGGTGAACTACAAGCTCTCCACAAGCTCCTTCTCTACCTCTGCCACAAACCGTCTGAGCGGAAATTTAACCCCACTGTCATCCCAAATGCTTCATGTTGGCACTGAGAGCATAGACATGACAGTGTGTTAACCGGCTGGTATGCGTTTGTATTAGTGGCCTCCATTAAAAGGGAAATCAGCACCTCCCTCCAACCTAATTTATATATGATGATATTCAGCTTGTGTTTTTGTTGTCATATCATATAAACATAGCACAAAAAGTAAGGAAATTTGTGTTTGGTAGATTATTTCTTTGTTGTAACAATGCTTCTTGGCAATAAATCTTCCCTTTTAAATGGTGCCACATTTGTAAGGAACATGCATTTGTGGGATGAGCAGCAGAGCTGAGTATGTGGGTTATGTGACAAATTTGCCAAATCTTCTCTTATAACAAAGTGTTCTAGCTCTTGAGTTAAAGCTAACGTTACCTTAACTGACTGAAGCCAGTGAAAGAACTCTACAACAAGCTCACAATCCCATAGTCCTGACTAATTGCTGTGGCTAACAAGCTAGCAAATTATTGTTTATTTACACATCTGGCAGACACAGAACAACATTACCATTAATTCACGGCCGAGTTTCTGGTTTTCTGACAAATTATGAGTCCAATATTCTTCTTTCTGCTCTGGTTTGGTCTCTATGGTCTCTACAAACTTTTAAATAAAATATATATTTCCTTTTATCTTTCTTTAGCTTGCTAGTTGCTCTACTGCTCAAGCTAGTTGCTAGCTAGCTTTGTGTAGCTGCCTTCAGGTGCTGAGTACATATCTACAGTAGATTTATAAGGGATTTTCTTTGCTAAAAAACAAAGCTTTCTGCTGCTGTTGGAAATGAGGTTTGGAACTGAACTTATAGATAATAACATTACCTTTCCCGCCTGTAAAAAACAACAAAATAAGCTAAAAGAGGCTAAATGCTCCATAGTCCTGCATAGTTCAATGACGATTTTCTGTGGGCTTGTTTAAGGAAGCAAACCTTTTTACATTTTACATAGTCATTAAAAATAACATTAGTTCCAGCTTATGAATTTGGGGTAAATTAAAACTCACTTGATGTGTCACTTTAGCGTCTGTCCTCTAAGAGCTACTGTGTCCTCTAAATACCCTTTGCCTTCCTTTGACAAGCTTCTTCACAACAAACATTGTGACTTGTTGAAGCAGGAAAAGCACAGGTGTAATTAACAACATTAATGATTAAAGTCCACCTCCAAAGCCCTGATATTGGCAATGCTGTCTCGTGTAACGTTATGTCTTACTGGGACTTATTGGAACAGAGCCACCATCAGTATACTGCAATTTAAGTTACAATTTACATCTGCACTATTATTATGACAAGTCAAAAATGTCTCCTGTGAAAAAACTCTGGGTCCAAAATCATTCCCTTGTTTACTGGTTCACTATACCCTCCATGATAAACACCCAATAATTCACTCAATAGTGAACATTATACAGTAAAGTGCGTACTTTTTACACAATTTGGACAAGCAAGTAAGAAGTGATACAAATTTATTCCTCAAATATTCTGATTAGCTGAATGACTAATTCACTCTGTATTTTGAGTAACTTGCGTAAAACTACATACAACATGGCTGACTGATCTACGGCTTCAAGCTACTCGTCGGCATTCACACCAGGAAATAAAACGAACAAATGAATTCTATATAAAACAGTAATAAATGTATATTAAAGAATTTTTTGTACTCTCCATCACAAACCACTAATTAAAAGCCTTTTTTTTTTGTCAGCAAGCGCCATTGACTGCTACAGTTGCTACAACTATTTAGAATTGTTCTTGTTTTTCTTTTAAACACATACACTACACTATAGACAGGTTTAACCCGACAGACCAGTTGGATGACAACAGATAAATCTGTGAGCGCTGAGAGGAGCTACATATGTAGATAAATGTCATGTTTTTAACTTGCCAACTCAAACCACATTGCATTAGTCAATTCCAGCTTCGTTGGTCATGTGGTCTAGTGGCGGAGGAGGCTGTTGTAATCACAGATCAATAGTATTTAAGAAGTATTGCTGTGGTGTATATCATGTAATTAACTCTTTTTTTGTTTCATTGCATAAAATGAATAATATCAGGGCCAAGTAACACGCAAACATATGTGACAATACCTGTTTTGTTTCTTCTTGAATTTAATACCACCTCACAAAGTATTACCATTATGTCTAAAAGTAGAGTCCATCATGGCAGACCACTCCCACACCACCACTCTCTCCTCATATGCTTCGAAAAATTGTGTGACATAGTCGAATATCCACTAGGGTCAAACTGTGCGTCCAGACATGTTTGTGCCTGCTGGGAGGAGATCAGAAAAGGGGTCTGTACTATTACTTACGCGTCTGGCTCTGGCTCCTTGTCATTTTGGGACTTTTGCTGGGGCTGAAGGACGTTATTTACCAGCTCAGTGATCCCACTAAAGGGAAACCACCTGTTCAAATAAGCAAAGTGTGACTGGAACATCGCAATGAGTCATCATGGGAGAAAACATTCTGTCCGGAAAAGCTTTTTTTTTTTTTTTTTTTAAGGAAGCAGGTCAGATTCTAAGAAGTGAACAATAGCGGGGACATTCACTACAACCAGCGCAAGAGAGAGGAGGAGGCCGGGACACGGGCAGGAGCGGCGATTAGTGGAACATTGACAACCAGACACAGTGTCAGAAATATAGAGAGAGAAAGACAGAAGAAGGACAGAAAGAGGAGACAGACAGACTTACAGTAGAGGGAAGGAGAGAAGAAGCAGGAAAGCTCTACAGCCAATGGAAATGAGAGCTGCATCAAACGCTCAGCTGAGGGTAACAGGAGTGTCATTTATTCCAGCCTTGTGGTGCAGCAGGGGTCAGGTTATCAGACTGCTTTGCCCTGCAGGTGGACTTCGTCAAAATGCAGCTACAGTACAGCGGAGCAGGGCAGGTGCATCTAGTCCACATTTGCGATTGAATTACGCGGCTGCACAAGCCAATCAGAGTGCAGATATGACACACTGGGTGAGAATGGGCAGCCAGTTGGAGACCAGGGACAAAGGGGGGGAAGGGGGAGGGTTTGGGCGAGGGCCTGGCTAAAACAAAGCTGGTCGAGAGGAAAAGGCCTCGTCACTGATGTCACGGAAGTCGGGCCGTTTAGTGTCCAGCACCGAATTCAACAGCCTGGTCGATGCAAAAAACAAAACGCCCGCGGTGCAAATCATCGAGCTGCCTTCCATGACATCAGTGACATCTCTTTGGTTTTCCTCCCAGACGAAGAGGAGAAAGCCACATGAAGCACACAGCACCCACTGACAGGAAGAAGTGTCAAAGCCTGGAGCACTCTGGGTAATGCAGTTCACTTACTGTGCCGGCTGAGGCTTTGGTTCTTCTTTGATCCTAAAACATAAACAAAAAAGAAAAGAAAAAAAAGGTGTGCACAGCTCAGTGCATATAGAACACAAAGAGATGAGGAAAACAATCGAAAGGACACGAAATATCGACACAACTGATAGCACTTAAGATGAGAAAAATAATACTTCAGCTATAATATGAATAATATTCAGGATATTATAGATCATGCTTTGATGAGAATGACAATGACAATGCAATGATGACAAGGGTAATGAGGTGAACAACATGAAAAAAAACAACTTTAAAGATGATGTAAAGTAAGTATAAGGGCTTTGGACCAACTTCAACTTAAAAATGACTGCTTCATGTGAGTAACATCCTCTCTCTTACTGAATTTGCTAGCATGGACAAACGTTACTTTGTATGGCACTTTGGCTCTCTACAATAAGAGGGTGGTTCCAAAGTGCATGTCCACCACGCTACTAGAGGAATTCATTATTGATGGCAGCACCCCATCCATCACCATGGGCCAACCAGTTCCCAGAAATATAGCCACACATCTGCACAAGTTCACAGTAAGCAGTAAGCAGAGCAGACGTCTGAGCGCTGCTTTGAACTGCACGCTGAGCTGCATCAGAAGGTGAGGGAGGAGGCAGCAGCTCATTCTGAGTGAACTTCAAATAAGCCGAGTAACACATGCTTGGTTAGAGTCCATTATGACTGATGGTGGGGTTGGGAAATATATCGATATTATATCGATATTGTGATTTTGGATATCCCAATATGGCCTCAGTGTTCTTTCCTGGTTTGAAAGGCTGCATTACAGTAAAGTGACGTTATTTTAGCAGAATGATTATTATTTAGCTTTAACCGCTTTTATCTCCATATTGCTGATGATTATTTATTTAAAAAAGTCATCGTGTAAATAACTATATCTATCTATATCAAGAAATTTGGTGCAAAATATTGAGATTTTTGATTTTCTCTATGTTGCCCAACCCTAACTGATAGCAAGGGTATTCATGTTAAGTTATCACATAACTTTTTGATTTGAATTATCTGTTCACCTAAAATTGCAAAAAGACATATTGTCTCACTTTTTGACTTTTGTAGTGCTCTAAGTCTAAGCATTAAACAATTACATTTAAAATGTTTTAAAGCAACACGTCCTGGTTTCTCTGAGCAATCTGCAGATCTTAGTGTTGACAATTCGTATTGGAACTACTTTCTACAGAAGAAAAGGTTCCTTAAACAGTTTCTGTAGAACAATGCAAACATGATATTTAAATCCTGTGAGCACCACAAGCGAAATTCAGTTCACCTCCCTCGTGTTGGCGCTGCAGTGGAAACAACAAAGGTGGATATCTTAAAGCCTGTACAAATGAAAACTTAACTAAACAGACTAAATCAGAAACAAACAGCCAGAAAATTGCACATCGCTGCGACAATTTCTTACAACACATCTATGAAGTAGACTTTCCCTCTAAGGACCAACATTGTCTCAGGAACCAAACAAGAGCAGGAGTTACCAAAGCGTCACAGCATCATATAAACAGGCAAAGTCTTTATATTACACATTCCTCGTGTGGAAATCATTTTTACGAAAATGAAATATGTGTAGCCAGAATAACTGAGACAGCACAAGCATCACTCAAACACACACACACACACACACACACACACTCACACACACAGCAACCACCATGAGTGTTTAGCATCTGTAAACCATCTAACACTGAAGGTGCCAGTTCAGCCTCTCTCTCCTGGTTTACGAGCAGATGTCACTACAAGCAGAACAGAGACAGCTAAGAATCACATGTCAGGACTTCACACACCTCGTCACTGCTTACGTTAAGCACACAGTCACTTCCATACAGCTGTGTGGAATTAAAATGTGTTAATTGGGCACAGCAACATTTACTCCTCTCGCTCTAGACGAGATTTGCCAACTCATACCAACACCGGTATTCTTAAGAAACTAGGTCCAAGTAGGCCTGAGAGATATTCAGATTGCAATGGTATAAAACACGGAGAATACCTAAAAGAGTGTTTACTTCTTTTTCTCCTGTAACTTGTTGCTGGAACTAAAAAGCCCCTGAAATAGCTTTCAAACCATGATACTAAACCTCTCCACTGAAAACACTTTGGAGCTGCTCCTCGTAGATACGTATACATCTATGAGGTGGCTGATAAGGAAGAATTAATTAGCGAAATCTGTTGCACAATGAATAAAACGTCTACAAGTAGAAATGATCCGGATGGATCCCAGTGTGTACACTACACGGATGCCATAACACATGAGAGAACACACGAGAGAAGACATAGGTCCTGTGTGTACCCGTCAGTCTCGCCGCTCTGCTTCCCCATGAGCCAGTCCATATTTATCCTCTTGCTGTGTTCTCCCGATGACCTGCAGCGCCGTTCTGTATTGATCCCATCAGCTCCGTCTCTGTGGTCGCATTACAAGCCTCATATTTATCTGATCCAGCCTGCTGCCTGCTGCCTGCCTGGACGGCTGTCGGACAGAGTGTGTGTGTGTGTGTGCGTGTGTGTGTGTGTGCCCATGTCCATGTGAGTACTGTACTCATACGTGTGCATATGTGAGTGCTAGTGCGCGGCGTATTGTTTGACATGGGGCAGCAAAATGAGTGAGGGTAAAATGTCACAAGTGACGTACTCAGTATCCCGGCTGCTGAGTCTCCGTTTCCCATCCCTCTTTAACCTGCACTCTGCTTCACAAGACCCCCCCGCCCCCACATGACCCCCCCAGGTATAGAGTTAGGAAAAGGGTTTGTGCAGAGCATCTCCGTGTCTCACTGAATGATTCTGATTCTCTCTTTTCTCAGTTTCAGTGGAGGAGTTCTGATTCTTAGTGAGCCACATGCTGCGGTTATTTTTAGCCTCTATTGTTGTGTTTTTTGTTCTGTGTTTGGGTTTCCACCTTCTCTGCTTCACTGGGCTGTGCATGGAGGAGCCCGCCGACTGGTGCTACACTGCTCTCTAGTGGACTGATGTGCTGCATAAAACTTCCAAGAACTAGATTCCTGGAGTTCTGAGGGAATGTGTGAGTCGTTTGTTTTTTTCACTGTCATTTTTGCTACAGTTTCTGTGTTCAGTTCAGTCAATTAAGCATAACCAATTAGCTTATTGACCATTTAAGCAGCAACTATGTGTTTGGCCAAAATGCCAAACATTTGCTGTCAGCAGCTGATTAAATGTGAATGTATTTCTTGTGAATTGAATATCTTTGGATTTTAGACTTTTACTCAGGCAAATTGAGCAAATGTATCAATGTTTCTGACATTTTTTATAGACAAAGTGACAAATCAATTTTATCTAGAAAATAATCAGCATATTATTTTCTAAGGCAAAAAGTTGGAAGCAGACATAAGAAAGGAATCCTTGAAGTACGAGCATAGACGCTTAGGTGTCAATTCATTCTTATAAATAGTGGTGTCCGTCACCAGAGAGGACTATCTTGGTGATGCGCGCACTAGTAAAACCAGTAACCTCGCACAAACTGGGTAATTAGTGTGAGCAGCAATAGCCACCGTGGTGGAGGAGAGAAAAATGACGTCATCGCTTCACACCGAAGATGTCTGGGAAAAAAGCAAAAATCGACTTGAAGCTCGTGCATTGCCCCTTTAAGAATCAACATAGAAGATAGTACTGATCCCAAACCAAAATGTACATTCTGTGACGCCAAAATACAACACATGCAAACAAGTCTGCAACTCTGTTGTCTGGGATTTCTGTCAAACTCAGATGGGAGTGAGACATCCCCAGGAGAGCTGGATTGATGCGGCTCCTTCTGAACAGACAGCAGGACAATTACACAGCGGGCCGTCACGAGGACCTGAACATTTTAGTAAGATCCCAGAGATTTAATTAATCTGAGCCCTCTGAAGACATCTCTGCTAATAAGAGGAGGGGAGGGGGAGAGAGGAGAGGAGCACACTACCTGCCCCCCCTCTCTCTCTCTCTCTCTCTCTCTCTCTCTCTCTCACCCATCAACTGCTACGTGTTGGTCTGCCTCCCTGTTTTTGTTGGAGACTGTTTTCAGCCACAAATGAATGCACATTTGTTGCATTAGTGAGTACAGCACCATTGTGGCAATCACTAATAAGGAATAACAATCGACCGGCTTTTTCCTTTAAACTATTAACAAAAAAAAAAAAAGACATTTCGGTGCCAGCACCAGAAAATAGACGTCCAACCTGCTGTATCGATACCTAATCCATGTCAAAAAACGACATGAAAAAGCACTTCCATCAGTTTGCCGGCTGTACATCAACACTAATGGTCTACCTCTGTTCATTTTCGACACTAACGACAGACAGTATCCTCTGTCACACTGTACTGAGCTTTCCACATGTGCCACCCAAAGGGTAATACTTTCCAATTACACTACCTCCCCATGCTCAGAGTGTGCCGGGCAAACCCGGCCAGTCACTCCAAGGTCTCTCTCTCTCTCTCTCTCTCTCTCTCTCTCTCTCTCTCTCTCTCTCTCTCAGAATCAGAACCGTTTATTGCAGAGGTCCGTTGCACATACAAGGAATTTGACATGACGGGTGGTGCATAACATTAAAACAATCATCAACAATCAACACAGTGCAAAAAGTAGAAACATATTAAAATTGACAGTAAAATATAAAATAAAGTAAAATATTAAATAAAGTGCACAAACGAACAGATAACAGGACTATAAACAAGTGAGATGTAAGTGTAATGTAAAAGTATCGATTGCATTTAAATAAGAAACCTAGAAGGGATGTGCAGAGAAGTGACCGGCAAGGAATAGTCCTGGGGATGACAGAGTCAGTGGGGGTCCGGGGCTTTGTTGATGAGCCCAACTGAAGACGGGGGAAAAACTGTTCATGTGGCGTGAGCTCTCTTCCTCTAATCCCGTTTTTGAGCAAACTGCAGCTCAGGACCTTTGTATTTCACTCAGATAAGTCAGCCATGTTGGTGGGAAGAGCTATATGAACAGTAGGGATGTGTGCAGTAGCAGTTGGCCTCCCACAATGCTGGACAGCGTAAACAAAAGGTGAGACGCGGCCTCGTCTTAGCGTCAACAACCGGCGTAGAAAATCTGTGATAGGGGGCTCTCACGGCTGCAGGCCCTCCGAGTCCACCGCAGACCAGAGTGATAATTAGATCATAAGGGAGTGATCTGGCTCACCAGCTACATACATCATTAACACCACACCAGCCAGCCAGTCAGCCAGTGCTGCCAGGAGATGAGGTTAATGTCTGCCTGAAATCGCTGGGAGGCAAGTGATCACTGGAGGCTCTGGTGCTGGCGAATTCTGCTCTGATACAGATGCTGGTGCAGTACAGTATGGTGTCAGTGCATGCATACAGTTTGATGACGCACTATAGGGGAGGTTTTATTAATGTCCCCATGCAATTAAGCCATGATTGAATGCAAAAATGTATTAATGTTGGGGTGCTTGATCAAAATCTATCTGGTTCACAATATGTGTAATGCCTATCTAACGTCTTTAAATAGAAAATAAGCTTTCTAATATTAGTTGTAAGAAAATGTTATATAGGACAATACATTCATATGAATGTGATTTCTATTACCATGGTCTTTTTTAAGCAACAATAAAGATGTACAATTTGTGTAATATTTGCAAATCTGCATGGCACAACTTTGACTTATGTCTGTAATGTATCAGGAGCACAGCAGCGTTTGTTTGCATTTGGGGAAGGCCAGAACTACTGAATATTAACTTAAAGTGCTACTGGCATGCTTCAACACCTTGTCTGTTATTTCACTAATTTGTTTTTCTGTTTAATGTCCAGGTCCATTCTGGGATTGAATGTGTGTGTTTTCTTCTTTCGTGGTTGCCATTGGGACAAGGGTGTTATGCGCTGGCTGTTTATGGCAGAACAAAACCAAACCAAAGGACTCTAATGTCGGTGTATGAATGCCCATAGTGTGTGTTTTTGTAAGGAAATGTCCAAAAAGGATGAAACAACACTAAATAAAGAAGAAAAGTGTAATGAATAAACTCCAACCACATTATATTGCCCCCAAAGCCTGTTAAGAATGCGTTACTGTACTCCGCCCAGCCACATCAGGAAAAAACAACATGCACAGTGTCAGCAGTATCCCTGCAGGATGCAGAAAACAGAAATCCCCCACTGCACACCACCTCTAACTGTACATTCCACTGGAGAAAAAAACCTCCAAGGGGGAAAAAAAAGCAGTGTGCACTAAAAATAGCAGCTCATTTAAAGACAGTCGATTAGGTCAGAGACACCTGTTCATTCTACCTCTCTTAACAAATGGCAGAAGACGTGCCGCTTAACACTTTCTCTCCACCTCGGCGAGGATTAGGGGGGGGGGGGGCAGGGGATAGAGTGCTGATAACTTCCTCTGGCACGGGGCGCTGGCACGGCGCGATAGGCAGGGCGGGAGGGGGGGGGGGAGACAAGCGCCCCGGTGTGTGGGGTGTTGGCCAGCTACCACAGCTGGGGCCTTAGAAAGCACAGATAGGATTGAATCCATGGAGGGGGGGGCACTCATCAGAATGGGCAATCTAACAACGCGCGAGCCAGACCTTCCTGACCAAGGACTAATATTCAGATTGTCAAACAAGAGTTGGCAACAACAGATTTTTTTTTTCTTTTTCTGAGCGACGCGGGAAGTGGCTAATCTGCTGCCAAATATGACCAAAAAAATCCATCTGTTTCCTGAGATTACCTGCCAGGATTCAATTGAGGCTCTCCATATCTCTCTCTCTCTCCCGTCATGAGAGATTTCCAAGTGGCGACGAGTCAGCTGATCACCCCACGGTCACGTGTATTTCCATGCAACGCTCACAGGAAAGTAACATACAATATTCATCTTTATGTTGTACAGTGAACGTATATCAGCCACGTGGGCAGCGTTGAGTCAGATGGGGGGGGGGGGTGGTGATGCACAGTGTTTACATTATTTGCACATATGCGTTTGTTTGATTTGGTAATAGCGCGCGCGCGCGTGTGTGTGTGTGTGTGTGTGTGTGTGTGAATGCTTGGTTGCCTCCTGTCGCCCTGCTTTATGCGCCCCTGACACAGATGCCTTTTATTCTGGCTGCGATCAGCACTTTCTTGGCAGTTGACGTTGTCGTCGTCCCACCCGACGCGAGCGTCACAACTCCTCCTCCCGTGCGCCGCTCTACAGCTCCACTGGGAACCCGGCCCTGTGTAAACCCCGCCAGGGCTATAGGTCGCCCGCCCTCTCCGCGTTTGAGCCCAACCTCCGAGCTCCAGTAAAAACCGGGACGGACACGGCGCCTGATTGCAGCTCCGTGTCCTCCTCTGAGCCTGGACGAGACAACCAGAGCGCTCCTCGAGCACCAATTCTGTCCAGTCTCGCTATCCCCATGTTACTTCCAGTCGCATAGTCAGCAAAAAGCCCATAGTTTCGGCCTTTTCCCTCCTGGTTTCTTGTTATCTGTAATAATCCCTCTAGAATAATAGGTGACGATCACAATTATACTACGATCACTTGACACCATCAACTCCCACCAGTGCCATCCTCTCTAACCCATTCAAAAAACCTCTCCACCTTGTTGATGTTCCTGGCTGGGAGCAGCAGTAAGGTGGGCTGGGACTGAAACAGCAGTCAGCTGTCTGTGTCTCACTCTGGGCTATAATAATAGCCCGGCCGTGGCTAACAATAGAGACGTAATGGATACCTTTGCCTATTGTTGGTCCAGCCCGCTCTACTCCTTCCGGTCCTGATTCATCGCCACAATGTGCACGTCACTGTTAGCTTGCTTAACTAAACTGCACGCAGAGCACACGCGAGGGGCAATCTGATACCCCCCCACCCACCCCCACCCCCCGCACACTAGGTTACACCCATCACTTCTCTCAAATGTTGTTGCAGATGCTGCCCCTGAATTGTACACTGCATATATAGACTGCATGGGATGCATCACTGGGGTGGGTTGGGCTTTAAAGGATTGGCACGTTCGGCCAAATAAGCAGGTGTGACTACAATAGTGTATACGGCTGAAATTAACTTGAACTCGCCCTCTCAACATCTGTCCTGGTGGCGGAGAGATCTGTTGTTGTTGTTTTTCTTCGGCTGATGTAAAATCCCAAATCAAACGGATTCCCTCTCAGTGGGACGGGTGGCATTAAGGGATTAGTGGGAGATCAGCCATCAGACCCCACCCCCGGTCGAGGATCGCGACCCCGGGATCACGACATCGTCTCATGTGTCTCCCTTTGCTGTTAGTTCCGTGGTCGACACTGTAGTAGGCTACAAGCGAGGCAACCGTGAACGCGCGCGCGCTCTCATACGGATGCTGACTCTGTGGGAATGATGCGTTCAAAGCTCCCACAAAGCCCCCATACGGCCGCGGGCAGTGCGAGCGGCGGTCTATGTGCTGTACAGTACGTCCTATAGTGGAGGCTGCACGGCAGCGCCTGTGTGTGGCGTTCAAACAGCGGACTTACATAAGGGCCACGGCCGCAGCGGTGACGTTAGGACTGTGATGCTGCCAGACGTACAACCCCTGAACCCTGCCGGACATCGAAGAACAATAACCAATTCACCAATGAAAGGGTTTATGTGTGTGATGCGGGTTTCATGGGGAGGTGGGAATACAAGTCAACACAGTACTTTTTTATTTGTATTATTATAATAAATTCATTTTATAATACTATTATTATCTTTCTCTCTTCTGTATTTCTATATTTATTTTTCTGTCTGTTTATTATTTTATTTAGATATCACCTCTGTGCTTATTGCTTTATTTAATTTCCTCATGACTGCACAAGTGTAAAAAGTGTGAAAATGAGTCTTGAATGCACAAGTGAATAGTATGTGAACTATAATGGCTGAATAAAAAGGTATTTATCATAAATGATGTGCAGAGCAAACTGTTAACAAGAAAAATAGGAAATTAAAAGCAAGCAGTTTGATGGTAATATATGAAAAATATATCACAAAATTATAGCATGTTAAAAAAAATGCCTATTTGATGTGAGCAAGGATTACATAAGCAAACGTAAAGTTTTCCAACAGAATCACTGCAGCGATCATTACATAATAAAACGCTACTGTCTGGTTGCCTCTCTATGGAGCTAATGTGTGTGAGTGTGTGGGGGTGTTTCATTGGCAGCCGTAGTACGTCTGTGTGCCAGTGTTGGACAAAATACGTGGAGGGCAGCATTTGTTTATCCAAAGCACTGGATGGTTTGAGGTTGTTTTTTTTGGCTATACACAAAAGCGTATTAGGAGGACCGGCTAGGCAGCATCCATGTGTTTGACTCACTAGCTTGCACCTGCTCCAACCAGCTGAGTCTTGAATGAGCAGAACATAGACAGACAGACAGACACACACACACACACACACACACACACACACACACACATGCACGTACACAGGGAAGGAAATATTAGAGGGCCCTGTGTAAACTACCGCTAGTAAACACACCAGCTCTCACAGAGCAAAGCGTAGTAGGGGGGGGGGGGGACTAAGTCGGTTTATTGCATGCTGTCATTTCATTGTTTACATTTAACATTTGTCTTATTTAGCAGCAGCTCTTACACTCCACATTTTTATATCCAGTAGACTATATCTAGTTGCATTACAGGGGTCAGAATCTAGGACAAAAGCCTCAACAAGGGTCTGTGTGTGTGTGTGTGTGTGTGTGTGTGTGTGTGTGTGTGTGTGTGTGTGTTGTGCCTCTTATTAAGAAACCGCAACATGAAAACTAGCTTATTTTGGGTCTTAGTTTTCCAAAAATAGGACTTATGGTGACCCATATGAAACGCATGAGCTTGCATTCTGGGGTGAGTCTGACTTTACTCGAGTTTTGTCCTGGTCTAAAAAAAACAAAGTTGAAGAACTCCTCTGTTAGTGGCGGCAACATTCAGAGATACAAGAGTGTTCGTTTAGCTGCTGCCACAGTGTTAGCGGTTATCTTGCTGAGAGGCAAGATTAATAGCTTGACCTTTAGAAAGTGACAACTAAAAAAAACTTACATTGTATCCCAGAGTTAGATAAGAAGACAGATACCACTCAGCCTCTACTGTCTGCATGTGACACGCATAGCTACAGCTAGCAGCTGATTAGCTTAGCATAAAGACTGGAAGCAGGGAGAAACAGTTAGCCCAGTTCTTAAGTTAAAATCATAAGTTGTGATATTGTTAGAAAAAAAAGAGTCTGGAAGCCTGACTTTCTTTGTCGCCTCGCAAACTACCATGATGCCACTAGCCCGCTTGGTTTTGACAATTCATTCACAAGTGGACCAACAAGTAGCAACAGTTCTGCAAAGTGTTTGCAGGATACATTTGCTGTTTCTTTACTACTGCTACTAGTTGCTACAGTATCGCTGCTGAAAACAACAAGCTAATAAGTGAACACGCTAACAAAACACCTCACAACGGGACGAGATATGGAAGCTATGATACATGTTGTCAAATCAAGTCTCTTGTCTTTCTGGCGGATGGACTTAGTCCTGTAAAGCTTCTTTTGACTTGCGGCCTGGTTTTCCTGGACTCCTAAGTGACAGCAGGCCTCCGCGCCACGTGGTCCGAGACCTCTGCTGTACAGAGTGGAGAGGTGTCTCTTTCTCTGACCTTTCAGGATTCAGCAGTCATAAAAAAACAACCCCGGGGGAATGTCACAGAGGAGAGAAAAGGCACCACGTCTCACTATACTATCTGCACTGACACAGCACCCGTCCCACTGCTTTGAACAAAACAAAAAACAAAATCCTGTTTCGCGTGCGTAGTGTAAATCCCATCAGTGTGTTGTGCTGAATTTGTCTCAACTGCATCATCCCACTGCTATAGGATTGTGAGAGGTACATTTAACCACCTCCAAAGCAGGCACACGTGTTCCTCAGAAGCACTGGGCTTCCCTCAGAGGGTCAGATGCTGTATATCTTCCTCTACATTGACTCTAATCAGCGTGGACGGGGGGGAAGGGCCGTAAAAGTGATGAAGTGGCCCCCTTTTTTGCCTTCACGTTTCCACTCTCTTTGCTCTCGTTGGCTGAGGCTATACCTTTTACGTCTTCCACTCATCGACTTTTTCTTTCTTCCTATCACTACTCGGCTCTGTCGGCACGCCTACCGCATTGTGTGGCTCTCATTCAGGCCTGCTGAGAGGGCTTATGTAACAGCAGGCCAGATGTTCTAGCACCGGAGCTGTGGTCGGGTTCTTTTCCGATCCAGGGCAACTATTCGATAATCTTGCAATTATAAAAAAAAAACATTTATTCATCTGGGAAAATTCGTACATTGAGTCAAACGCTTCACATGCAATAAAAACAATGCTTTCTCCAGCTGGTGTCTTGAACTGACGGTCTTAATACACAAGGTATCTGATAAGAATTTCTCCAATCAAACATAAGCTGCTTAAATACAGTTCCATAGCGATAGATTACAGCAGCTTGAGGCACTGTTGACTAATTATTTAACACATACAGTGGAACAGAACGTGTAGACTGTATTATACATTACTAAAAATATATACACGTAACATGTCCTAGTTAACACAAACGAGTTCTCATTATAGGATATTTTCCCACCGTCATGTTTTGCCAAGGGCATCTCAAATTGCGCAGCCAGGGGCAGGAAAATCCCTTCAAACTTTGCTCGAGGGATAAGAGCCCAGAAGAGAATAAAACCATATGCTGACGAATGCAGATGTTATTTAGAACAAAGCGCCGGGAGACAATGGAGCCCGATGCTTGCGCTGTGGGAGATGGCAGGCTGATTGCTCCGTCAACGGGGACCGAGGCCGTCATATCAGCAACGAGACCCGATAGCATCTCAGACGTCAATGTCCCTCCTCTCCTTTCCTGTCCTCTCTTCTCCCCTCGCCCCCTCCCATGATAAACTGTCCTACACTTTCCCCTCGTCCTGCCCTCTCGTCTCCTTCTCTGTTCCATAGCTCATCCTCACGTGTCCTCTCCTTTCCTTTTGTCACACAGCCTAAAATGCTAAAAGGGAAGGGACTCATCAGAACGAAGAACGCAATTAGAACAAGTTTAAACAAGTCTTTTTTTTATTTGTTATATCTAATCCCATGAAACAACCAAAAGCCAACGATGAAGTCATCCTAGCAAACTATTCCTTTTCCGCCGTTGTATTTGGTTACATGTTCCGGTATCATCCTGAACATAAGCAGCAGTCCTCTATTTAAAGTCAATCACACTTCCCATGAATATTTTTAGCGCACCAACCCTCTGATGAAAATAGTCCCCCAAAACATCCTCCTGTTTGAGTGATATAAGCCATTTAACATCAATTTTATATTTTAAATATTTCCATATGAACAGTTGGTCAAAACTTTGATCTAACGTGTAAGAAGTTGTTGGTTAAGTGGAACCCAAACATTCTCACTCAGCTCTGCGGAGCATTTAAGCTTCTTTCAGCTCACTGTTTTGCTCCAGTCTCACCGCTCTCATCCACCTTGCCTCTGGCAGCTACATGCGACTGTTTCCCACAAAGAGAAATCTCTGATGAACCCACTGTACACTAGTTAGCAACTAGCTAGTGAACACAGCACAGCATTAAGCATGCTGAAGAGAACAATATATTATTTCTCAGTAGTTGGTGAGGACAAAAACAGAGTCGGATGGAGAGTATTAGGTTTAAGCATTGGTCAGTTGGCCAGAAACACAACTTCAGATGAAAGCTATTGATGGGAACAATAAAAAATGACACCAGCCTGATCCTATAAAGAAAGGAGTAGCTCTGCGATTCAGCCGGGGTAAATCTGAAGGCATTTTAAGCCTATATTCCCACACTTTCAACCAGCTGTGGAGGTATAAAGCACCACATGAAGAGAGGAACAAATGGCCCAAACAAGTACAGGATACAACAGGTTAAATGGCTGATGTGTAAAAGTGAAAGGTAGATGGATGTGAGAGCACCAAAGGACCTCGACACTAGAGGAATACACATGCACTCCCACTATAGCACAAATTATGAGCAGCTATTAAATATATAATTCAATGTGTTCTATATCAATTCAATGTCGCCAAATGTGCTCCAACCAGATTTCCTGTCCAGCCGCGCCTAAACCACTTGACAGCGTGCCAACCTCCCCATAACCAAAACACAGTGTTACTTTAATTAGCACGATGATGTATTCATTTGGCGTGCGTTCTGCTTTACGGAGTCAAGACAGCACATCCACTCTTACACTTTCTCTCCCTCTCTCCCTCGGGGGAAGTGATGGGGGATGGGAGTCTGTGGAACGCTCATGACAGAATCTGCTCTTTGCATGGGAAGGCGAGTGAGCATGGGCGAGTGAGCTAAGGGAACAAGAGAGAGAGAGAGAGAGAGAGAGAGAGAGAGAGAGAGAGAGAGTGTATACTGTATATTGTCCAGTGGGAAGCTTCTGAGCATTGCCTCGCCTCATTTCACAACCATAGGTCTCTCTCTCTTTTCTTTATTGGCATGAACATAATAAGTACAGTATTGCTACAGCAGGTTGTACAATGTTTACAATGAAGTATAATCATTTAGACTGCACCAAAGCTACACAACACACTACACTGCTTTATGCAGATGCTATCACATTTTAAAAGGAGCTCAGTATATTTTCAAGTGTTGTTTCACTAGTTTTCTACTATTTTGCATATTTTGTTCCTTCCATGACATTGTCACTCAGTGTCGATTTTGCTAACTACTGTGCTTCTCCTTTCTTTACAAAAGGTACAGTGTACCAGGAAGTGTTTCTCTGCCTCTCAGCTGTTGTTTGCAGAACTGGCACACAGTGTTTTCTCTGGGTTGCCAGGTTTGTCTCTATCCAACAAGTTGTGGTCACTCTATTTATTCAAGGTCTTTTTTTCAGCTTCTGGTCGCTCCGAAAATCTCTTGGTTGGTCTAGCCAGCAACCCCCCCCCCCCCCCCCCACACACACACACAAAAAATACAGAGGATAGCTCTATTCATAATTACATGTTTAAATTAAATAATGATTGTCTTGTTTATATAGTAACAAGGTAATATTAAAAACAGGGGTGGGCCATATGACTGAAATTAAAGGGCCGCTACACAAAGTTTACATATAATCAGTTGATTCGATACAAAGACTCAACCTATGAAAGTTGTATAATGTCTCCTGTGGCTCGAGAGGGTTTTCTTAAGTCTGAAATAAATATCTCTGATGATGTCATCAGGGTTATCTAAGCCTGGGCTTTGAAACTGCAAAGGTTTTAAAGAAATGTATTTTACAATATAATTGAAACACACGTGCTTCTAGCAGGCACGGGGGCTAGAGAGATTCTGTGAAGTTGCATTATGGGAATTGTAGTATGCAGTGTTTTTTAAAATTTGACATTATGGACAAAAAGTCCGGATATCTCCGTCTCTGCTGCTTCAATTGTGATTATCCCTATTATTACATGTTGCTAAGTAATGAAATGGAAGTGTAATACGCATTTAGTATCACAGAACTACTTCGAATATATTTTGATATTGTTGTTAGTATTGAATCAAAGTTAGTGAGGAGTCTCTCTCTATAACATCCTCGTTATATTGTCATGACACAGTTATACTGAATATTGATAGATAATAATACTGAAGCGTTAATTGTAAATAGTGTGAAAGCCAATACAAAAATGTCAAAATCGGGAGCCCTGGGATAAAAATAATCACAGATGGGGGGGTCTCAATGTTCATCTCTGACAACAAACATCCTGAAAACCCCCTGGTACACATTATGTTCCCGGACAGAGTAAACTAAACGGGAACTCGCCATGTGCAACAAAAACGGGGGGTGCCCAAATAGATGGCTGAGCAGCAGACACCTCAGAGCCCTGGAATAGCTGCATCTCAGCGGGAGTCCCTCCTACAAGACAGCCACTATAATTAGCACTGTCAAAGGAGGTTCCTGAGCGGATGACACAATCCCTCCAATTCATGAGTTCAGCACTGTATTTACTGGGAGTTATGCGGCCTTCAAAGTGTGAGGACAAGCTAAATAAGTCAGTCAAAGGTGTTATGTTTTACTTTAATGGTTTTACCATCTCTCTGTGGTGAGAGAGTGTGTGTGCGTGCTCAAATAGCAAGCTCACGCCTTCATAACACAGGTAACACTATATGCAGCAAGAGAAACAGCAACAACGGCAGAGCGTTAGAGGGTAGAGGCGTGAAAGACAAAGTCAGAGTTGGGATGGAGATGATTACCACCCCTCTTCCTGACCCCATTCCTGCTCCATCACCGGCCCTCCGAGCCACCGAGCAGAACCAGGAAGCAGCCCAGGAGGACTGGAGGAGCGAGGAGAAAGGAGAAGTGGAGCCCCGGGCGTTCTGTGGGTCACCCCGTCACAGGCAGCTGATGCCTGCCTGTGGGATACAAAGTGTCTGGGTGGGTGGGGGGGTTGGGGGTCCCATAACCCGTCATCGCTGTGCTGCTCAGAGACTCGCTGGCGCATGGAGGTAGCTGATAGCTCCATGGAACAAATGCCCCTGGAGCCGTGCTTAATTGCAGTGACTGGGTTCATGTTTTTGTGTGCGGAGATGCACTAAATCTACTTCTGTGAGTGCAGCTTTCTAGGACAGAATTCTACCAATGAGCCATAGGTGTGCAGAGTAATGGATCGTCATTGGTGCAGCAAATGTTCTACATGCAGACAGGCGCATTAGCAGGCCTGCTAAGAAGGAGCAGGCTAAGAGAGAGCACCTAATTGCATGCGAGTCAGCAGCACCGGATTCCCATCCACGCTCTCTCTGTAGCACCTCCAGTGAGATAACAGCAAGTTGGCAAAGCCCTGCAGCTGGAGGCTTCTCTCTCTCTCCCTCTCTCTATCCCTCTCTCCTCTCCATCCCTCCATCTTCCCAGGATTCCCTCTGTTAGATTACACACCTACAATGTTCAAACCGCCACTTTCCCCCCTGAAAAAAGTCATCCGAGCCGCTGTTGGTTTTGGACCGTGACTGCGTCGGCGCCGACGCACGGGCTATAGGGCCGGATGATGCAGTGTGGGTGTTTGTTTTTCGACACTGCTGGGAAAATGCTGCTAACCACCCAATGACAAGTTAATCCACTGCAGTCGTATAGGGCTTTAGGATATGTTACGCTTGCGTGATTCATAGGTAAAAAAAAGCTGGGATTTACCGTTGTGATGACTCATGATGAGTCACCTTGTACATATAGACAAAAAGCACAGTAAAAACTAACCTATATAGTTTTGCTGTGTAAAATAGTGAAAGAAAACTTTACTATTAAGTGAAAAAGGGGTCAAGAGGCTTTTTTAAAAATCTCTGAAACACAACAAAATGGTGGCTGCCAGCCCTTAATATTAACTGCATGTCTTTTGCCAGCTGTTTAGAGTCAGCAGTATAGCCCTGCCCCAGGTAACCAAGGCCTGCAGCCGATAATGGAAACGTAATTCTTATGCAAATCAGCACGCAAGTAACTGACACTGAGGCCTCTTTGACTTCCCTTTCAGCTTGTGTGGCCTGCAATCAGAGTTACCTAACGTTATGGTGAGACAGTCAGTCAATCAGTCATGTCCCTGGCAAAACATAAAAAAAAAAAAAAAACAGCCCCTTCTGCCTATGCTCAGTCATGACAAGGCTTTGACATCACTGTCAGACTAAGAGTGACTAAAACTGACAATCCCCTTTACCTCAGAGAAAGAGAAATAGCAAATATACTCAGCTATTGGGGGGGGGATGATTCACACAGCACGCTCCGCAGCGGCTGAGGTAGCCGTGTCTTGGAGTACATGAATCACGTAGGGATTGCACAACTTTCTCTCCATTAGGAATGCTGCCGTAGCAGCAAATGCTTACCGGATGATGGGGGGGAAAACAGCTCTAAAGCCTCTAAACAAAAAATTATATAATATAATAATAGTAATTTTAAAAAGCTGATAGTGGCACACAGGCACCGTGAACCTGACAGAGGTCTCTGGCAGGAATTTTGATAGATTCCCTCATCAGCTGTCACCTAAGATGTAGCCCAAAATCTGTGCTGCATTCAAACACAAACAGTCAATATACAATGTCGCCTGGTCAGTGAGCATGTGCATTATTTTCATTGACGGAGGAAAACTACAAGAAAATCAACAGGATGGAAACATTTAAGGCCACCAACCTGAAACCCCTATCGTCCTAATAACGTCAAGCCAAATACTTAATTAACAATACATCAACTGAGTGTGTGTGTGTGTGTGTGCGTGTGTTTTTATGACCAATAAAATAGAGTGTAATATCCCACCATAAAGCAGAGTTATGGCTCAACACAGCAAAGGTTAAAGAGATGATGGCGGAAACAGTCCGGTCCACCTTAAAAAGTCAAACCCTACAGTGGACAGCGCCGTGGTGCTGAAACAGCTCCGAGCGACATCTGTACACAAGAGATGGGGGGGAAGGAGGGGGGTGACAAGGATCTACTGAGACTTTAACGTTGAAAAAGCACACACGCCCCGCGTGCGCCATTGCCACAAAGGACACCTTAAATGATCTTTCCAGTGTCACATTGTGTAATCTCGGTGACGCTCGTGGGGAAAGGTTAAGCAATTCGGCGTGCTTTTTACGTGAAAATGGCGCCCGTTGCTGCTAACCCAGCCCATCATAGTAGTAGAGCTACGGCTCCGACAGAGAGGGGGGAATGAGGTCGGAGGTGTATGCCGCATTATAAAAACGATACTCAGCCATTCAAATAAACTATTTCCTAAACGAGGAGCCGAGAGAGGCGATAACCAGGACCGAGGGAACGGCTCATCTCCCCTCAGTTCCTGCCGGCTAGTAGACGACTGTTGAGGCTCTAGCTTGGCTGTCAAGAGGCACCACGACCCACCAGTAGGCTCTCTCGCCGAGAGACGGTGACAGAAATGTGCCACTGTAATAACAAACCCACAAACACCCGGGGTGGTTCACCGCCACCAAACAGCCCCCGCCCCCACCCCAACCACCCCAACCCTCCTCCACCATCTCCGCTTTTTACTTACTTTAACATTGACTGCTCCTTCGCTTCCTCCGTCTTCTGTCGGTCCATGACACCGAGGATGATCTTCCTCTCATCCTCGGTGAGGTGGCTGAGGTCCGGCATCTCCGGCATGGCGCCGGCCGCTGAGGCAGCAGCAGCAGCAGCAGGGCCAGGGCCGCCCCGGGGCCCGTGTGGAGCAGACATCTTTTACACACAGTGGCTACAATTTAAAAAAAAAAAAAAAAAAAAAACGTCAACCAGCTGCATTCTGGGCGAAATTAGTTTTTTTGTTGCTACATTTCATGCCGTCAAATTTCGCAAATTGGCGGTCGGATTGGCTGGAGTCACAGCGGTTTACAGGCGGCATGGCACCTCGGTTACAGGGGGTTAGCCTATCGTGCACACACTGCACCGTGCTGCAGAAATAAGCCTCAAAAATATGAATCACAGGCTCCGTCCCCGTCTATTGAGTGGTCATAATGGGGTTATCAAACACGCTGAAGCCGGATGAGCGTCGCCTGCAAACTGAGGGAAATCGCGATGTTCGAGCCGCTTGCCGGTTTGAAACGCAAGATATTTTTTTTTTTTTTACACATGGACATTTCTCAAATAGAGAAGGCTCAGGATTAGAAATAGATGCCCTTAAAATGAAGGGAGAGCACAGGCTGTAGAGGCTACAACCTTCAGGTATTCCAAACACAAGCCTCCATCCATCCAGGGATTTCAAAAAGAAAAGAGGATAAAAAAACGTCAACTCTTGCCTTTTATTTTGCAGTCATGGTAAATCCTGTCTAACCCATCGCTGTCATCCTTTAGAAAGCCTTTACTCGCATGGTGGGATATCAAAGATGCCCGGTCCGTCCTTGTTTGTTTTCGTTTGGGGTCCTTAACCCTCCTCTGTGTCACTCTGGTTAGCTCGCTTTCCTCCAGGTTGGTAATTCTTGGAGATTTCTTAAATGCACAAAAATGGATGCAATGAGAGAGAGAGCGATAGGGGAGGGGAGAGAGAGAGAGCGCGCGTGTGTGAGAGAGGGAGGGGGGGGAAATCCAGATAGGAAGAGGAGGCGGAGCGATGGAAACACGTAGAAGACTAAAGCCGGAGAGGACGCGCTGGATGTTCATTGACAGCAGGCAGCAGATGCAGCAGCCGCCAAAACGCGGACTGGAGGAGCCGCGCGCGCGCAGCTGGAGCGGCAACCGTACCGGCAGGCGCGTGATGCATATTTCATAAGCAGATCATGAGCGCTGCGAGATAAATACAGAACATGACTAGTGACAATGAGTGTTACTGCAGGTGTGCGGCAGCGGTGCCCGTGCAGCGCGCGCGCGCTCACACACTGGCTGTGAGAGATGTGGTTCAAACTGTCACACACACAAGGCCAGTCAGACGTGTCGATGCACTCCACTGAGGACTTTTTTGTTTTGTTTTTTTAAACTAAAAATTTGTGCTTCATTTCAAGCACAAACGGCAAAAAAAAAAATCATAAACTCCAGTTTCTTTAATGTGAATGTCGGATTTGAAATTTGAAAAACGTCTGCAAGAACTTGTGAACTTTTTTTTTTTACTACTTCCTGACATTTATACAGACCAAATGATTGATAAATAAAATAGAGAAAATAACTAGTAGATCAATCGATTGTTAGAGCCTTCAGGTTTCACATTTCACTTAAACAATTGTTTGCATCACCCAAACTGACTTTTTGAGCAGATCTAGATGCCACGATGCACCGATCTTTCACTTTACTTTCCACCGCCGCTTCGGTGATGACTTCAACCCTTTATTACATTTCTCCAATTTCAGGCTGCGGTGTTGATGGGATTTGAAGGACAACATTAAGAGGATCGAGCCTCAACCTCATTAGGGCTGTAATTCACTTAGTGATCTACTCAACAAGTTAAAGAGGGAACTTGGGGTTGAGTTTGAATTCTGAATGATTCAGATCACGACGGTTAGCCTCATGTATGGACATGTTTTGAGTGTGCTGTGCCCTCTATATATGTTAAAGCCCATAGAGGAAGTAATATATTCCAAAACTGAGGGGAAATGTAGAATAACTGAAGTTTTTGCGAGGAAGTCAAAACACCTGTGTAGAACATTGGGACAGTTTCTACGATTATCACAAAAGACAGAACGATCATAGATACAGCCAGGATGAGGCTATGACATCAAGCTTTCCAACAGGTCTTTATGTTGAGTTTGGCAATTCATAACAAACATTTTGTCCTGTAGAAGATGTCGGACCGCAAGACTTTTGAAGCATACTGAAACCTTTTACGCCATCTCCGGTAGTTTAAATAATCTACTGTTGCACGTGTCCGGAACTTCATTCAAGAAAAAGACTATTGAAACAGCAGGGAACACATTTTGTTGCAAGTATGTACCAAGTCACATGACATTCTTTAAACACGGGATCCATTTAATCAGTTCATAATTTCTTAAAAATATGTGATGAAGAATGCAAACTCTTCACTACAATACAAGACCAAAACAGATGTGTCACTGCAGGGTGAAAAGTACAGCCAGTCTTTGCCTTAGTGGTGGAGAGAGAAAGTTTCACAAGATTTAATGTTTGTCCGCATTTACAGTCCGTGTCCTTCAAACGATGCAGAACTTGTCACTTGTCCTTTCCACAACTGACAAATTCAAACATTTTTTCCTCCCCACTCTAAAGTGAAAGCAGTCTGAACATGTCCCATGTGGGTGTGGTCATGGGGGGTGGGGGGGGTGGCTCCACCTCATCTCTCGTCGGCGGGCCCCTTCGGTGTTCCGCTCTCTCCTCCAGCTCTGCCTATTTGACCACGGTCACAACGTGCTTCTCCCTCTCAGACACCACAGGAATACTTCCCGGCTTGCTGTGCTTGCGGACATTCCTCTCCCTGGAAAAGAAAAAAAAGGAAGAAGAGCCGTGAACAAACTGCCGGTGGGAATATTCATGAGAGAGAGAGATGAGCAAACAGAGAGGAGGGAGGAAGTGAGTGAATATGAGACTGTTGACCTAACACCTACGTCACCCACTACGCCGATGTACCCTGAAAATAACTGCATAAAGCATGGATAGTAAATCATTCACAGCCCAAACACATGTGTGACGCGTCACCGTACCTCCAGTAATTAGAAAATAAAATAAAAACCAGCCACAGACCGAGCTATGAATCACCGGACGGCAGGGCAAACTGGAACAATCAATCCACCATACAAGCTGTAAATGAGTATGTAAGGGCTATTGAGCCCATGTCATAGGAGGCCGGCCCATCAGTGACATTTTCCATTAGGCTGGTGGGACTGCGTAGGTCAGACCTAGTTTGGCAGCAGCCCAAGTCACCATCACCTCTACGTGGACCACAGAGAGTACGTCGTGACCATTCTTTCAGATAAAATGGCTAGCTTTAAAAATAATGAACACGTACTTCCTGCGGCGAGCCTCTTTCATGACCCTCAGCTCCTTGGTCTGGTGGTAGAGGCTCTTGGGCAGATGTCGGTGATGAGCGATGCGTCTGATCTGCGGGTGGTGCTGGAACTTCTCCTTCAGCTTCTGACTGTAGTTGGTGGCCTCCCTCTCTCTGGGGGCCAGCTGAGGGACACAAGGGAGGATGAGTTGGCCAGAAACAATTGGGGGAAAAAAAGACAAAATGGAGAAGACAAGACATAGAACAAGACAAAGTCATGTGACAAAATAAATGAGACGAGTGGACACCCTGCTCTCTGCACAAACTGAGTCCCATACAAGTAAACTTCTCCAGTGATGAACGCTCTCTGAGCAGAAGTCCTCTAAAGTAAACACCATCCTATTAGTGACCTTGGAAACAGCAGTAGACAGAATAATCTTGCCACAAAAATATATTTGGTAGGTGTTCTGGAGCCTTTGCTCACATCACATGATCTTCATCGGCACATTCAATTTGTCCGGTTGTCAAGGAATTGTAAAAAACTGAAATTTTTCTTGAGCACCTGGAAGACTCTTCAACGTTGGCCTAAAAGACTGAAGTTCATTTGTCATTGACTTTGCATTTCATCTCACCACGCGATAAATTCTGCTGTGCGTTTCTCTGAACGTACTTTACTACTGACCAAATAGTATCAAAACAATCTAACGACAGTCTAGAAGGGATCTTTTGACATCAGTCGTGTGGGAGACAGAACCCTGGAACTGCTCAAACCGCACATCAAAGGAACCTGATCTGGCAGAAATTCGGCTGAATTGTAAAATTGGTCTGAAGTGTCCAATTCGGGGTAAAAAAAACCTGGGTTTAATCCGAACAGCATCCACCCGGCTTAAAAAGTGCTGATAGGCCCTTGGATAGAACCAGAATAGCTGCTTCCGTTTCCACTCTTTGTGCTAAGCTAAGCTAACGGACTTCTCATTCGTCATATTTAATTTGGCCACAAGATATCCTACTGAATTTTTGAGCATTTGAACTTGCACTGAACAAATGCCGCTGTTTTTTCAAGTGGTGAGCGTCTCTTTCCGAGGCGTCTGCTCCAGATCAGATCAGGCACCAGAGGATGACTCTTGCCAACGCTGCATTTCTGAGTCAGCTGCCTTACAGTCAGTAACCGTTGCATTTAAAGCTGTAGCGTGAACATGAATCATCTCATTTATAGCCCCTTGGGTTCCCATGGTGAGAGAGGCGTTTCCCCGAAAGCCTCGATTCCAGTAATGAGTATTTCCAGGAGGCGATCATGAGCGCGGGGTTTGCTGCGGACCACAGGAAGTCGTCTGCATTCAGCTCAGGTGGGGCGTTTTATGAATCACCGACGATTACGGTGCGCTGCCTGTACATCATAAAATGTTGGCCGGCACAGTAAGCAGTAACCTCAGCTCAACGGCGTGCTCGTTCAAAACGGAATCAATGTCTGTTAAAAAGTGAAGACACCAGCGCAACAACGTCGCTCCTCTCCTCGAAGGCTTTTATTCTAATTAAAAGCAATGATTTGTCTCAGATTCAATTTGCTGGAGAAGAGCTGTTAGATGCTGATCCTGTTGGACTAGACTAATCCCTCTGGACACACACACACACACACACACACACACACACACACACACACACACACACACACACACACACACACACACACACACACACACACACACACACACACACACACACACACACACACACACACACACACACACACACAATGATGGCTGTAAGATCCCATCTAAAAGTTGACCAGGTGACAACGAGGTGCAAGTAGCAACTGTCGTCCAACCGATGCTCTGGACTCGGTGAACGACGCGGCACGACATGCAAGTCACGGTTAATTCCTTCCTTCCTCTCCTTAACCACGCTCAGCATGTTGGCCATAACCCTTCTGACAGAGGACAAGTGTAAAACTAAACATCAGTGAAGTAAGGCAAAGTTGAACCAGGAAGTCAGTCGGTAAACTGTGATGGATATTAATAATAGTTTGTATTCTGTTTCAGATTAAGTGTTTGAAGCAGCGGTACTACAAGTTTGAAAATTGCAGAAACAAATCTGGAGGGGGTGGAGCTGTACACCCCTGAATCTCCAGCCGAACTGTCGCTAGTCAAGTTGCATTGTGGGTAATGAAGCAACGGGTTTTGACAAGGAAGAATTATGAAAGGATAAAAATATATATATATATAAAAATCTACTGCATCAATTTTTCCGTCTTTTACGTGTGTGTGTGACGATGTCACAGGACCGTTGTGCTAAACGTCTTCTCTTTTCAGCCCGTCTGACTGCTTGTGTGCTTCTTACATCCCATCCACACAGACGCTTCAGCAGCATTCCTCTCGCCCAGCTCACTTGTGTCTGAGGAGCAGATACACTTCTATCTTAAATAATCAATACAGCCGTCTACACCGGCAGCGTGACGGCTCGAGTCTCACTCGCACGCAAGTGTCTTTTTAGGGCTCACAGTCTTCTTTCTTCGGTTTCTGTGTGGAACTACATTGAGTGTGTATTGGGTTCTGACCCGGGTGAGCACACAGCAGTGCTGGGGCTGCACACTTAAAGAGAGAACACACTGATGGAGGATTGAAGCAGCGCTGCTTTCACTGTAGACAGGTTGTTGCCTCTCGGGCCTCTTTTTTATTATTTAAAATTAACTTTGTAACCAACTTACAATGTTATCTAACTATAAAGCAGGGAATCCCCATCTCTGGGTATGTCCTTTGTAACTCATTAACTGCAGTATCACCAGATCTTTCCTCACTTGTCGAGTGTGGAGTTGTTTGCATGATATAATACAAGACCTTTTTCATCAAACTGTAAATACCGTAATATGGATCAAGAGGGGCACATCTCCAATTCAACCTGTTTTGGGTCTCGGCCTAAAATCCAAAAGGGTTCTAATTTACACTGGAGTCAAAGGCCACTGTGTTCATAGGTACGAGAAAATATATATCCATATATGTATATATACGTGCAGCTGCTGATGGAGATGCCCTGAACCCGACGCAGACAAATCCTTGATTCAGCATTTCTTGATAATTAAAGACCCCTTCAGTGCAACTTGATTGTTAATGCTTCATTATGTTCCGAGTGGCCCGCTTTAAGTGATTGGCCGATCCAAACTGCTGATAGGAGCAGCCCTTGTCTGATCTCTTTAAGTGCAAAGCTTGCGGATAAATCTTCCCTTACACAGTGACAGTAAAACAAGTGCCAAAAGCGGGCCAATTTTCCACTCTGGAGCTGCATTAAGAGAATCAGCGAGGGTGAATCCGTTTAGGGATGAAAGATGAAAGATGGCTGTTGGAGATGGCATGGATCTATATTATTGAGCATTGGGACACTTCCCCAGCATCTCATAGGATCTATATCTGACAGTTGCGCTTAACGTAACATTAAGCTTTTAGCATTTAGCTTCTGCTTGCAATACACGTGGTGCTCACATCACAAGATATAAAGCGTCAGCAGAGAGTTATCCTTTAGCTGAATCTTCCATTGATGATTTGTCATTAAAGTTTTTTTCCCCCCCCCGACTTCCGCTCGCCACAAAGAGCAACCGTGCCAATTGGTACATTGTACTTAATGAGAGTGATTCTACACTAAGTCAGCATCCATCGGGGCACTTGGCAACGGTAGCGGCGCTGCTCCTGGCATAGTCGCCCGCTCTCACCCTGCTGAAGTGGGCCCGGGGCCACGGCTGTGTCGAGGAATGCAGCTAACTCATAAAACAGCTGATAAAATCAGCTGATACAGTATGTAGTGGGGCTGACAGCGGGGGGGGATACAGCTGTTGATTGGTAGCAGTTACACACTTCTTAGATATGTGATCGATTGAAGCTGCAGATATGATGTAAAGCAGGAGCGATGTAGAGGCGGGACTCACTGCTCCTAGTTTCTCAGCTGCGTTGGCTTTCCACAGTCGGATATTCATTTCGTCGGAGCCGCTCAGGATGTATTTGTTGTCTGCCGACCACTTTATGCAGATGACATGCTGCATGCGTTTGGTGTGGTAGACTTCCCTAAACAGAAAAAAAAACAATAAGATATAAAAATAAGGCAATGCATTGCGTTCGTTTGCTGTTGGACAAACAGACAAAGCAAGCAGGTATACAAGATCAAGTGTTAGAATACACAGGATAGGCCTTTTTCAAAGCAGACATTTTGGCTCGTCATGTTGGTACTATTAACATGAACGATGGCTCCGCTCCATTAAAGCTACAGTTGGCAACTTTAATAAAAAATAACTTTATGTCTTATTTGCTCAAGCTGTCCTTTTATCCTGACAGTAGCACATGACATGGATCATCTGTTAAAAACAGAGAAACTCTGCCTCCTCAGTGCTCCTCGTGGCATTTGCAGAGATTCAGTGTGTTCCAAAGTCTTTTCAACAGTCCACGCTCAAACTAAACGTCAAATGAAAACTTGTCTATTTGCTGCAACTTGAAAAACAATAAATGACTCAGAGTGTTAAGCTCCAATCATAAATATCTATAGAATAAAGTAAATAAACTTCATAGCTACCAACACCACTGTGACACCAAGAATACTTATACTGCTCACTCTACTGTGGTTCAGTCAGAAGAACAGAAATGGTGCTTGATTACGGACTAGTAATAAATCCCAGTAAACACGCACGGTAACGGTAATGTTTTCTTAAGCTGGTGTTTGGGGTCATGCTAACCTGCTGTGGCCACCGTCCTTGGGGAAGATGCGGACGGTTTTGTCAAAGCTGGCAGACACAAACTCCTTCCCAGTCGGAGAATAGTCAACATCCAGCACCGCAGAGACGTGGTCCATGTGCACTGTGATTGGCCGGTCCAGGTACCTCATGTCGTACGTGTAGAGGCTGACGAGACAAAGACACAAAATCAGCCCCGTTAGCCAAACTGCGTTTTAGTGGAAAGCGCACCAGTAAAATAATAACAATGGGACGGTGCATTAGAGCAGGACTTTACATTTGTACATTCCTTCAGCTGAAGCTGATTTAGTGCCAACATATATGCAATAATCATGTGAATCACTGGAACAATATTCCACTCACTTGTAGTCTTCATTTGAACATGTGAAGTAATAGGCTTCCATGGGGTTCCAGCACAATGTGTTGCTCCTCATTGTCATGATAACCTGTGGATAGAAATCATAATGTAAAGAAATGGAGGAAGAGAAAGGTTCATTCTTGCAGCAACTGAATGGTCGACCCTACCTTTTTAAGTGGAGCCGATTCTCTCATGTCATACAGTACTATACTTCTGTCAGAGGCACAGCTTGCAAGGAGTTCAGTCTGTGGAAAGACATAAACCGATACACTTTCAAAAGATATCAGCAGGGTGGCTGATCTAAATAACTACAAAATAACCACTTTGATGGAGTTAGGACATGGACAAACGCTCAAGTGTTCTCCTGTGTCTCTGTGACGGGAGGCGGCCCGTCTGAGTGTGGCGGACGCATGGTGACTCACCTCCACAGGGTTGAAGCGGACAGCGCTGAAGCTGTCTACGCCCCAAGTGAAAGAGCGGATTGGGCTGCTCCTCTGCTCGTCCCAGATGTCCACCTGCTGGCCACATGTTGCGAACACAGCATCCTTCTGGTGGTGGTCTAGTCCGGTGAAGACGGTCTGCAAAGGACAAGAATCATTTGGAAACAATGGAAATGTGATATTTCACTGACCCTTTGATGCCATGGTCACCTAAAGACCATTTCATTATCACGATTAAACCACAACTGTCTTTGATAACAATACTAAAGAAAATGTTCCCACTGATCCCACCTTGCCCAGAATAGTGTTGAGTGGCTCCTCTTCCTCTCCGTAACCAGGCGCCTCCATTTTCCAATGCTTGATTGTTTTGTCGTCACCAACCTGTTACGTGCCAAGAAAGAAATACAGAAGCTGTATTAGAGGTCAGCTAATAAAAAAAAAAGACCAACAACTCAGAACACTCTTCTCAGATGTTGAAGGGTAGCGGTCACCGTGAAGAAGGAGGTTCCACAGTAGCGGACGACCATTCCACGGACAAAACCTTCGTGTGCTTGGAGAGTGCGGACACATTCCCGTTTGGTCAGATTCCACACCTTCACCTAAGGATCGAATTAAACAATGAGTGCATAACACTTACAGTGTTGTGCGTACAGCGTCACAGGTTCCAAGAGCGTAGCGTGGGACGTTACTGGCTGAGGTCATGTATTTAGACTTTGGCAGGTAGTTACCTCCCCATCGCAGGAGCCAGAGAGCAGGGTGGAGAGGCTCCTGGTGTGCTTGGCCATGCAGTTCACCCCGTCTCTGTGTCCATCCAGAGAGGCCAAGAAAGGCTTGGCAAACACCCTCTCGAGCTTGGTGGCATTCAGGGCCCGGGTGTACTCTCTGCTCACCTCAAACGGATGGAGCGTAGGGTCATAGTTTCTGGGGACTAACAACAGAGAGTAGTCACTTCTTAATGAACTGTAAAAGGACATCTTAGTTGGCTGAAAGATGATATTCGTGTGTTTCAATGTAAGCAATTTAGCTGAATAACAATACAGTAAATTGCATTCAACATGACATTCCATGGTCTTATTCATTTGGAGTAATTCAAACACACTTAAGTTACATATTATTGCTGCACACATGTTATAGCCTCATTCACAATTTCCATTCAGTGACCTTAAATAGCTGCTAGTCCGATGCTAATGGTATAGCTGTTAACTATAGTTACGTGCACATGTTCGAAATGCATCCTATTTGCTATTTTATATCGAAGCTTGCAGACAACGACAGTTTCTCCAAATATAGTTCGCATTGTCTTTCATGCAACAATATCCAGATTTGTAGAATGACGAAATTCGACTAGCTTTATTATGATTATGATGTTTGATGAGAAAAACTGGCTAGCACTAGCACACTGTTTAGCCTATACGAGATTAAGGTTTACCACTCACCACGTTGAATATCTAGTTTGGTCTCCCGGACGTAATCATCCGGGTTCCTCGAGAGGACTTTAACCTTCATTTGGTAGGAGAATGAAAATGGAAACACACTTAGAAATTGCCGTTAGCCTTAGGTTTAACAAGAAAAATATTAGCAAGCACAGGCCATGTGTTGATGAAGAAGAAAATCGTCTGACCGCGTTGCATTGTGGGATGTTCAGTCCTCCTGCCTGCGTCACTGAGAGCTATCAAGGTGCAACATTTAGCAGAGAAAGACCGGAAATACACAGATTTGGTCCTGAAACTGCTTCAAATTAACGGCATTGACCAGGTTACGAACAGACTTTTATATTGACTTCTACAACCTTGGTTCACTTTCATCAGGACCTTTATAAAAAGCACATTTACGTAACAACCTTTACACCTGAGTACGCTCAGTGCCACTTTTGTGTTGTATTAAAAATAAATCCCGAACTAAAGTCCCTATTATAGTTTATCGTTCTCCTAAATGGTTTTATTTTGAAGGTTGTGGCCGGAAGCACTACTCTAAATTATGATATTTTGACATTTACTAAATACTAGCACCAAGGTCGAGCAGTGTCGCTGGTGCTGTACATTTTGGATAACGTTACCTCAGACATGGCGGGGCACCGCATGTTAGAAATGTGGTTCACTTGCTAAATGCAGTGATAACCAGGATGTTATAGCGGTGTCAATGAGTTGTCGTCTGGGTTCTACAGAGGAATATATTTTTTAGACTTTGCATTACAGGAACTAGCTAGATTAATTAACGTCACCGGTAAACATGAGTTCCGCTCCTAATCACGGTACCGGCAACGTCACGGAGCCGGGGTCCCCCAAGCACGTTTCTGCTGTCTTCAGACACGTGAAGGTAGAAAACCTGGTCGCCGGGCTCAGTGGAGGAGTGGTGTCCACTCTGGTGCTTCACCCTCTGGATCTGGTCAAAATCAGGTTTGCAGGTAACGTCACAATACGACATTATACTTGCATTGTTGACGCTTGTCTCATGTAATAATGCCACCAGAGTCATTTGCAGTACTATACTTTCTTGTCAGTTAGCAGCTATATGGAGCATGAACCAACTGTTTATTTTTCCTTGAATGGAACTAAATGTGCAGGCCATAAATCTGGTATATTAAAGTTGATTTGCTTAATGCCCGCAGTGCCATGCTGCGATGGCGTTGTTGGTGTCTTATGTCCGATGACTTAAATGTTTTTGATGTGCTTTCAATTTAGTAAGTGATGGATTGCAATTAAGACCCAAGTACAGTGGCATGTTGCACTGTATGAAGAGTGTCTGGCAGCAGGAGGGACTCCGAGGACTCTACCAAGGAGTGACACCCAATATTTGGGGAGCCGGAGCATCTTGGGGTCTCTACTTCTTTTTGTACGTAATCTATAAACCTTTTGGATCATATCTTCCAACATTAATAATTCACATGAATTGTCTGACCTTTTTTAAAAAACTATCTATGACGCATGTTTTCCCCCCCCCCACCCTTACAGCTACAATGCAATCAAAGGGTACACTAAGGAGGGCCGTCAAACTGAACTGAGTGCCACAGAGCACCTGGTGTCCGCGGCCGAAGCAGGTTAGTCCCACATGTATCTGACCACCGCTGCCCCGCCGACACGCTCGCCCAATCAGCACACGGTCAACAACTACGGCCAGATAATGCCGCTCCGAGCCGGCCTTAGCAGACAGGAGGCAGATGCCAATTGGTACACAAGCCCTTCTGTTCATTTCGGTCAGGGGGTCACGTGGATCTGCTTCCTGCTGGTCAAATAATAATACGGTGCTCTATTGGGGTAAGATGGCAGAAGTCATCCATATCCATAGTTTAAGGGGAGGAGTGCTTTGCGATGTGACACATGATAGTGTAAAAGTAACCCCTTTTGTTAAAAGGGGTTTTGACTGTGGCTATGAAGTAGTCAACAACAATGATAGATTCATTTTGGCCTTCAGATTGTGCTCAGATGGTATTTAGGAAATCAATGTGCGAGTCAGGCATGATCAAAAGTCATGACATCGATGTTAAAATGTGGCCGTGCACTCACCGTGAAACACCGTTTAATGCTTATCATCCTGTGCTCTGGGACCTCTAGTCTCTGTAGAAACAGCAGGGCAGTTTTGTCCGGCACCAACTACCACATCACATTCAATTAACTTCACTTAGGTCACGTCTCTTTCCGTTGAGGAGAGCCGCTTGATCCCGTCTTGCAAGGGTGTCGATTTTGAGTTGCAGCCAAATGTCGTCAACTTCATTTCCAACACTGCCTGCTTGTCCTCACCTAGGCATCCTGACGCTCACCCTAACCAACCCCATCTGGGTGACCAAGACCCGGCTGGTCCTCCAGTATGACGCCGACCCGACCGGTAAACAGTACAAGGGGATGATCGATGCCCTGGTCAAGATCTACCGCCACGAGGGAGTGCCGGGACTGTACAAGGTGTCATGATCAGTGTATCTCTGTACTTTTTAGTTGACCGTTATCCTACTAGGCAGACATTATTATTTTTAATTGATTCATTAACCACCACTAGAGGGCACCAACAGCCTACATTAGCTTTAGTAGAGAAGCTCCATGTGATTTCTATTTGCCTGGAAGGATAATTGTAACCAAATGACTCAGTGGAAATTTGACAGTATCTTTTAAATCTGCAGAGAGCCACAGATGTAGACAACGTGGTGGACTTTTCTAGCCATGCCATGGGTCTATTTGTGCGTCATGAAAGGTCGCCTTACAAAGCATGTACTCGTCTTAGGGTTATGTTCCCGGTCTGTTCGGCACGTCTCACGGAGCGCTGCAGTTCATGGCCTACGAAGAGCTCAAGAGAGACTACAACAAATACAAGAAAGTGCCTTCAGATGCGAAGCTGGTGAGTCAATAACCCCACGAGCCACAACCCGTCTGGCAACATGCTCTGTGTTTTTTTTTAATAAAAGTCAGGCAACAAAGCTTGTAACGTTTTTCAGTGTAATAAGGCTGAGCCCACAGCGGATAACCAGCAGTGACTCATCAGTTTTTCCTACCCTGCTCACTTGTCTCTCCATCTGTTTGTCCGTGCAAACAGAGCTCATTGGAATACATCACAATGGCAGCGGTATCCAAAATATTTGCCGTGGCCACAACGTACCCGTATCAGGTGGTGCGAGCTCGTCTGCAAGACCAGCACAATAGATACAATGGAGTTATTGATGTCATCAGACGGACATGGAGGTAGGACACTGATCCGCTGCTAAAAGGGGGCCAAACATGCTATCCTACTCAGTTTCCAAATGTGGCTGTTAAGTCACGTCCAATTAGAGCCGTGGTCATGTTTCCCCCCTCTCTCTCTCTCTGCAGGAACGAAGGCGCCGCCGGTTTCTACAAAGGGATCATCCCCAATGTGATCCGGGTGACTCCCGCCTGCTGCATCACGTTTGTAGTTTATGAGAATGTGTCTCGCTACCTCCTGGGACAAAATCAGTGAGGCCTAAAAGCGCAGCGCTGACAGCCTGCGAAGACTCTGAGTTCACACTGACGCTTTGGTGGCATTCAGAGAAACTCTCGGCGCAGTGTACATGTAAAGGTGCAGATGCGAAAAGCATTTGTTTGCACTGGGAATGACTGGACAATAGTTGCCAAAACTGAGCAACTAAACGCCAAAGGACATGCAGCCTTTTTATGATACGTATGTCAGCAGAGGAGGTTGCTAAACGTCTTGTCACAATTATGTTTACATTTGATGTTTTCTGGCAGCAGAAAGGGGAACACGCTTATGAAAAGCTGATTATTAACAGCAAAATTGTAGATCTCAGGGTTCCAGTTGCACGTGTGTGTCGTATGCGTTTCTCTTTGAAATTATTGCTTTATGTGAACATACAACAGCAATTTGGGATTATTTTTGTTTATCCCCATAATTCCTTTATTACCTGGCTACAAATTGTAACTGCTTTTGTTATAAACCCCAAACTGCTTTGTCTGCATTGTCGTGTTGGATTTATACATTAAATGTATAACTTTGTGGCTACACTGAATTTAGCGCAGCGTATTTCAAAGCTCCTAAACATCACAAGTAGTTAGAAAGTTTGAGTTAAATTCTTAATAAAAAAAAAAAAAAAGATGACTTTATTAACAGTAATAACAAATATAAACATGGCACATGAGTACATAGTTTAAATATTGTCAATGTCTTGTCACAATGTCTGTTAAATGGTTACTGTGCACCAGCAGCAGCACCCATAAGCAGAAGAGCTACAGTACAAAGGTTATTCCTGGTAGACAGAATGACACAGTATTCTTGTTTATAGGCCTGTCAACTAGTATTTAAAAAGAAAACATTCAAGTTCCCATCAGTGATGCTGTGACGCCTCAGCAAACCGTACCTGATCGTTTTGGAGGGCCAAATAACATACTGCCACACTACCAGGACCGGCCCCTCCCTTACATGTAACTTATTTTTATTTTATTTGGGCAGTTCCTCAATGATAACCCTGGATACTGAATTCCACCCTGTAGATGCGTCACCTCTGGGATAGTCGGCACAGGTCCCGACCCACACGGCCACGTCCACCAACCCTGCTTTCACTCCCTCACACAGCCCTTCGACTGCAGAGAGGGGGAGGGGGGGGAGGGGGGGGGGGGGGAATAAGACGGTACAAATTAATTTCAGGGAACAACCCAAACTTATTTTCTGACACAGTGATGAACTTGCCAAATTGGAAGAGTGTAACTTTAATGAAAAGACTTGTTTCCCAGCATCCACAGCAGTTAAATGACCATTTACAGGAATAGCTCGACATTTTTTGGGAAATGTGCTAAGTGAGCCTTCTGCCGGTTAGCTTAGCACAAAGAGGTGACGGCTAGCTTAGCTCCAAAATAATACAAATTTAATATTTGTCATAGTCTCTAGCCTTGTCCGTGGTCAAAGGTAATGAAAGCTTGGAGCAGTAACTTCCTGAAGGCGCCTGGTGAAGTTAAGTGCTGCTGGCTAAGAAATAGTGCAGCACATAACCGCAACTTAACATTTTTACAATCAAGTTTTTGAAACAACTAAACAAACTAGATATAACTTGTTACATTGTGTTGGATGGATTTTGTCACATTTGGACGGAGCCACGCTATCCGTTTCCCCTTGTATGCTAAGCTAACTGGCTGTAGCTAAAGCTCATCCAGCTAACGTCTCACTCTCGTATTTCCCAAATGTTGAACTGTTGCTTTAAGCTAAAGTATTGTATAGCAGTGGAAAACACTATTGTTGGTTCAGGTTTATTGCACAATGACTTGAGTCGTACCCGAGGACGTTCTGTGGATGTTGATGGTTGAGTTGAGCTCAGGACTTCCTTGGTCTAAGTAGATGATGGACTCTATGGGGAGGGGTCCGGCGCACTCCGCCCCATTGAAGGTGAAGTACCACCTCTGGCAGCATGCGTTCTTACACTTGAGTCTGAGGGAGCCACTGAAGAGGACCCTGAGGGTGCTGTCTGAACGCAGCTTGGTGAACGTACAGTCCTGCAACACAGCACAGGGGAGTTAAAGCTCTTTGATGCATTGTGGTGGTTGTATAAGATTTCTGTGAAATTATTGGAACCCACGTTCCCCAGAAACGTGTCAGTCGCGGTGCCATCATACTTACAGCCACTTTACCCAGGTCGATGCCATAATTCAGAGAGTTCCAGGCACACTGCTTGTAGTTGGGCCTCCAGGCCTCCTCGAAGATCTCGTTGATGCACTCGCCTTTCTCGCCTTTGATCCCGTCCCGCCCAGGGATGCCCGGCGTCCCCGGGATGCCGTTGGTTCCGGGGTTGCCCTCTCTGCCGGCAGTGCCTGCTGGCCCCTGTATGCAACTGCCATACTGTTAAAAAAATGGGAAAGAGGAAGTGGTGATGAAGGCATGCAACAACATCAGTAGTCTATTGTTATCTAGCTTCCTGTTTCAGATTTGATTTTTTCCTCCCTGTGGGGGGGGGGGGGTAGGTCCCTGTTTTGGCCTGCATGCACCTTAACGCTGCCATTCATCCACCCATCGCACACAAGAAGTCAGATTCCATGAGGAACTGAAGGCCCGGTGACAGCCTGAATTAGTATGTGTTCGGCCACACATCTAACGCTGTGATTCATTGTCCAGCCGAGTCTCCTGCTATGTTTAAACTGATGCTGCATCTTACTCGAGCTGACTCAAACACACACACACACACACACACACACACACACACACACAGAGAGAGAAGGGGGGAGCTTGCCAAAGCTGCCCCACCACATACAAAGACAGACACAATGACGATCCAAATAGCTTTGCGTAATGTGTTCCTCAATGAGACATTTCCACCAACAGATTACAGTGCGTGGGTCAGCTTTTGAGGCCTTTTTTTAGGTTGGGTTTTAATTTTGGTTATGTGATCTGTAAGCGTCCTTCCGCTGCATTCATTCAGTCGGGGCTCAGACACAAACTGACACGTAGAAGTACGTCTTCACCCTTCAGCAATGCGCTGATGCCAAAAGGATTCGGGTCTGGGCTTTTTTTTTGTTGGGTCATTGCTGCCCTTTTTGCTCAGCATGCAGCTGTGGAGCAGTTTTAGAGGCACATGGCCAAAAGGCAGGAGAGGAGAACAAAGAGTTTTTTTACACCAGTTTCAACATCTGGACTTGAGTCACTGCGATGAGGTAGAATCTGGAAAAGGGCTTTTAACATAGGGAGGATTACGACAGTCTAATGTCAGCTGCTGCGAAACAGATGCTTGCGTGTGCTTTAGCCATTAGCGTGCGGCTATGCCGGAGCAACCTGGAGATGTGAGGTCCGACGTCATCTCTGTGGGGAAACTGGGGAGCCTGTGATGGGACCAACAGATCGTGGTTTGGCATGCATGTGCTGTAATAGACCTGGAAATTGTCCTCAAGGGAAAGGGACAAAAGTTCCAAGCACCTTGGCTGAAATGTGGAAAGGCAGAGCCCGTCTGGTTGATAGTGAGCGAGGCAACGTCTCAGAGTTTTATTAAGGGTTGGGTTTTTGGAGACATTTCAAAGCAGACTAATGAATGAAACCTCTGTCTTTATTTTTTGCAACACAGCTGACTTTTATATTAACTTCCAGTCTGCTGTTTCTGTAGTGGTGCCGTCTGCCTACATGAATTACACAGTCGGCCTCTACTGAATATTAGCAGCACACAGTCTAGTACTGTAACTGAAGCATAAAGGCTGCATTTGCTGCAAGAAAGTGCTGAGGAATCAGTATTATTTCATGCATTAGTCAACACCGAAGCACGGGCCGAGGCTCTCCCGGAGCATGCACAGCGAGGATATGATGCTTGGCTTTGGGACTTTCTTTTTCTTTTAGATTCGCAGGATCTCGAGAGGATGCAAAACAGGATTTTATGATTACCGTGTTGTTCAAATGAGCAGATCTTCCTTCTCCAGAGTGTCTAGTGCAGTTGGGCTTGTCTGCGTCATTCCCAGTGCACTAGATATACAAATGGTAACATAAGGTGCTATTCATTAAATCCTTCTGCTGTGGTGGTCTCTCAACTGTGGAATATGACTTTGGAGGCTAATGGAGAACAAACTGTTGTGGCTCTCAAAGTGGGGTATGCAGACTTCTAGGAGACCCCGAGGGGGGGGGGGGGTCCACACTGAGTACCAACAAAATAAACACTAGTTTCACTTTCATTTGACTCCCCAGAGATTGAGGAGAGAAATGAGTGTCCACTTTGTTCCTTCACTCTCCACCTTCAGCAAAGCAAGGAGGATTATGTGATTCTAGACAAAGATACCCTAAGAGATATATATATATATATATATATAATTCTGAAATTTATATATATATAATTTCAGAATTTCCTCTCAAAACCAAAGCCGTTTTTAAACTAGTAAGAAAGCCAGATGATAACAAAGACAGAGACAGACGGACAGTATGAGCCAGACCCCAACTTCCTGTTGGGGATTTTTCTCTCTGTCCTCAGTCTGCTGGAGAGCAGCCAGACCTGGAATAACAGAGAACCAGCTGACCAAACAAAAGATAGAAAACAGCATTTCTCATCTGCTGCGGGGACCAGGTCATTTAGGAGACCATTGTTTTTTGCCAAAGCTGTGACCACACTCATAGCACTGTAAGCATACATACATCAGCAGATTGCATTTCCTATGCTTTTTTGTGTGTGAAATCAGTTGTTTAAAGAAGTGATCTCAGGCTGATGTTTCAGGAACTTCACACGCAAACGTGCCTCATCAACGTTAACATAGATGCAATAAAAATACATTAAATCGCGATGAATGGAAATAAATCCACTTGAGTATAATTACTATAATTTCACGTGAGCCCATTTTTGATGATTTACCGTTAAGACAAAACCACAAAATCTCTCCAAAACGCATAAGTCTCTCGTGGAGCGGCACGTGTCTTAACATTTGTTTGGGGGTAATGATCATAGATCTTACCTTGTCGCCGTCAGGATCCTTTCGGTATCCTCTATTTCTCACCTTTTCCACGCCATAAAGAGGTAAAGCCAAGCAGACAAGCAGCAGCAGGCGGGCAATGAGAGGAGACATCGTGTATAGACGGCTGTGTGCGCGCGCGCTCTGGAGAGATGTGAGGCGACGGGTTGATTCCAACTCCAGACAGCTCTAGTCCAGAGGAGGGCAGGACGAGGAGGGAAGGAGCCAGTCTGATACGTTCCCTGATGGAAAAAAAGAGTCTCACAACATCCCTACGATAAACACATGTGCTATATAAGCCTACCAGTGTAGCCTACATGTTGAGTTAATGTGACCAGATTTGTCTGCAAAGATACAAGTGGTGTTTCATCCATCTTAAATAACAGTTACTGACTCACACATATTCTTTATTTCTTTATATTTTATTAAAATTAAATTGGATTGATACAAAATTCAGACAAGATAGGATTGATACAAAATTGATACAAAATTCAGACAAGATAGGCTACATAAAAATAAAAAACAGTAAAAAGGGCTGACAAAAGTTGTATAGAGCATTTCATAGACTACACTATACAACCCCTGTCCACATGCTGGAATAAGAATATACAGGTACAACAGGAAAGGACTGACGAGGACTCCCTTTTAATTGGCGTTAATGGAGTTGTCTTCCAAATATAAAAAGGCACAGAGCCTCAAAGGAAGAATCATTCCCTTACACAGCAAAACAGACATTACAGCATGACGGATAAATCATGGAAGGTGTTCTGGAAGCACTTGAAGGAGAGATTATGGTCCGTGACCACGTTAGGAATAACCTGAACAAAGCCCCAATTTCTCTCTGTCTTTCCTCTTTGTTTATAACTATTCTTTACTTATTAGTGGTTTGTGCTTCTTTCACAAATAGTGCAAAGCATGTTTGATTTGTTTCCTCAATTGGATTTCTAAATCATATGAACACACACACACACACACACACACACACACACACACACACACACACACACACACACACACACACACACTACTCAAAGGGAGGCACATTCTTGTAGAAAACTATAAAGCTATACTTTATCCAAATTCACAAGACACTTCTTTAAAAATGTTAATGTTAAAGATGCGGCTGCACAGTAAGTGTTTGTGCAATAGAAACTAGTAGGAATCAAAACAAACAAGTGAAAGTACGGTCTTTGAAGGAAAGCGTGAAAATCACAAATTCATCTGAAAACCAAGTCAAGTTTAAGAGTACGCCTTAGTCAAAGGAGCAGTTAAGTAGCACACTTTTTACAAGATGAGGTTTTTCACTGGAAAACGTCTTTCTAGGAAAAAAAACAATAAGACATTCAAAAAACTGTTTTACCACAGGAAGACTTTTCTTTAAGTAGAATGTTTGGCAATATCGTGACCTTTTTAAAACGTAACTCTCAGTGTAGCGACTCGTAACAGTGAAAGAATTCTTTGTTTCTAAAAAAAAAAAAAAAATAGAATATTTACATAAATATTGAATGTATTTTCTAGGGTGCATTCTATGTCATTGAGCTACAAATCGGTAGGTGTATCGGTGGATCACAGCTGAGGTGCTGCAACATTTCGGTAGATAGCAAATGGCCAAAAAGCTCAGTAAAGCTGAAAGACACAGTCGCTCTGAATACCCCAACCCCCTAAAAGCCAGATTCTGGTCCAAGCATACCACATTCAAAATACTCGAGGTATGTGACATTCTGCTGGCAACGGACATTCACTGACTACAACGTAACCAATACAATCATGCACAGACACATGAAACATTGTGGCTGAGTGGATTCAAGGATGGATGGATGGACACATTTGGGGACGGGTCCGATGTCTCAGCAGGGGCTGTCCTTTGCGTCCTTGCTCTCCCCGGGCACCTGGTGAGCCAGCTGGCGGGTGCTGTGTGACGGGTTTAAAGCCGGGTGCTGCTGTGTGCTGGGGCCGTGCCTGGCCTCCGACAGCTCGCTCCTCGGAGTCACCCTAAAGCGGCACGGCAGGGATTATCTGTGGTCATTACGTGGACAGATAAAAGTACTGTATAACAAAAAAACAACAGGCTGCCTACACAGCTGGGATGCAACAGAAATGTCTATTATACCAACATGTTAAATACTGAAAGTAGTGTAAGTGTGCATATCTGTGCTTATCTGAACTGCCAGTGAAGGTATGTATTTCACATCTGTCTCACTTACCTCCCATCTGGGACTCTGTGCACGCTCTCGGAGCGGCTGCTGATCTTACAGGAGCTCCCCCCTTTGCTACGTCTCTCTCCCCCTTCCCTCTCCCTCTCCCTCTCCCCCCTCCTGGAGCTTCGGCTGGAGGTGCCCCTGTCCACGTGCTCCCTCGCCGAGGCCTCGGACAGAGAGCCGTGCGCGCGGGGCTCGTGATTGCCCAGCGCAGAGGCCCCGTGATTGGTCGCGGTGGACGCGTTGGTGGGCACGGTGCCGGTGCTCGTGCCCATGGACTTGGAGATGACCTTGAGCTTGTGGGAGCTCGGCTTGTAGTGCTTCTTCTTGTGCTGGACGCGGCTGTTGTGCTTGAGGAAGAACTCGCAGGACTCCTGCAGCACCCGGCGGCTCTCAGTGATAGGACTGTGGGACAGAGAACACGAGAGGTTATGGTGAAACTGCACATTCATTTCTCATGGGAGGTGAATGTGAGCATGTGACAGGACAGGAGGTCTTACTCTCTCTTGCGGGTCCTGTTGAAGAAGTAGGCCCACTCGGAGCAGGTTTTTTTACTGCTGACCCAGAACACGGCAGATATGCCGACCACCAGCGTCATTAAGTATTTCACCAGAAACAGGGAGAGGTCAGGGCGGTCGTGCTCTTTTGTCTGCAACAAAGAGACACAAACAAAGTGTTTAACTGAATAAACCAATTTAAAAGACAAAAATAGAGCTTTCAAACTTTAGGGCTCGGACATATTTAACAAAGGAACAAAGGACTAAGCTACTGTAGTTTGTTTTCTCTTTTACATTGTCCTCTTTATAGGTTTTCTGAGATTTTTCCTCTTTCTCCTGATGATTCTCACACAATAACTTATGTATTACACATCGCATTTAGGAGTAAAAGTGCTTTCTATATGTACAGCCATTTTAAATTAATTTAAAAAATATATAGATGTTGTTTTGTGACTGTTGTTCCTCCATAATTAATGCTATGTATATGTATTTTTTGTAATGTATTTTTATGGCAAAATGTCCTCCTGTGTCAGAAGGCAGCTCACAAAGACTTGTATTTAATGTGGTGTATCCGTTCTTTTTCCGTTCAAGTAGCTATTTGTGTTAAATGATGTAAATCAGACCGCATCCAAAGCTTCATTCCATCCTATTTTTAAAGCTTGCAAACTATTTTAGGCCTTTTGAGCGTTTATTAGTCATTTGAACGTTAAGGACGTATATTGACTTTATACTTTATACACACGCTAAGATTAGCTTAGTGCTCCTATTTAGTCAGCCATAACAAGCATCAACTGAATAAGTGGGCATGATTAACAAGTTGGAAAAGTATTTTCTATTGTCTCCTTTGGCCTTAACTTGTTCAGAGCCATTACACCTCCACGGCTACCTTGGAGGGGCAGGGGATGCTGTACTCCTGACAGTGGTCGTGGATCCAGGTGTTCTCCCAGGTGCTGCGGTGACTCTGTTCGTAGGTGTAGCAGACCAACAGGGTGACCAGCGGGACCAGGTAGAGGCAGCTGAACACGCCGATGCGGATCATGAACTTCTTCAGCTTCTCCTGGTTGCGCTCGTCATGCTGGATGACCTGCCGCACGTGGTTGAGAGAGACGATGCCCGCCAGGATGAGGAAGAGGCCGACCACGATGCCCACGCACAGAGGAGCCAGGACAAAGTAGCGCAGGGCGTCCAGGTCGTAGAGCCCCACGAAGCAAACGCCGCTGATGTTGTCCCCTTCGACCTTGTTCAGAGCCAGCAGCATGACGGTTAGCACCCCGGGGATCCCCCAGGCAGCCGAGTGGAACCACACCTAAAAGACAGAAGCCACCTGGATCAATACTCTCAACAGCGTCCGCCATTTTCCAGGGGAGTTTGCTCATTCTATATTTACATTCTCGTAAACTCTTAAAACCCCTTTACCGCTTTCTTTTCTATGGCCTCACAGCTCCACTTGGGTCCAGCTGCCAGGAACCAGGTGATGGTGAGAATGACCCACCAGACGATGCCGGCGATGGAGAAGAAGTAGAGCAGCATGAAAAGCAGAGTGCAGCCTTTACTCTGAGAGCCCAGCACCACCGTGTCCACGCCGGCCGGCTGAGCCGCTTTGGTGCAGGCCGCGTTGTTCCCCAGCAGGAAGCCGATGAAGTAGATGAGCGACACGAAGCTGTAGCAGACGGCGTAGAAGATTATGGGGCGCTCCGGGTAGCGGAAGCGCTTGACGTCGATGAGGAAAGTGAGGAAGGTGAAGAGCGTGGCACCCAAGCAGATGATGGAGCACACGCCGACGAAGTTCTTGGCGAACTCGATGTCGTGGGGTTTGAAGTACATGTTGGAGCAAGGCGGAGCACAGTCCTGGACGCCCAAGAAAGAGGAGCCGTAACCCGGTTTGGTCTTCAGCTGCAGTGGGCACCAGAAGCCAAGGTCCCGCTTAGCCGATGAGGAGCTCATTGGGGTGGTTGCGGGGAGCGTCGGACCACCGGGAGAGCTACACGGGTCCAATCTAGTTGAAAAAACAAACAAACAAACCTTTCAAGGAACTGATCAAGTTTTCTCTCGTGGATCGTCTGTAATGGCGGGTTTCTCACCCGTCACACTGTAGCTCAGGAGGCCAGGTGATACCAAAGATTCGGATATCCTCCTCGCAGTCCGACAGGACGGCCTCGCACTGCTCTCTGCACGGACGGATCACCTTGTTCTCCTCGGTGCATGCTGGGACAAAGGCTTGGCACAGGAAGTGGTGGACGTCTGGAGAGCAGCGCAGGATTGTCAGGGGCATGAACGGCTGGGGACAGAGTGACAAGTTACGGTTTACTGAGAACGACGTGGTCAATATGAGAGGTTGCGATCCCTGCTTGACGTTGATCTGAAAAAAATGCATGAACTTGCCAAGTGTTTTCTAAGAGAGTAAGTATTTACACTTTCAGATTAGATTTAAAAATCATTTTCAACCCTGAAAACGTGATCATTTCACGCAGACGGAAGCAATCTCTTTTCTTGTAAAAGAACTGGATGAATTGAATTTGACCTCTTCAGGCCTGTAAGGAAAACTTTAGTTGACCTGGTTATAATAACCCATAGACATATAGAAGTGGTGATGATGGGTCACAAGTCGACTTTGCTTCATTATAAAGAGTCAGGAACCAGTAATGTTTTGGGAACCTGTTGCTCTACATAGACGTACTAACTTCATTTTGTTGATCTGCAGCGATATATAGCGCCACACAAAGGGGCCCATTCACTGGCTGGGAACCATATTCTTCCATTTCAACGCGCAGGTCAAAAGCTTGAGGACCGAGACATGGAGGGGGGGTTATAGGTGGCAGGAAATGACTGCTCGGACGTTTGGAAACACACAACGACTGGCCAGGAGGGCTGGAATGCACAGAGCTGTTGATAGGTTAGGCTGCTGCTGAGCCACTGTGTTGGTGTGTCTACTACAAAATGTGTGGATTCATCAGTGGCATACACACAGACCATTCTAAATCCTTGGGTTTTGAGTAAGCGTATATTTTATAGGCTCCTTTTTTATTGCTTCTAAACTGCTTATATCACCCGGTCTACGTTGTTCACTCAGCGCTAAAACCACATGGAAGCTTTAGAAGCAGTGCAGACTCTTTGTTTGAACCGCATGGACCATTATCAGACCAACAGCCTATACTGCTAATATTTGTACACAAAACAAACGCATGCATTCCAACACAGTCCACTATTCACTGATTCCTCTCCGCTTTTTTTCCCCCCTGAAATCCAGTCTGGCAGTGGGCCCGAGTCTCTGGGGCCCGTCTGACAGTAAGCGTCCTTGTTTCTCTCCAGCGGAGGTCCTGGACTCCTTCTCGATTCCTCCCCATTGCTCAACAATCTGACCTTTATTTGCTTTACGGCAGAGTTACTGTAAAAACTGCCCTCGTTTCAGAAACCTTCGAACAGGATCAGCAGCACAAGTTGAGCTGATTCGCTCTGGGAAAAAAAAAGGGAAAATCCTCTGCGGATAATTTCATCGCAAAGTATTTCAAGGATTAAATGATTTTTGAAAAAATGGCTAGAAAATCACTTTTCAAACTTCCACTCACTTTTAAGACCCTCAAGTGTTCCCCGTCCGTTACAGTACTTCAATTACTCTTTCCGTTCTCTTTGTGTTCTAACGCTTCAAACTGTTCTGCTTCAAACGCTGGCACACACTGGTGGAATCTGGGACCAAGGGCGGAAAAAGGTTATCCCTCCTCCGGAAAATCCTACTGATAGGCTAGACTGATCCCATAACGCAGCCCAGGTCTGCTTGATTATAGAGTCGGGGCTTTGTGATAAATCACTGCACGCTTTCAAAGAGAGCTATGTATAGTATGTAATGTTGAATGTAGGCCAGAGAGTGTGAGCATGTCACCTGGGAGACAGGACCGTAGAGGTAGGACCGTGTACAGGGGGGAAATGAGTGAGTGATTAACAGAGAGAGAGAGAGAATACTCGTCGTGGTATGCCGGGAAGGCTTTGTGTGAGAGACTGGGTGTGTCCCTCCCCTTCCTCCAGAAATCAAAGGCCCCTCACAACAAAGTCGACAAAGTTAGCCCGTGGCCAAGGTTGCTGCTGTGAAGTAAGAAGCCTATACCTTCGCCAGATGCCACACAATAGACTCCTTCAACAGATCACTGTTCACACTCTGACACCAAATGTGTGTAACCGAACCCCGGCCTTCAGGAATGCCAGGACGCTAAACGCATCTCTACAGATATTGAGTTCGCGGCCGAGGAGAGACGCAGGACCACACTCGGTCTAAAAAGACATGTTACAAAAACAAGGCCAGTGACAAAAGTCAAAATTTGAATTGTCTCTAACTTTGTAGGAATATATTTATTATAATGATACTGCAGTTATTGTGCATATGTTTACACTTTTTTCATATGAGGCTAAAAACTTTTGTGGAAACGGTGTCTGAACATGAAGTGTCTGGGTGGGCGTTTTCCATGGCAACTGTTGAATGACATTTGAGTGCCGGCGTAACTAGGAAACGCTCGGTCAACTTTTGTGGTGCAAGTTATAGCCCTGCCACCACACAAACAATGATATAAAACATTCCCCCCCCCCACCCACTCTCAACAAGCACACATCGCATTTGTTGCGTACCATTAGCGATGTAAGAGATTTGTCCCTTTACAACAGTGAATATTTAAAGGACCCATCATGTTTGTAGTCTACTTGCAAAGAGGAAGGTAGCCAGCTAGGCGAAATAGCTCACCGACTAGCCAGCTAGGCGAAATAGCTCACCGACTAGCCAGCTAGGCGAAATAGCTCACCGACTAGCCAGCTAGGCGAAATAGCTCACCGACTAGCAAGAGGCGAAATAGCTCACCGACTAGCCAGCTAGGCGAAATAGCTCACCGACTAGCCAGCTAGGCGAAATAGCTCACCGACTAGCGAGCTAGGCGAAATAGCTCACCGACTAGCCAGCTAGGCGAAATAGCTCACCGACTAGCAAGAGGCGAAATAGCTCACCGACTAGCCAGCTAGGCGAAATAGCTCACCGACTAGCAAGAGGCGAAATAGCTCACCGACTAGCCAGCTAGGCGAAATAGCTCACCGACTAGCGAGCTAGGCGAAATAGCTCACCGACTAGCCAGCTAGGCGAAATAGCTCACCGACTAGCGAGCTAGGCGAAATAGCTCACCGACTAGCCAGCTAGGCGAAATAGCTCACCGACTAGCCAGCTAGGCGAAATAGCTCACCGACTAGCCAGCTAGGCGAAATAGCTCACCGACTAGCAAGAGGCGAAATAGCTCACCGACTAGCCAGCTAGGCGAAATAGCTCACCGACTAGCGAGCTAGGCGAAATAGCTCACCGACTAGCCAGCTAGGCGAAATAGCTCACCGACTAGCGAGCTAGGCGAAATAGCTCACCGACTAGCCAGCTAGGCGAAATAGCTCACCGACTAGCCAGCTAGGCGAAATAGCTCACCGACTAGCCAGCTAAGCAAATTAGCTCACTGACTAGCCAGCTTCTGAAGACTAATGGACACTGACATTTATAGACTACAGCCACTCACAGCACGACACATTTAAATTATTTTGATATGATATTCATTGACGTTAAATGTGTGAATTGAATTCTCATTTTATTTACAAGCAGATGAAGCTTCCTTTTTCTATCATAGGCAAATATAATTATAACTCTTCATGGAAACCCAGACTAATGAGATTCCTTAAAATGTGGGTCAACAGCTGTGAAACCACTTAACATAAAGTTTCCCCCTTAAAGCACTTTAAGTTTGGGAAAAGCAACTTATTCCAAACTGTATGACAGTATCACAGATATGTTCGGTTTCGGTGTGTTCCAGTTCATCGTTGAAGATCAAACCTCATATATTCGGAATGTTGTTTTTTGGGACAACCACGAGAATTTGAACAATGTTTAGTGTTAAGCCAAATATTTGCCAATATCACAACCAAAAGGCCGGATCATATCTGTTGGGTCTTTAAATTAAGAATTGATTAAGAAAAGTCATAACCAAACAATACATACAATATGTTTAAATTAAAAAAATGGAACTGCATATTTTACAGACTACTGTTTTATAAATAAATAAGTGAATTAGTAAACAAAAACTCTATTGGCAGTAAACACGATTGCTTGGTTAATCCCCAACACAGCCAATATTAGCACGATGACGACTCACCTCCATATTAGTGGCTGCGACATCTTGGTCGTAGTGCTCCATCATGTTGGGAAAGAAGGTCATGTTGTAGGGCATCCCCAAGCACCGATGCACTTTGATGGGCTCGCAGGTAAACAGGCTGTGGCCACTGCAGCTTCCCACCCATATCAGGACCAGGCACGCCCACAGTGTTCCTGGCATCTGCATTGTGGCGGCTGATTGGAAGTGTATGTGAGAGTATTTTTGTGTGTGTGTAAACTAGGATAAGTTTCTTTTTGGCTCAGTGGGAGGATATTTTGGCCCAAATGTTGAATTCCACTGGCTCACACTGTCATCCACATTTCACTTCTCCTGGGGTCATCACAGTGGAGCCGAAGGGCAGAGCAGCAGGTAAAACTTTCCCATCATTGGTCAGCATGTCACAGATAAGAATCCCACATCCCTGAAAATAAAGTGTTCATATTAAAATGGAGTAACACTTTCAGCTCCACAATTACTAAAACTTATCTTGAGAGGCTCGTTTAGGACAACAAATCATGAAGATTTGTCTTCAGGAACCTCAGCTGAGAAGATGTTTATAAGTAGTTATTACTGCATTTACTACAGAATTACAGACCAAAGCCCAATCATCAAAGCAGTGGATCTCATTGTGCTCATCAGGATCTAAAGGATCAAATTCAGCTAAGCAAATTCAAAATAAAATGAATAAAGCATTTTTTCGGGGGAACCTCTACAGGTCCCGTGAGGTCCTCCGGCTCCAGTTTGAGACTGTTTGGAGACACATAAGTCAAATGCAATTAGGGGGAATAAAATCCAGTCAATCCATCAGCTCACTTTAAATGCATGTATTTACACTGGGTGGGGAATGCTAACGAGCCAAGCTGATTCAGTGGAATGAGTCTCAGCTTGTTGATGCACATTCAACTGTATCACTGTTTCACATACACACACACCAGACTAAAAGAAAACCTGTTGAAAGCCTGACAGAATGTAATACTTCTCTAGTGAATACAGAAGCAAAGGTTTGGGTTTTCCTTGGGGCCCACACATGACTTGTGTGAGATGAGCTGTTTGTGTGTGCGCTTGGCTTCCTGATGATTATCACATGCTGATAATATCAATGGTGGTAAGAGTTTATCTAATATTACCACATCACTGTTTATGTTAACAAACCACCTTCAACAGTGCTTATTGTGTAGGCATGTGCGTCGGTTGATTATTAGCATAAACATGTCGGTTAGCACATTAGCAACGATTAAAGAGACAGTCAAAGTTAGCAAAGCAGATAGTTGACACGGTCCACCAGCAGCAGCACTACGCGTAACAAGCACACATGTACAGGTTAGTCAAATAAAATGAGTACGTTGCACAGGACTTAGCATATCCCAGAAAGCTAACTTATTTTAAGAGTATGTCAGTCCATCGCGGGCAGGAAAGACGTGTTTTCCCGTAAATTAGACGCCAAAGGCGGTGAGAGAGGACAGTAAACATCCCTGCCTCGGCCGAAATCAACTTCGGTACAAGAAAGTAAACAGAACTATGAGGGTAAAACACGAGCACTTACCCCCCTTACAGCCCAGGAGTTCGTATACCAACCGACTACATGAAGGCTCGATGGTACACTTCTGTGGATAGTGTGGTAGCGTGTTTCCTGCGACAGGCTCCAGCAGAGTCCCTCTGTCTTTTCTTGTCCCGGGCTGCTTGATGATGCTGCCTTCATGGTGCGTTTGGAAATGTCGCGATTTCGTAATGAACCGGTGTGAGCACTTAACAGACATGTGTGTCTAACATGTCATGCATCAAAACGCTCTGGATGGAAAACATTGTGTGTGAAATAAAACGTTTCGTTAGTTCTCAATCATTGCAAAGTGGGCGCGTGAATACACCGGCTGCAGCAGGAATGGGGTTTTGACGGGAGCACTTGAACGCTGCACGTGAGCAGATGGGCATATGAAGGATGGGACGCTGAGAGGCCAAATGTCAGGGAGACAAACTGAGGAATTTACTAAATTTAAATTTGCGGCGAAATGTAAGAGCAGTTTGTTTAAGAAAGTCAACTTGTGTAATAATCAAGACAGTATTTATTTTTTTGTATTCAATTTGGTGGATTTCTTTTTTCAACATCCATATAAACAGAAGGCGCTGTTGCTTGTTGAGGATTAGTGGGTGAGGATGCTGTAGTTTTGCTAAATACAGCTGGATGGAAGATATTTATAAATATAATTCCAGAAAGAACTACTACTCAGTATACAGATCATTAAGAAATACAACCACACAATGTGATACAGGCTATGCAATTATAAATAGGCTATGTTAGGTATTAAACAGATAACATCTCACAGATTAAATGTGAAGTATCCAAGACTATATGGATATAAAAACCCCTAATGTGCATGGAGATAACAATAAAACGCTAGTGCATCATTATAGGCTTTGCTTTCTCACAAGACATTAGTGGAGCAGCCACTAATTACAGTCACATCAATGAGACTATTCCTTATTTACTGTAGGAGATCCTACGAGGACCCCTGGTGTTCCCTGCAGGCGCAGAACACCCTGTAAACACACAGGCATGCCGTGTCCCAATTATCCACCCGGGGGCGCTGCATCCCCCTCTATGTCCACGTTCATGTGACCGCCGCGTAGAGGCGGGGTTACAATGTAACAATTTAGGTGCTACAGTGTAACCAATAAAGTGTCCGCGATAACTGAGCGCATCTGCTCGCCTCTGCGCCCGTCTCTCTCCTCGCCCTGGATGTAAAAAGAGACCAACACCGACCTCGGACATTAGATGACATTTGTTACGGAGGCGCCGCCAGAGGGGGACGGGACTGGATCATAACACATTCATATGAGGTGCGTAAGCTTGTGGCACATTAAGACAGGAGAGAGAGAGAAAGAGAGTCGAATACAGTAAATTCCTGCCAATCGGCAAGGAGCTCGTTATAGATCTTGGTGCGGATTGTCTGCGTGCGCCAAGTGATGGATGCAACAGGATTATTGTGATTATTCTGAAGGTTGCTCTCCGTCCCCACAGTTTGTGGACCGAGGCGCTGGCCTGTTGCTATGAGACCTTTTGACAGCTGGGGGATCTTTTTGGAAAGTGACAGTTTGGGTAAATGCATTAATGGTGTCTGCTTCTCAGGCAACCCAAACCTCCCCTCCTCTTGCACCCCCCTCCCCCAGAGAGTCTAGTTCGTTTTGCGCTGTTAGTGGATAAATGCCTCGTGTGCGTAAATATACATTTAGCTCTGTGGTGGTTTCCAGTCAGCAGATTACAGTGTTTTAGCAAGGAATAATGGTCCACTTGTTGTGATTATCAGATCCTGCAGATATCCACATTCATGGATCATTTTTATCTTTTCTGGGGCCAAAATGATGTCATTTACTCAGTTTGTATTAAATAGAAATTCAAAAGAAGCTGAATATAATGGCATTTGCAATTCATAAGCTGCCTATTGGGGACATTTGTGGAGACAAAGATAGAGAGGGAGATCACCAACGAGAAACAGAGAGACATGGCACATTAGTCCTGATTTGCACTAATGGTGTGCTTCTCAGATTTGATTGCGAGCACATTTGCTTTATTTCCCTATAAGAACCACACCATCAAAAACCTTCTGCAGGCAAAGCTATGAAACATGTGCGGCATGTGTGTTTTGAGGGGTTTGGACTCAGGACCTTAAGGGCCTTCTGTCCCTCATCAGTCAGTAGCAGTCGCCTGCGGCCGTCCGTCTGAAGGTCACTCGAGAAGAGATCGATAACTAGATCTCGCCTGGGACTCTACACTCAAGAGCAGCCAGTTGTACACTCAGCCCTGCCTGTGTACACTTAAGGTGAACCACATACATACATACGCAGGCTTCCTCATATAAAACAGCCACATTAGAGCACCAGGGGCGCCTCATTGTATGCCATGAGTGAGTAGTATTCCAATCAGAGTGTCCAGAGCAGCTCGGATGTCGGCGCATCGGTGCCGACCTCTGCTTCCATCCTGAGCTTCTGGGTATTATCTCGCAGGAGACTTGAGGGATATCAGATGCAGGTGTGTAGCACATTATGTCAACGTTGTAGCTACACCAGAGGGACTCGGTGTAATTTGGACTCCCAGCTTGTTGGGAGAAGTGCTGAGCTTTGTTTATTACCCCTTCTCTGAAGTCTATACGCTGCCTGTGGCTGTCACACGAAAAGGCCTCGGAAGAACAGCTTTGAGAATTGCCAAAGTCAAGGCCGAAGAAGGGACAAGTCAGCATTAGGCTTGACGGGCGGTTGCATCCCCTTCACACGTCGCACAAGAGGCTGCCACAGTGTGGCTGGGTGGCACGGATGGACTGAGTAAAGCTGACGTGCTGTTCTGTCCTGTCAGGCTGATGTATGTTCCCAGCGAGGAGACTGCAGTCCCCAGGAGCCACATAGCACCTCTCCTCCACCTCCACCACCACCTCCTCTTCCGTTGTCCGGCGACATGCCTTCTGAACCCAGCCTCAGGTAAGTGGCCCGGTTCGTCCATATACAAGGCTTATGGCACAAACAGAAATGTCAGTCAGCCACAGTGCACGTGCATTGAGAAATGTCAGCAAATGTAGAGAAAGAGCCGCTTGCTCATGGGACAGAAAGCACTGTTCTTTAGGCCGTAACCTGAGGAAGATGTAAGATCCCTGTGGTCATCAAACCTTTTGTTTGGGTGTGATAGAGGTTAGACAAGGGCTCCATCCCATTCATTCCTACTGATGGTACTTTCTACTGACCTAAAAGAAACACGTCATAAATATTAACTTTAACAAAAAAAAGTAAATATTTCTACTTAAAACAGCTGGGCTACTCACACATGATGTCATATTTGTTGTGGATTATTTTCAGCTGTGGGTACAGTGCAGATGTGAGTATTTACAGCCGCAGAAAGGGGTGGATATACTAGCGCACGTGTGATTAACTCAAAATAAACTGCAGTGCCCATGAAACTTGTTTCCCAGTGCAATGGTGTTGGCTTATTTATGTGCGCACAGATGGACAAGATTTATCAAACTATGGCTACCCAGGCAACAGTTGTTAGAAGGTCAACTCGTTGGTGGTTTTCATCAGCTGCCATGTATCTCTCCAGAGGCAGCAGGAAAAAGACAGACAGCAAAGCTCACTGCTAACAATGCTGTAATCACACTGCAGCTTTAAAGTGGTTTTCTAGTTCTTAGTAGTATTAAGCTTATGGAAACAGTTGTATTATGTGTATTTTGTGTCAGATGAGTCGTCGTTTAATCACAAGGTTGGCGGTTCGATCCCCGGCTCCTCCTGTCTGCATGTGGATGTGTCCTTGAGCGAGACGCTGAACCCCAATTATCTCCACTGGCTGCGTTACATCAGCCCACTGTTGCCAAAAAAACGCTTAGAATGAGTGCAGAAGCCAAATTCCACAACGATTTTAGACCAAAGTTTAAGTCTTCTGTCGCGAGGCTCGAGACGGAGAATTTACGATGATCTTGGCTAGAGCTTGGAGACCACAGTTATTAGTCTAGAAATAAAGAGGCTATTTGTTGCATTATGGGAAAATGTTTCAATCTAGATTTTTTAAATCAGCAAGGTACATCATAGAGTACAGCTTCAAACTGAAAGTTATAAAATAATATTTAGATCTATTCAATATCATTAAGGCTTCCATCCCCCCTCAAATCCCCATACAGCTTCTCTGAGTTCCTAAATCCTGTAATTTCCCTTCCTTCTAATCCAGCATGGCAATTTTGTCCTTTTTGTCCCTGGGCCCTTCCCTCCGGCAGTGTCCAACCAGCAAGCAAACAGCCTGACTCATCATTCATCCTACCTCTGGCCCATAGTGCGCACACGCAAACCACCCACCCACCCACACATACCCATTATTCCCTCTGTCTTACACGCCGTCACCATGAAGGTGACAGAGCAGGCCTCCTGGCAGACAGCAGCATTTAGAGTGGCGGCTGCAACTGGAAGGGGACAGAGATGGATTCGGATGGACACGGCGCCGTGCTGCTGATAGATGGGTGTACGCCGGGAGGGACTGAAGATGGGTTGGAAAACAGGATGTATTTACTGCTCCGTGGGTCCACACAGCCAGTCAGTTCTGTAGTCAGTGTACTTGTCGCGCCCATCGTAAAGAGAGACACACACTAATGGGCAGAAAGTGTTCTTTTTAAGTGTTGGGGTGTGATGGAAATGTCATTCATAAGTAAAGAGTAATGGGAGATTAGTAAAGTGTCACTTGTCTATATTGCATTAATTCAGTTGCATTCTTGGTGCAAGTTCAACTATATATAAAAAAGATAAATACATTATTTACATTCATAGTTATACACCTTGTGCATAGAAATAATAAAAAAGAAGACATTAAACAAGCATTAAACTTATTCCACTTACTGTTATACCCATGTGATGCTAGCACCATGTACAACTTTCACAGGCTGCTGGTGCGATGGAAACATTAACGTGAACATGTCAAATATGTATCTGGAGATTCGACTCTCAGTTTTTCGTTCAATCACACTGTCGGGCTGACAAAAGAGACTCCTCTGTCAATGAACAATGAACTGAGGACTATGAGGCGGGAATCTCAACAAGAGTCCGGAGAGCTAGCGGCTCTGCTAGGCTGTAGCCTACTTAGCTAAATGCTAACGTCAGCGTGGCAACACGCTCAACGTGGCAATGCTAATGCTGTCGTTTAGCAGATATGCAATGTTCACCATCTTAGATTAGCATGCTAGCATTTACTAATTAGCACAAATGAGCCAAATTTCATGGCAATAAATCCAATAATTGTTTAATATATTTCAGTCTGAACTAAATTGGGGGACCGACCGACATTGCCATCCCTAAATATGTACCGTCTTTCTGCTGTACAATCAAAGTGGTCAAGCTTGTCCAAAAAAAGTAAAATAATTATTGAATATTTCATATCCAAATTCACTAACTTTGTAGAAGCAGTAGTCATAGCAACAGCATGAGTGATATAGTAGAAGTAGTGATAGTACTTGCAATTTGTCATTATCATTATTATTATTATTATTATTATTATTATTATTAATAGAACCAGAGCTTTATCTCATCTAGAAGTCCAACTCCAGTTTAACAACATATCTTATGTGTGCGTGTGTGTGTGTGTGTGTGTGTGTGTGTATGTGTGTGTGTGTGTGTGTGTGTGTGTGTAGCAGTAGGGAGATGCTGACAGGACAGAGGCTCTGTCAGTCGAAGTCCCACCAGGACTCGGTCCTCGCTGCCCTCAACCAGCAGAGGAAGGACGGCTTGCTGTGCGACGTCACCCTGGTGGCCGGCGAGCAGAAGTTCCACGCCCACAAAGCCGTCCTGGCGGCGTGCAGCGATTACTTCAGGGTGAGTTCTGTACCGTGATGATGAACTCTGAAAATGTATCTATGCTTGATAAAGGAGGGTTTGTCTGTGCGATTATCCGTCTTCATGATTAAAGCGCCTCCTTTTGTTTTGCATGTGCAATGGTTTGACTGATTTAAAGATGACTGATGTGATAGAGGGGACAGTAACATGATGTGATGGGTTGCTAGATTGTTAAAACTGCCGCAAAACCTGTCTCACCCTGCTACCTCCATTAGGACAGATTATTAATGGCGGGGCTAAAGGGTCCCACGGTGGTCGAAAATGCTGTCTCAGGCTGCCAAGAAGACAAAAGTCTTGGAGAAACTCTACATTTGAGACCGTGAAAACGGTGAGGTTTGCATGTACAGACGGCAAAACATTTTTCGGTCGAGATTAAAAGTGCTACAGCACAGATCACCCTTCACCATCCTGCACCTGGATGCATCCCCAGTGTTCGGCTTCAGTCCGATCATTGGAGTTAAACCGCAGAGGTATCTGTAGGTATACGCTCACGCTGTCAGACAGCCAGACAGGAGGTTTGCCGAGATGGGCCGCACAGGGAAAAGTGCACCGATGAAATTTGATTTCGGGACACCGAGCAGATCAGGAAGCAGAAAATAATCCCTCTTGAAAATGAGCGGCAGATTAAACATGTCCAAGTTGCCCAGGGATTATTCTTCCTCCTGTGTGTGTGTAGGTTATTTTTACTTCTCTCGGCAGAGAGTTGAGGGTAGGCGAGTCGCACTCCTCTCCTTCCTTTGTCCTCTTCGCTTTTGTTCTCCCTCTTTTTTTTCTTCTAAAAAAGGCCGCTCTTTCATGTCCCAGCCGAGCCGAGCAACACTGTTGTTCCAGGGCACATGGATTATTAGATCAGCCTGCTACAGTAAGCAGGGGAAGTCACTCTGCTCCCCTGTTCCTCTGCAGGGGCCTAACAACATCCTCATCAGTTTGTCATCTGACTCCACCGCTGGGGGTTTCATTTAGCTCATTTACTGGGGGAGATGAAGGTGCCTTGTGTCGTGAATAGTGACTGTGTTTTCTCCCTCTCTCTCTCTTTGTGCCTCCTTCTTTCTCACACACACACACACACTCTCACACACACACACACACACACACACACACACACACACACGTAGCAGTGATAATAACACATTATCTAGTCCGTCGGACATGAGGGATTGTAATGAAATACCTGACCAAGCGTGAGTTGTTTACCTGAGACTTGTCCTGAATGTGTCACCTGCCTCTTCCAATGCCGTCACATTACCAAGACGTCTGGACGGCCTGGTGGAGATTCGTCCAGATCAGTCACACCACAGTCACACAAGAACACACACGCACTAAATCTTCCTCGCTTTTGTTTTTGTCACACAGAGAAATATTTTCTTCTAGCCCTGCAGGGCAGGACAGAACTCATATCAAAAGCTATTATTGTCCCGGACGCTGTATGTCCAACCTGTACTACACAGAACCCTGTTATTGCTTTAACCTCTTTATGAAGACAGGGCTATATGGAGATGGACTGTGCAGTATTTCCACCATCAGTCCTCTGTGCCTTTTAATGTCGCTTGATTTGATAATGCGACCCTGTACATCGATGCGCGAGCGAGGTACAGCGTTTTTGTATTTGACTCACCTGAAGGTAAGCTGCCCGTGAATGGAAAGATGTTCAGCACTACATTCAGTGATCCATAGCAAATTGAAATTTGGGGGATTTTCCTTCCAGATATTTGCAGGATACAAAAAAAAAATAAACAAATGTTCATGCCAATTGTTTTTCTTTGCGGTATTTAATTAAGAAACACTAGTGTGTTAGAACAACACCGGCCGAATGTATAAGGTTTACTTGCGTCATAAGTACAGTAATACATAAGTGTAAGTAAGGATGTGCATATACTTAGAATAAAACCCTTTAGTGACAATTGACCATAGCATTAAATATACTTTATAAGAGAGTTTAATTTTTTACAAAATAGAATATTTGAATGAGGTGTTGTGTGGCTGGCAAAACATCACCAGGCTTCTAATCGACTTTACAACGACTGAACGCACTGATGGTGCCCACATCACTTACAATCTAACTTAATCCAGTCTTAATAACCAGCCGTATAACGATAATGGAAGTGCGGTAACTGTGGAAACAAGAGCAGTGCTGAAACACAAATCATATGATCAACACTGAGAGCCAAGTTAGCTGAGATGAGAACGAACAGGATCATTTCAGCCCGATAGGCCGCGTTAGAAGAACAGGGAACTTGAAGTAATACATGCTACATAATGATCTGCCCACACACAGACACACCAGAATATTACTAGTAGCATCTGTAAGACACTGTAATTCTACTTTTCCGAATTCTGTAACACACCCTGAGCCCTTCTTGTTACGATAGGGGGACAAGTGTTAAGATAGAGAATAGAAAATACCAATGTGCTCAATGTGCTCAATGTGTCTCAATGTGATGTATATCCAGAGCATTCGTGCTGGAGGCCACCAGCTCTGCGAATGCTCTCAGGGTGCTCCCTCTCGGCCTCAAGGCTCACACACCAACACAGGAGCAAACATGCATAAGCAGTTTTTCTATTTACTCTTTTTTTTAACTTTCTGCCTGTTTAACACTCATGCACACACTGAACAAAGCTTAGCCACCATCACACACACACATACACACACACACACACACACACACACACACACACACCCCAGGTTTAGCCACAGGCCCTCCTGTGCTCGGCGGACCATTGGATTTTTAATTAGCGCAGCAGTGAATCAACAAGGCCAAGCTCTGAGGAGAGATGCGCAGGCCTTGGTTAAAGCTCAGCGTGGCCTCAAGTCGACCCTGTCTCACACAGCACCCTCACAATACACAGGGGCCATTCGTCAGAGGAGGGGTGGTGTGTGTGTGTGGGGGGGGTGCGCTTGGTTAAAGTTCATGGGCGCTATGAATCATGGAGAATCGGATGAGTTTTGGGAGCAGTGAATGTTGTTTCTCGTGACGGAGGGAGCTGCTCCGCTGGCCTGCCAGCCCGAGGGTGTTACACCAGTCTCTGAGCAGAGATAGTGCAGAGTGACTGTGCTACAAACTGCCACTGTGATTAAAAAGATATGTGAAATTGCAAGCTAGCCAGATCACTATCCTGAGACGAGGGGAGCCGTGGAGAAAGAAATTGTCTACAGCAGCTGGATTTACTTTTCAAAAGCAATTCATGGAGTCCCCCGTCCCCCTTTTCGTTATGAAACAGAGGAAAATATAAACCCTAAATACTTCATAACCTTGAGGAAACGGGTAGAGTTGATCTTCATCATGGCCACGTTTGACCCCTAACCCCGCTGTCACTCCGAGGGTGCGTTCTACTGATGCATGGCTCTGTCATCCCCTCGTGGTGTGACACCAGTCAATAGCTTTGATTAGCGAGCAGCGAGCTGGACTGAAACACAGCAGGGTCAGACTGTAGACGCTGCGTCCGCTGCTTTGATTTTTAGCGCGTGGTGTGTGTGTGTGTGTGTGTGTGTGTGTGTGCGTGGGGCAAAGGAAGAGAAAGACAGAGGGCCTGTGTAACAGAAAGCACTGATTGTGCTATTTATTTCTGCTTACTTCCGGGGCCACGGCGGGCTAATCAATACAGAAAGGGCTCGAGGACGTTGCGTCTGGCAGGTTTAGATGGACTGCGATGCTGTTTTTATCAGCACGTGCACATGCAAATCCGATTTTTCAGTCTGATAATGCTTACATATACGTATAATACGATCAGCCTACAGAGTCAACGTGGATGGACTAGAAGAGCAAAGCTGGATTGAATTAGACCATTAATGTGATTGTTTTTAATGCAGTGGCCCAGTGTTGTTTTTTTTCTTTTATACCAAAGACAGAACATGCCAGATAGTATATCTCTGTGTTGGTGTTCCCTCCGCTGACCTCCATGTTTGTGTGTCATCAGGCGATGTTCAGCTTGTGCATGGTGGAGAGTGAGGCAGACGAGGTGACTCTGCAAGGGGTGACCGGCGTTGGACTGAAGCACGCTTTGGACTTCGCCTACACCGGGCAGGTGAGCCCGAGCAACAGCCACCACAGCTGACCAGACGAGCCCCTTTCACAGGGTTGTATTGTGATATATTTATTTGTATTAACAGCGATGCAGCCTACTTTATAAGCAGATGTTTTGCATGTAAAACTCTTTATCTTTCAAGGTTCCATATAGAAGATTCAGAGAGTATTTGCAGTGTGAAGATATAGTGGAGTCATATCTACCTGGGCAGAGAATGTAGTAACGCTAGCTCTCTCTTTCCATGTGTCATAATCTTCTCTCTGCTTTGTTTACATGACGGAGCTATTTTAGTGCATGTGAGTCTCTCTGTTGTGCCCTACTGGCTAGCTAATCGCCGGCGCCCTGCACTACGCTCATACGACGATTACCGCTGATAACGCCGTCCCGACCCACGCCGTCCTGGTCCCCCGCTCCCAAAAAAACAGCAGGCGCTGTTGCCATTGTTCGCAACGTCAGCTGCTAGCCGCCGGCTCAGTCGTTGCCATTTTGAGAGCCGTGTGGAGGCAATAAAAATTCAAAAAAATAATCTTCAAGCTACTTCAGAGTTTATTATAAGAGTAGAATGTTGTATTTCCCTCTAAAAAGCAGTTGAATATATGTCTACAGTAGCAATTATCATTACAGTTACACATTACAGTGGTTACTTTTCACCATTGCCAAATATGTCACCGAGATAAATCAGAGCAGGACATCTGCAGATTACCATTTTAATCTCAGCAGCAGGGGCTTCTACAGCAGCGTGCCTCTGGATACAGTGGTATCCAGCTGTTAGCAGGTGCTGTCATCCCCCTGCCCTCTGTGGTCACACTGCGGAATGTTATTCTGGGATCCAAACAAGAAACACAATTATATTCAAGGAGGCAGAAGTAAAGAGGACAGTATTACATTTCGCGCGGGTGAGGTCACTCGTCCTCGCCCTCTCGCCCCGTCAACAAAAGAATCGTTTGCGATCATTTCTAATCACCTTTTTTTTTTTTTTTTTTGCAGTTGCCGGCGATGCTCGGTCCAATAAGCAGACTAGCGGCTTAGGCAGCAGACCCGAGAGGCCGGAAACTTTGTAATTACTCCTAATTTTATTTCCATAGTGGAAATGAGCAAAGAGGGAGCCGGTTAGGCAGCGTAAGTAGGTCAACAGCAGGCTTGCGAGCCGCCCTGCTTTGGTTGGCTCAGAGCCTCTGTTCGCCTGGTGGAGATGATAGCAGATGAGATGAGGGCAATATGCTTATCTCCCACACCGTGAATAATGACCTACTAAAAAATCCTTCAGCCACATGTCATAGCCGACAGGGCCGAGTCAGGACGATGCTCTCTGCCCGGAAGTCAAGTTAGTAACTTCAATGACATTTTCACTGCATGCCAAGATGACAAATGCAGTGTTATCACCCACAGACATGACTTTTATTTTTCCCAGACGGTAAATCTTTCATTCTTTCAATCATTCTGAGTAAAGAGAGAGAGTGATGCGAGGCTACAATGGGTCAGATCCTTTTGTAGAAGACGTCTACACTCTACCTCCCTTCATTTCCGCCTTCTCCCCCAGGTGAAAGCGCGCAAGTAACCAGCGCAATAAACGTTAGTTTGCACAAGAGCCACGCTGTTATAAAACCGACTTGTGTGCCGTGCGAGGTTGAAGTGCTCTGACTGGAGTGGAGAGGAGAACAGCGCCGTTCACTTACAGTTATTGCAGTCACATTATTATTTTTGGGCTGCTGATTGAGTCAAAGAAGAAAAAGCAATAAAATAATAATTGAACGTTTGTCGCTCTTGATCACAAGTTTATCTCCGCGGGATAAATGTGCAGATGCAGCTAATTGCAGAGAGGAAATGGAAAAAAAGAGGGAACATATAAACAAATTGCTTGATGATTTTTTTACATGCACGGGAAAGAAAGCAGCACATTTTCTATCCAGATTTGTTTTGTCCAGATTAAAAACAGGAGCTGCCTTTCCATGCTCTCAAAAATCAGAAAGAACAAGGAGGCCTGAGCAAAAACAACAAAAAAACAGATACCCGTGAATGCTGATTAACAATATTCCAGCCCACTGATGTGTCAACGATATAGTGAGAGGCGAGGGAGACAAATGATGAAGTCATTTTTTCACACTTTCACTGCTGATGCAGTCAGGGCTCTGTGGCTATGTAGGGCAACGCTGCTAAATGTATTATCAAAGGTTTGTTCCTGCCCTTTAAAGCCAAACATTTTATTTGGAGTAGGTGAATCCGCCATGTGAGCGGTAACACGGGGCATGTTTAGTCTGATTGGGCTATTATTCCAATGATTCAGACAACATTTAACTCCATGTGGTTGTGTTTGTGGGTTGGGAATAGAATAAAAAAATAAAAAAAGGGCAGTTAAGCCTCCATCGAGTACACAATGTGCTCCCTGGCACTGTGAGTTGGCTGTATTACAGAGCTTTATGTTGCATATGGGTGGGTAATATGGAGGAAACAGAAGGAGGCTTTCAGCAGATCATTTCAGCTGCTGTTCTGTCAGCTCGACCGGAAGCGTTTTGGGCAGAATCAGTGACGAAACAATTGCCAGAATATGTTGCTTTGCTTTGGAGGACGATCACGGTGAATCGGGCACATTGGTGGAGCCATTTCTTGTTATAAGCGGCCCGATCCGTCACACTCATTTGCCCTGTCTCTATTGCGCCATTTAAAACATATTAGGTAACCTGGCGTGCGTACGGACAGCATTCTCAGTGTTTAAAAAAAAAAAAAAAAAAGGAAATGTGAATAATGACAAAAGACATATAGGATGCTGCCTGGTTTAGGTTTAGTCAGGTGACTTTGTAGGGTTTAACTCAGGTCACACTGCACATACTGTTACACACAGCTGATTTTCAAAACGTATTGGTATCTTTTGATATAGCCCAATATACTTTCTGTTTATATTGTGCTGCGTTACAGACAGGCTAACTGCTCAATGACTGGCCCATACCAAACAAAAACAAGTGGGCCCAAATAGGGCGTCAATGACTTTAAAATGTAAGAATTTAGAAAAAAATGTCCATAATAATTTCTCCAAACCCAAATACCTGAAACAATATTTAATAAGTATTCATTTTACTTTCATGTATGACAAAGAAAAGCAACAGCCCCTCTCATTTGAGAAGCTGGAACCAGATAACGTTTGGTGTTTTTGCTTGCAAAACGATGGAAATGAGTTATGATCAAAACAGTTGTCGATTCATAACCTGAAACATAAAACACACCAAACACTGGCAGCGTGAGGCCAAACAGGAAAAAGGACCTGTCATACTGGTATAAAGTTATTAGTGCAGTCCATCCAATAGCTGCTGAGACATTTCACCAAAAACCCAAAAGAACTTTCTGGTGGTGCTAGAAGAAAAGTAAAGGGATCACCAACATCAGAGTATTGGATCCCCAGGGGACCATGAATATCTGTAACAAATCCCATGGATGTCCATCCAATAGATGTTGAGATATTTAACTCTGGACCAAAGTGGTGGACCGACCGACGTCGTCTCAACCGAGAAAAACAACAATTCTCAACTATCTTGACATTTCCATGAAGTTATGACTATTATTATTTTTTTAAACTAACACTAAAATGCTTTAAGGCAATGAGCCTGATAATGAACTGCAACCCAACCACAGTGAATGACCTTGTTCATCTCTGGACAGATCCTGCTGGAGCCAGCGGTGATCCAGGACGTCCTGTCTGCAGGCAGCCACCTTCAGCTGCTGGAGCTCCTCAGTCTCTGCTCCCACTACCTCATCCAGGTACACACACACACACACACACACACACACACACACACACACACACACACACACACACACATACACACACACACACACACACACACACACACAGGTCCTACCAGGTTAATGAAAATCCTGTAATATTATGGCGTTCCACTCATGATTTGATCCTATCTGCAGGGAATACCAAGAAAATGTACAAACGGGCCACTTAACTTGAAGTGCAATATCTTTTCTATTTATGCTTTATTCCACACATTTACTGTATTAGTGTCAGCATCCAATTCTCAACTGCACTAGACACCAATGATAATTCCCCTTTACACAAACAACGGAGCAGCATGGACCAGGATGTACAGGTTTTAGTGTCGAAAATCTAATATAAAACAAGGCTGCCATCTGTACCAACATCACAATGTTCTTCCTCGTACTGTGTATTATAATTTTTTTAATATAAGGCAATAACAGAAATCCAGATTAGGTGTTTAAAAGGCCAAAGAGTACAGATTTCTTTTTGGAACAATCCTGGACACAAACGATAAACTGGAAACTCCAAAACCCAGATTATAACCCAGATAGCGGTGTGTAAAAAACAAAAACAGCGAAGAAACAAATGGTGCGTGTGCTGACAGCAGCGACAGTAACATCAACCAAAGGAACAGTTCAACATTTTGGGAAATGCACTTATTGGCTTTCTAGCTGAGAGACAGATGAGAGAGGATCAATACTGCTCTCAGATTTGTTTGCTGAACATTAAGATAGAGCCAGGAGACAGTTAGCTTAGCTTAGCATAGCACAAAGCCTGGAAACAGGAGGCTAGCAGCTATGTTGAATTATTTCTTCAAGCGAACATCACTGCAAAGTTTGACATCAAAAGTAATTTGTGGAAACAAAAAGAAACTGTTGCATTTATTCAAATTCAACAATGTCCAACCTCTTCTGTAAAGAATAGGCTAGTGTGAATCCTCCCCCACTGGGAGGTTACAGGTCCCATTCAGTGTGCCGCTCCAGGACACTTCATTGGGGTTGGATGCTTGTCGGCTAAGGTGCCCAAGTCCAGATCTCCTCAAGAACTAGGCCACCCTGCTGCTTGTTTAATGCGTTTTATCCCAGAGGCCGAGATGGATCTGATGGAACAGAGGCAAAGTCAGCCTCCGTTCCTCTGGGTATGCGGCCAAAAGCTGCTGCAGACAAATCGGGTTGAGTTTGTTGCAGAGCAGAGCCACTCTGAGGAGTCTCATGCACAGTTTTCCCCTCGAGCTCTCAATGCATTTTGCAGTGGTTCCACTTAATTACACACGGTAATAATTACATTTCATCTTGTGCTTCTCGAATCCCTGCCACCAGAATGTTTTTTATACTGTATGATACCCATCCACCTCAACTTAGCTCAAATGTGCCATCTGGTGGTCGCGAAAGTTTCCTCTCTATTGGTTTGCAGTGACCAGACTGTACCTCACTATAAACAAATACAAAACTCCTGAATATTGTCATGGATTGTGTTTTTTTCTCTTTTGTTTGTTCTTCTGCTTACATCCTTGTTTGCACAGCACACGCCAGCTGACTGCTTGACTTGGTATGTGGTTAGGGTGCATAGTGGGGCGGTAAGGCCGGACCAATAACATTGATTTACCAATACACGCTGCACCAGTTGATTGAAAATCCAATGCGTCGGCCAATCAGGATCCTCCTCCTCCGATGTGCAGAATTCAGTAAATTGAATATTGAATAGCTGATCGATGCTACACCGGCTGTGTGTGTGGCGCTTTGAGTCCTTCATTTGAAGTGATTCTAATGAGACATTTTGACTCGTATGTGTGTGTGTGTGTGTGTGTGTGTGTGTAATTTGTTATTTGTGTAATCATCATTCTAATATTCAATGAAGAACTTTAATCCAATTTGTTTTATTTCCTGATTCAGAGATTTTTCAAAAATAAAATACCCACTATATTTACTTTATTTCTGTAAAACATGAGTGAAATGACTTTCAGTGCAAATGATCGACTTTAAAAGCCAGAGATCCATAAAGGTATTATATATTATCACAGGTTGAGCACTAGATGATGCCTGTTGGTACTGTACTGCATGTGCTGAAGGACAGCCAGAAGATGGCAGTCTTATTCCACCAGTCGGGCCTCGATTTCTTTTATTTACCTCCTATCCTCTCCTTTATTTCTGCCTGACTGTCACCTCATTTAGCATCTGTAATGTTTTCATTTAACTATGAAATGGAAATCAACCCACGGTTACTGAATACATACTGCACATGTGTGGCGTACATATGTACATATCTATCAGGAATGAGTGTGTATGTCCAACTCTTTTATGTGGGTGGAGAAGAAGATACTTATATTTGGTAAATGTGACAAATTCTTTCAAAATCATGGCTGGAATAAAAATAAAAATCGCAGACATTTTTTATAAATTACGACTATACCTTCAAACTAAATCACAATATCCAGCTAAAGTCATCTTTTACTGTCTGTAAGTACAAAGACAACCTTTCTGGTGAATACGTGCGTTCATTCGTGTGTTTATGGATTCACCCTGCAGGAACTGAGCAGCGTGAACTACCTGGAGCTGTACCGCGTGGCCGACCTGTTCCACCTCCCCGCCCTGGAGGAGGCCGTGGTGGGCTTCCTGGTGGAGCATCTGTCTGAGCTGAGCCAGAGCCGGCAGGACGAGGCCCTGCAGCTGCCCTACCGCCTCCTCAGGGAGGTGCTGAAGAGCGACCGCCTCACCTCGCTGAGCGAGGAGGAGATATGGAAGGTACTGGAAGAGTGTGTGTGTGTGTGTGTGTGTGTGTGTGTGTGTGTGTGTGTGTGTGTGGGCATGGGTCTTTCCACGCAAGTAGAGGCTGGGGATGCACCATCAAGGTGTTAAAGTGTAGCGTGCAATCCTCTCAGCTTGTAAATGTGAACAAATTACATCGTGGCACCAAACTGTTCTGCACACGCAGATAGAAATGCATGACACAATACACACGGACTAATAAGCAACAAATTAAACACGGACACACTGTTTGTTTGTGTCAATGAGGACGTGCCGTAGGACGTTTTCGACTGCGTGCACGTGTGACGGACACATGCGTCGGTCCATGCATCCATGCGAGCGCATGTGTCACGGAGTTCGTGGAGACTTACTGTTTTGACTGTTCATTTGCACCAATCAGCCTCCCCCCTTTTTCCACCCCTCCCCGCTCTCTCTCTCTCTCTCCCCCTCTCTGTCTGTCTCACCTTCTCTTCTCTGATTAGGCCCGCCGCGGCTCCATCAGGGCCCCAATCCCCCAGCTGTCACTCGGCCGGCCGTCTGATTGAAAACAATCAGGCCTCTGATGGCACAATTACCCTGACCCTTTAGCCAGCCGCCGCCGCCATAATCAGCCTCTGATTAGGCTGCTTTGGGCCTCCTTCACTTCGCCCAGAAGGTTAATTTGGGCATCAGACGGAAGCGAACGGCAAGCGGGGGCCGTCGTCCGAAAGGGGGGGGGGGTGGATGTGCAAGCCAATACCGGACCGATATAGCTTGGCAGTCAATCATCGTCACTCAGAGTTTTCTTAGAGACTCTCACGCTCTGGAAATCACATTTTCTCTGGCTTTGTTTTTTTTCTTCCCCCCCTCTCTCCTCTTTCTTGCCATCCTTTGCTCTGCCTCTCTGTATCTCCCCCCCTCCCCTTACCTCACTATCTCTTTTGTGGTCTGACTCTCTCTCTCTTTCTCACTTTCTCTTTCTGTGGGTAGGGGAAGGAGGGAGAAGGAGTTGATTTATTCTGTGCCCTGAGGAAGTTGCGTGATGCAGCGTGACCTTCACAGTCAGCTAGTGCACGCACGCACACACACACACACACACACACGCACACACGCTCTCACTCAGAAACACACACATACTGTCACTTCAGAGCAAGGAGGAGGAGAGAGGCGGGGTGAGCAATAGAGAAAGTGAGGTAGAGACAAGAGAGTGGCACAGATAGCATAAAAAGACAATCCTGACTTGCATGTTTCTCAAATATTCACACCTTTAGAGTGTAATTGAGAGGAAGTAAAGGGAAAGCTGTTTAGCACACAGTATTTCCTCTACACATCATACAGCGAATGCTGCGTTTTGATTCCCGGTGTGATGCTGTGGACCGTCATTATTCTGCTGTACCAAATTCTCCATCTCTACTTTAAAAAATTCGCTTTGTTTTCCCCGTAATGGTATCGGTGATCTCCAGTCATCTCGCCCACGTTCACACCTCGTCGCAACTAAATAACCTTCCACCGCTCTCAAGTTCAATTAAATTCTCTGCAACCCGGTTCGCCTGCATTAAACAAAGGAAGGTGCCTGTGGATATTTACACTGTGTATGCTGAATGCTGCTGATTAATACATAGTTGTGCGTGTGTGTGCTGGCAAGTATGGATGCCGTGCGGGCGGGCGGGCCTCCGTCTTGCCATAATAGCCTAGTTGTCTAGAAAAATAAATCTGATTAGCAGCCTCCGCTCATTTCTCTCTCTCCTGTTTTCATGTTTTCAATCCTCTGGTCTTTCGTGCTTTTCATACCGACCGTCTCCCTTTTTAAGGGACTGCATGGAAAGTCTTTGGGTAGAGAGGACGCTGAACCATATCTTTCAATCTTTAAAAAACAGAGTTATCTCCTGACCTTCCCTTCACTCAGAAAAGAAGCATATTGATTAGGTTCAACTTGTTTTTATCAATGATAACCAAAAGAGGCAAAGCACCAAGAATATAAAACAGGGTACCCCAAATAAAGCCAATAAATCATTAAGTCCATAATGAAACAATCATTTTCATGTATCCTTCAAACTGTACATTAAATATGTCAATTTTTCTTTATTTAGAGTTGAGTGGATACTGAATTTGAGCTTCATCCGACCCATTTAACTCTTTTTGTGAAGGTGCTGAGTCTACAACTCACTCAGTTCTTCTCCACCCCCTCTGCATACAGTTGGTCGTTCTGTGGCTGGACCACGACTGCCGCCACCAGTACGCCGATGATCTGCTCCAACACGTCCGCTACGGCCTGATGGACGTCCCCACGCTGCACCACCTCGCCCGCAGCCACTCTCTGGTCCAGTCCAGCCCGACTGCCGCGGCCCTCGTGGAGGAGGCCCTGGACTACCACCGCGCCACCTTCGCCCAGCCCCTCCGCCAGTCAGCCCGCACCAGGCCTCGCTTCCAGTCCCTCACCCTCTACATAGCCGGCGGGCGCAAGCGGGAGGTGAGCAGGGTCAGGGAGCTGCGCTACTTCGACCCGGCCGCGCAGGAGCACGTGCGTGTCGCCGGCGGGTCGAACTGGAGCGAGCTGGCGCCCATGCCCACCGGGCGCAGCCACCACTGCGTGGCCGTGATGGGGAACTTCCTGTTTGTCGTGGGCGGGGAGGTGGAGCACGCCACCGGGAGGACGTGTGCCGTGAGGACTGCTTGTCGGTACGACTCCAGGGGAAACTGCTGGACCGAGATCGCCCCCATGAAGGCCTGCAGAGAACACTTTGTCCTGGGCGTGCTGGGCCAGTACCTGTACGCAGTGGGGGGCAGGAACGAGCTGAGGCAGGTGCTGCCCTCTGTGGAGCGCTACTGCCCCAAGAGGAACAAATGGATGTTTGTACAACCCTTCGACCGCTCGCTGTCCTGCCACGCCGGCTGCGTGGCTGACAGCCTGCTCTGGGTCTCAGGTACAGGAGCGATACAGGGAGACGGACGCAAGACACTCACACACTCTCGCACATGCATTTACCTTGAGACACACCCTCGACATGGAGTCCAGAAATACGCTGCTCGATGCACCTAAATGTTTTGCTCCCTAAAAAAAAAAAAGATGTTGTTCCTTTGTGTTACAGGCGGGGTGACAAACACAGCTCAGTACCAGAACCGACTGATGGTGTACGACCCAGAACAGGTAACTGTGAAGTGATCTCACACTTTTACCTTTTATTCTGACAATTTAGTGTGTTTTTCTATCATATTTGTACTTGAGTAGTGTAGTATATTGTGTTACTGCTGACAATATTGTTTTTAAAGCTGCTTGAATCAATAGTTCCATATTAACGATGGATGATTGTGTGTATTGTGAAAGGTGTCGCTCGTTGTGACTGACACACAGAGATTTAACGGTACAGTTCTTATCAGTTCTTTCAGCCTTTTTCAGCTCATTGTCTCGGTTTTACGGCCTGCAACCTTCCTGTTTTGGTTCAGTCTCACTGCTCTCATCAGCGCTTATGTACAGTCCATGCTCATCAGCGTAGGCTGTATATGAGAAGTGGACACAGTCAGCCTTGATTGTGACATTTTCGCCATCACCATCTTGGCTTTTTAAAACCAGAAGTGACACCAGAGGGTGGAGCTAAGTCTCTAAAACACTTTTTTTTGGCGACCAAAATGTTAGAATTAACTTTCATGAACTGAAAACACACTGTAAAAAGGTTCAAGTTCTCAGACAAAAACACGGACAACACCCAGACTGGCCGGGGTGGTAGCAACCCGTCAACCACAAAGTAGCCCCGCCCTAAAGCATACCCTGCTTTATGGTCTATTTGACTCTAAATGGACCATAATGTACTAAATGATCATCATGCTGTATTGAAGAAGACTTGAAACTAGAGATTGAGACCATAAACTCATGTTCACAATGTTTACTGAGGTAATAAATCAAGAGAGAAGTAGAGTAATTTTCTCATAGACTTCTATACAACCAGAGGCGTCGCCCCCTGATGGCCATTAGAGAGAATGCAACTTTAAGGCACTTCCGCATTGGCTTCGCTTTTTTAGACCCGGAGGTTGCCGCCTGCTTTACAAATAAATAAATCAGTTAATAAAGGTTTCAACATATTAGGGTCATAGGGTCAAATCTCCAGCAGCATTTGTATCACTCGAACAACTTTACTGTTGGACGCAAGTGTTTCTGCTCGTCGTCACCATCGGGGTCTAAAATCAGGAGTCGGATCAGGGCACACTCCACTTTCATTGTCTTATTTGTGCATTCCACAGACGTTTGGAGCAGCTTGCAAACCGGCAACAGCGCTACCAGTCATCAGAGTCTGCCACAACCGTGTTAGTCTGATGTTCTCAACACTACAAGTGTTGCTATAGTTTTAAAAACCCCTTAAGACTGCGTTCCCTTCTCCATGCTCCTTGCAGGTGAATTTGTGCCAGTAACTCCCACGCTGATTTGGTTCTGTACAGTCAGTTGTCAGACTCGCTTCCTCCTGAGTTATGTAACCCATCGTGCTACAAATTATATGTGAGCAATGTACTTTATTTACTTAATACTGTAACTATATTGTAATTCACAGATTTAACTCTCCGTCCTGTGTTGATCTCTATTGTCTCTCCACTGATGAGAGTATTTCCTAACCTGACTAAAAGGTTTAAGGATGGAGGGTATCCTATAGTGTTCACATTTTAAAGCCATCTAAGACAAATTTATGATTTTGGGCTACATAAACTAAATGAAAAAACAAAATGAAAAAAACCTCCAACCACACTTAAACAGCATAAATGCAACAATAATGGCCATTTTCAGAAAATTAATGCAGACACTTTGTTGGCCGTGATGGATTACACGACAGGCAGGTGTCAAGAGTCTGCTAATTGATTTTCCACACCATATGGAAACCATCAGCATCGTGGAAAAAAGAAGAAAAAAAAACCCTACACAACAAACGTGAAACCTCTGCAGCTTGTTTTAGAATACAACCCACAGTAAAGTACTGTATGTGTGATTTGTAGTACTGGTACTGTAATGTGTAAATGTAAATAGAAACCCTCCCAATATTACCTCTACAAGGTTACGACATTTTATCCTAAATACAGAGCGAAACAATCCGATCTATTTGGTCGCAGCCTTGAATCTCGGCATGACAATTAAACATATCTGTGTTTGCAATACTCACACAGCTGTCTGCGTTGGAATGTAGCTGCAGCTTCTGTTTGTGTTACATATATAAGCCAGCTGTTAAAGAGGGCTGCGTCCTGGTGAGGCTGTATATAGTGCGGAGGTATGTGGCACGTGTGTGTGTGTGTGTGTGTGTGTGTATATACGCGTATGAGGTGCACATCCATATGGGTTTGTGCACGTCGTGGTGTGGAGGAGCGAGCGAGCGAGAGGGAGAGAGTCTCATTTGTATTCGCCATGAATCTACATTCACCTGCCAGAGCAACAGCAACAGCAACCCCCCACCCACTCTACCCTCAACAGATGGCCACCCGTCAGCTCCCAGCAGACACACACACACACTCATTCTCTGCCTCAATCAAACACACACACACACACACACACACACACACACAAAATAAGCTTCGACACACTTAGTGAAATGAGCAGGGCTCCTCGGTGTAAAATGGAGTGGCTGAAACATATGATTAGAAATAGGGAGGGAAGTCATTAGTAGAAACCAGAGCTCCAGTGTCACGTTATTTATCCAGCGCTGAGCATACATCAATTACCCATGCATGGATATGCTTAAATATTAATCTTCCTATTCATCCTCCTTTCCCATCCCACCCTCTCCGTTTCTCTCTCTCCCTCCTCATACCACATCTCACCTGCATCGAATCGTTTTCTTCCTTCCTTCCTCCCCCCCCCCCCCCCCCCCTCCCTCCCCTGTATTCACTCTCCACCACCATCACCTCCTCAGGACCAGTGGCTGGCCCGCAGTCCCATGTTGCAGAGGCGAGTTTACCACGTCATGGCGGCGGTGAGGAGGCAGCTCTACGTGCTGGGCGGCAACGACCTGGACTACAACAACGACCGCATCCTGGTCCGCCACATCGACTCCTACAACATGGACCTGGACCAGTGGACGCGCTGCTCCTTCAGCCTCCTCACGGGTGGGCGAAGGGAAGACACCACACACGCCACCATACACTTCCACATGTGTACAGGGGATGATCAGTCGGTTGATAGTAACCAATTCATCAACCCCTCTGGTCTGCGAGCGTTCTTTCCTTCCAAGGGAATGTAGACACAAACATAGTCGGCTATTTTTGCAGCCTTATAAGACTTCTATGTCACATATAGTCATTTAAAGGAACAGTTCCACATATGCTTATTACCCGTCTTGCTGAGAGCGAGATATTGTTTTACCTGGAGAAGCAACAGAGAAGAAGGTCCTGTCCCATCTAATTGAGACACTGCACAAGCTACGCCTAAAAGAGAGCTCTGTCCACCGAGGGGGGGGGGGGGCAACAAAAATGGCTGATTCTCGTCGCCACATGCAGCGTTGCGTAAACTGTCACATTATGTAAATTGTGGGTGTTGCGGTCCTTGGAATTCAAACAAATGGTCATTATGTCACTGCAATTTGGGGAGGATAATGGGGGGAACTGCCAAGTGCAGCTCTTTCACATCTTTAGCTCTGGAACCAACCTTTTTAGTTTTAGTCGAGATATTTTAAAGTGTTTTTTATATGAGCACTGGATGAAACGACAATTTGTATGTAAGAGGGGTCGTTCGTAGTGATTATCACCTGACTCTGCAGTTTAAGGAGCTTCACAGCGTCTTTCAGCTCTTTGATTTGATTTTCTGGCTCACAACTTTTATGCCGATTTGTTGTTTTTGGCCTCAGGAGGCCGTTGTTTGAGAGAGTTCTAACTTACTATTCTACCGTCACTATATTAACAACATTTAAACAGTGTGAAGCATTTAGCAGGTGGAGAGCCAGATATTCCCGTCAGGAGTTGGTAGAAAGAAAAACGAAGCAAAAAGTGATGTAGTCCCGGTCAACTTGTCTGTTAAAGGCCCTGAGAACATGCTTTCTCAGTCAGCTTCGATGAACGATGGGGTCGTACATGAAAGCACAGTTTTCTGCCAAAGTTGGAACGAGAGAGAGAGAGAGAGAGAGAGAGAGAGAGAGAGAGCAAAAAGAAAGATTTTGTCACATCCTTCCGCGCACCAATCAGGATTTAGATCCATTTGAATCTAAATGTGAGGACTGATGTGGGGCCGTTGTTTGTGTCGCCAGGTCAATTCAGTCTGATTAAACCACACCCACAGTCCTGATGAAGTAGATGAGCTGACTTCTCCAGCATTCAAGTCTAAATACATCAATTTTATTCTAACTTGATCTTTGAATGTAGCTTACTTAGTCGTGAATATTTAATTCACGACTAAATTAATTATTTATAGAGAAATATACGTTTTCAGGGGCTTTAATGCAAATTCATCTCAAACCGTGTATTTTTAAATCCCAATGCTGTATTGTATGTGGCGCTTAGAAACATATGTTGAGTAAATCTCTCTGCTTTATCCTCCTCATTAGATAAAAACATACCCATAATGCATCCCGCTGGTTGTGAGGAGGCGGTAGGGCGCTGCAGTGAAAACACATACATCCCTACTTATGAGCCGTGGGCATCCTGCATCTATAGCTTCCAGGCTGATGGAGGTGGGATGGAGTACCACCTCCACCAGCCTGGACCTAGAGGCACAATCGTATTGCATATGCTGTAGGATGTGGTCATATTCTGTCGATTCATGCCTTCAATGAAGGCTCAGAGGGTTTAAAGTTCAGGTGACTTTACTATTCCAACCACCTTCTCTCCTCCTGTCTGACTTTCCTCTTTTGTTCTCTCCTCCTCCCGTGATATCTGCTAAAGTTTAAGACAAAGTCACGGGGAAAGAGAACAGGGGCTCAATCTCCATACACTCCCGCCCTCGCCCCATCTTTCCCCATTTATCTCTCTCCGTCTCTGCCCCCACCAGGGAGAAGGGGGGTGGGGGTGGGGAGGACACGGAAGTCATACTCAGAATGCCCTCTGCTTTGCACAGTGAAGCATTGTGTCGGCTCTTTGTCCTCCCCAGGTCAAAATGAGTCCGGAGTAGCCGTCCACGATGACAGAATCTACGTGGTTGGAGGATACTCCATTTGGACCAATGAGCCTCTGGCATGCATTCAGGTGAGAGATGGGGCTTTTTTTATTGTTATTTAAGCCTCACAACAGATAGAGTAATATGAATCCTGTTGATAACATGCTGTTAATAGAGTTAAGTGAAACAGCGATGAAATAGCCATTGAATAGCTTGATTGAAAATATTCGTATTGAGGCTGCCTTCAGAAATACTGCCAGTTGAGCACACACAAGCTAGTAAAATATTACATGTAAAAGTATCACTCGACAGACAAACCCCCAAACTGATATGAATGTTGTGTTTCCAGGTGCTGGATCTGAGCACAGAGGGGAAGGAGGAGGTTTTCTACGGGCCAACACTGCCATTCGCCTCCAACGGGATAGCGACTTGCTTCCTCCCGGCTCCTTACTTCACCTGCCCGAACCTACAGACTCTACAAGTACCCCATCACAGGATCGGTGCCGTTTAAAACCAGAGGAACAAAAAAAACAAAAAACAGACAAAAAACAAAAACACTCTGGGCCGTCAGTATTTGCAAACGTGGCTCACAAAAGCGTACCTGCTCATAGCGATCCTGCTGGAACCTGCCATGTCACGTCACAGGAGTGTACAGGGATTTCTGTGAGACCTCATATGTAGTAACGCTTTCCTGGGATACAAGAGCCGTGTCATCCTGCAAGCTTCTAGGAATCTCAAAAACAAGCAGATGCCACAATAATACAGCATATCTGTTGTATTTCCCCAAAGACTGAGACAGCATTCATCCCCAACTCCTGAAGGGATTAAAATCCCCTCAGAAGACAGGAACAACATGCCAATCGCATTACCAATAAGTGACTTGTGGGAAGCGGACATTACTGAATTGCTCAATTGTTCATAGGAGTTCAAAGCAAACTGTCCTCTTTGTAACCCGTTATAAGGGTTTCAATCACTGAAGAACATCTCCATCAAACCTCTAGAATCACTTTGGTGGCCTGAAGAACGTGCAGGATGTGTTTTCTTTCCAACATATAGAGGACCGTCTTCTCATTGGCTCGCATGCATTTTGAAATTGCAGGTTGTGTTGACGGTGTCAAGAGCCGGAAGCTTAAACAACCATGTCATTTTTTTATTAACATTTAAATAAGGTAAAAAAAAAAAGAAAGAAAAAAAGAAGACTTTTCTTCATCAGCAGTGACACAAATGAGTGACATTGCTCAGGACCCAAGACTGTTTATGTCTGTCATCATTCAGAGAATATTTCCCCCCAAAAAAATGTCTATATGATGTTATGATAACACACCATTGTGCTGATTTAAAAAAATATATATATACTTTAACCAAAAGAAAGGAAACGTCCCTCTGCACTTCCCTCTTCTGTCCAAAACATGTGTGAAAGAATATTTATGGCACATTTTCAGAATAAAGAAGCAACATGAATTTATCTAGAATGTATTCTATAAGGGCTGTTATTAATAGCTATGATGGGAAGAAGGTGAATTATCCAGCAGATTACTGAACACTAACTCAAAGCATCACTTCTACTGCCTTTCTGTCGCGCCTTCCGTCCCCCTCCGATAGCGTCGGTGCAGCAGTCTGCCGCTCCGATGAAGGGATACATGCATCGACGTTTGATGAGGCTGGAAATGACTAGCGATGACAGAAAATGGGATTTGGTGATTGTGGGAGACGGGAGTGAGACTTCATGTGATTCGGTGTAAACTAAAGTCGGATCGTGAGAGATTGCTGTGACTTGGAAGGGCGATAGACAATTGGAACAAACAGTACTCCTCTCTTTCACTTTGTTTTCTTGCTACTGAACTCTCTGGCTCTCCCACGACTGTCATCAAATCTGTAATTCAGATCCGGCACCTGATGGTTATAAGCACGAATAGTCTGTGTGCTGCCTTCGGTGCACACGCTCCTCACTTCTCTCACTACGGAGCTGAAATGAAACGATGGAGAGACCTATGAGTGTATTCGTATTTACTGTCACATTTTATTTCGTTAATAATGCATCTTCCAAAATGCAAAGCTGCACCTGTTTTTTTTTTTGTTTTTTTTACAATATGTACATTATATACAACCTGGTGATATCATGCTTATAGTCCATGATTGGAACATATTCTTTAAAAAGGGACAGTTCACCCCAAAATCTTACCTGTTGTGCTATTTATCAATGTAGAATGTTTTGGTGGGAGTGGCAGAGTGTTGGAGATACGGGCCGTAGAGATGTCTGCCTTCTCGCCAGTATAATTGAACTAGAGGCCACTCTGCTTGATGTGTTCAAAGCGTCTCTTTCCAGAAATCATCACCCGGTTAATCAAAATAATCCACAGTTCTTGTTGTGAGCAGTTTCATATAGGAACTATTTTCTCTCTACCAAACTATACCCGGCAACCGTATGACCGCACAGGAAAAAAGAAAAGCGTGCTAGCTCACCTAGCACCACTGAGCTAGCTATCGTTGCAGCTCAGCCGAGGAGGACGCCATTGATGTTTACGTTTCACGCTTTCACGAGCCTCCGGTCCACGAGTAGATGCATGCTTCCTTCTGTAGCGGGTGTAGTTCCGTATCAAGAAAATAGTTCCTACATGAAAGTGCTCACAATAAGGGCTGTGGATTATCTCGAGTAACCAGGTCATGAGTACATTGCTGTTGAGTTTTTTTTAATGGCGCTTTGAGCGCCACAAGTGGAGTGCCATACAATTCCATTATATTCAATAGGACCAACTCACACCAGAACAATAGAGATTGATAAATAGCACTATAGGTAAGAGGAAAACAATATATGTACGTTTGATTTTGGGGTGAACTGTCCCTTTTTAAGTACAGCTGTTAAGGCATCTTAAATGTTCACAGTTTCATATACCTGTTCCAGCACATCAGGTGTTGACATTAACTCGGCTAATGAAATACACTGAACCCTTGTGTTTTGTTGAATAGCCTGATTAGCAGCACTGTCATTTTCTTAATGACCAAATTAAGAATTTTGGCACAAAAAAAAGGTTGTATGACTAAAAAGTGTTTTTTGGAGCTGGTGACAGGTCCTGGAGCTGGTCCTTAAAAAAACAACCCATTCTCAGTCCGCTTCCAGGCTGGTTATTTCTGCCTGCCCACTCTCTCCGAGGAGGCCCAGCAACTTGCTATATGCACTCCTGTAACACAGAGACACGGAGCGGTCACATTAGTGGACACATTCAATAAAGCATACAGCTAAAGAACAGTTCCAGTTCTGTACACCTGCTTATCGTCTAGACAACTTATAAATAGTCCAAGGCGATGAATGCCGTCTACGTGGCTTCCACCATGTGATTCATGCGCCTGCTCACCTCAAGGCGATGTTCCTGCCCAGCCCTCTCTTGCGTTCGGTGTTCCTCAGACTGAGAGACAGGTTGGGAAGGAGAGCTTGAACCGCAGACGGGTCCAGAACAGACACCGTCTCCAGGACGCCGTACACCTGTCTGTCGTAGACTCCCTCGTTCTCCTCCACGAATGACCTAGGAGCATTTGGGATTACACAAACAGTAGAAAGGATCAAATAGGCTTTAAATGTGATATAGATAGTGGCTACAGTAACTGTGTCAGGGGTCCGTGCGTCCAGCGCCACACGGCTCTTTACTTGCTAGACATCATCGTCAATTACCGCAAAGCGGCGATCATCCGGTCACACGGCCCGGCTGTAGATGCAGCAGCACATCGCTCCACCACAAGCTGTAAGGCATCTGTGCTCGTCCTCCTCACTGCACAGAACCCCCCCCCCCACCACCCAAAGAAACAATACACACTGATATGATTAGACAGCCCTTCAGCGATTACTACAAACACAAACTTGATTGGGTGTTTTTTCCCGTATAATTTGCCCCACAGTGAGGATTGATTGAAATTGTAAGCGTTAAGGACATGTTTGCAACCACCTCGCTGATAGTAAGTAAGTGCTATGATTACTGCATTTATTGAGTTGCTAGTGAAGCTGACGCAAACGCATGCCTGGTCAGATTTATTTTGGATAACCTTCAGCACGGAAAAAAAAAGGATGTAACATTTGCTGTAATTAATCAAAATTGCAGTCATACACGTCATCACTGTGTTAAACAACTTATTATTATTTACAGGACCGTGGTCCTTTTAGTGGCTCACATTAGGACTGTTTCCTGTATGAAGTCAGGGACCCTCTTCCTAAAAACTGAGCTCACACGACGGACAAGGAGGGTAGTCTGGTAAGACACTTATTCATATTACTGTGGAGATAACTGAAGAAAGTTCTCTTTCACAGCATTCAGCTCGTTTCTTCCACCGACTGCCAAGATTGCTAGACAAGGACATTCTGAGGAGCGCGGTGCCGAGTGGAACTCAAGGATGCCCCTCTGTATCAAAAATGTGTAGGCGCTCGCACTCAATGTAGAAAAAAACGACACTTTATAAGCTCCGGATTTATTCTGTGCGAACATGCACACGCGTGATCTTACCCTGCGGCTCGTTGACCAGCATCACGCAGCGCAGCAGGGAGGGGAGGGGCAGAGTGAGGAGGGCGGGGTCTGAGTCACTGTTCCGTCTCAGAAGCTCCAGCAGGAACATCAGGACGGCCGCTAGCCGAGGGGGAGGGGCGTGACCTTTAAACTGCAGGAAGCTCTCGCTGGGAGACAGGGACATTTACAAGAACTTTCAGTTCTGTAGGAGAACAACATCGTTTAACAAATATATTTTTGGAGTAACAGTGGAAAACAAATGAATGAAATGAATGTCAAAGTCAGGTGGTTGGTGGGGCCATGACGGGCCAACAACACCCCACCTCTAGAGACCTACCAGAGCACCTCCAGGATGGTCCTCCTCAGCGCTGCTCCTCGGGGGGTGGGCGTGGCCTCACAGGCACTCAGAAGCACTGGGTGGTTGGCAATGATGCCCAAGGAAGGCGAGGCGGGAAGGAAATGGTCCAGATATCTGCGGGTAACAGAGCGGAGCTGCTGCTTCAGGTGGGCGCCCTGCGACTGAGACACGCTGGAAGCCACTGACAGACCCTGCAGGGGAATACATTAAAGAAAGAGTCAGTATGAAAACATCTGGACAAAGTAAAGACATGGGTGAGGCCTGTTGCGTGTCCTGAAGACGTGACTCGGGGTACTATACATATATAGTATATATGTCCTAACCTGTAAATACAGAGGCAGGCTGTCCCTGAGTGCTTTGTCCTGCTGTGTGAGGTTGTGTGGAAGCAGCAGCCCGTCCACAATACGGAACAGCAGCTGCTGGGCTTTAGATGTGGCCAGCAGGGGGCTCCAGTGCTTCACTATGCAGCCTGAATCAAACAGAACAAAGCAACGGTAATTATTAAATTAATTCAATTATTAAAATAAAAAACAAATAAAAAAAACAAAGTGCTTCTGAAGCTGTGTCTATTCTGCACCTACCGACAGCCCAGTAAACCAGCTGCAGTCCCTCTTGGCTCTTGCTGACGAGAGACGGTTTAACGTGTTTCAGGATATCGCCAACGTAGTCCAGGGCTCTGGTCACCATGGCCGAGCGCTCGGACAAAACCTGCAGTCCACTGTACACACTGCCGACAGCCTGACACCATGACAAGAGAATGAATCCATGGAAATATCTGCATTCAAATACAGGCCGCGGTGGTATCGACCGGCATGAAGCATACGTCACATGTAGTGCAGTAAAGGCGACGTAAGATATGCTGGATACTTTAGGTCGTATATGCATAAACTGAGGATGAGGAGACATTGACTATCCCTCAGAAACTGTGTGTATTTGACACGTGTGAGAATGCGTTACCTTGACAAAAAGCTCCAGGGCTGAAGTGGGCTCTAGCCTCGAGGCTGTGGGCTGGAGGCCCGCTCTCTGCAGGAGGCCGTCCACCTCGGGTAGTCTCAGCACGAGCCGGGTCAGTTCACACAGCTGCCCCTCCACATCCCGGCCTGGAAGCAAAGCGGGCGTTCATATTTGATACAAGACATGCAGGTAACAAGGTAACGAGCCGAAGACTCTTCTCCACAAAGACGGAACAGTTTCTCAATTCAGAGCAGAGTTGGAGTCGTGAAGCTTTAGGATTTTGTTTTGAGTCCAGAAACATTTCTAAAATGTGTTGTTGGTGTAACCCGTCACTCAAAATAATAATTTAAAAAACCTATTAAATGTGTGTTTGTTGTTGTTATACTCATTTATAACAAGAGGCTGAAGTTCTAAACAGGACTAAATGCATTCATATTTAGGTTACATGTATTTCTAGCCAAAAGAAAGACATGACGGTAATGTTACAGAACTTGCTTACACACTTTATGTACCTCGTGTTTATGGAGTGGATTTAGAAATTAAAACTCAGCTGGAAGAAATCGTTTTTAGTCCCATTTCTAACCCTCAGCCTCTTGTGGCCAAAATGAGTATTACAATAAAAACGAAAAAAACGATTATGGCAAAACTTTTTCTCCCACCAGATTCTCTCTTTTATACATCTGTTCTTGAGTCATAAACTTTTTAGGAAATGGGTCACCACAATTGTTTTTTCTCACTACCTCCCAGGGTTTCTGTAGAAACTAGTTACCTGGATTTACAGATACTTCCTGTTTTACCAAAAGTAAAACATGTGTTATTTGTTGTTTGGTGATACACCTCTCTCTGAATTCCCTAATATGCCAGAAACTCCATATACACCTGTGTCTAAGTCGATTTTTCCTGCCGTTCAATGGATGGTTATTATTTTTTTTAAATCACACTGTAGACTCGGTGGCATTACCTGTTCTGCTGTCAGACCCATCTGGGTTCTTGTGAAGGTGCTGCTGTAGAACACAGCGGAACCAGGCCCTCACCGACAGGCTCTGTGCAGAACCGGACACGACACCGGCAGAATCACCGCTTAGCGAGGACACCAGCTCGCTGAAAAAGACAGAAGAATCATATTATACGGCTGTAGGATTTACTGCTCTTTCCTTGATGAAGGTATGAAGAAATATCAAGCATTCAATAAGTGAGCGGCGAAAGCCATACACGCGAGCACACATCACATCAATGACGTTAAAATTCACATTGTGCTGAAGTGGTGATATTTTTTTGTGTTCTGACAGCAGAATGTCTACGCCGAGCCATAAACATTGAGGTCCACTTGTGTCTGAAACACATAAATGCCTCTTCCCATCAGATTTCCTCCGAGTTGTCATACAGCTGTTAATGATGAGCGTAGAAGGATACAGGGAGGTGGACATTTATATCTGAAAAGGGGGGGGGGGGGGGGGGTAATTTAATTAAATTCACAAGAAAGAAAGCGTTACTTCATTTTATATAATACACATTTCTAACAGCTCAAACAGCAGTGGATGGAGGGCTTGGCAGGCTGGTACTTCTAAACAATAAATAGGAAGAGTGTCCTTGTTCCGGCTTTATATTCAGGTGTAGCACCTTAATATCACTTGGCAACGTCTGAAGAGGACCTCTGAGGCTGAAATAGTCACATTGTACCCTTGAGTGTGATTGTGGAGATGCGCTACATTTCGGAGTCAGTTCAGAGTCATGAGAGCCATTCCTTCATTCAAACCTATTTCGAGCATACCAAGGACGCTCACTGTCTAATCCATTAATTAGACAGCACCCAATACACCTACGGGACTTGTCGAAAAACTATTTGGTCAAGTGGTATCTACCACGATGAAGCTTGATAGCTGACGGTTTCAGAGGTGGTCATATTCCCTGTTGGACCGACCTCATGTTTTCCCATTAGGAGCGATGTGAGGAAATGGTAAAAGGCACAAAGGCACAAATGTACCTGTTTTGGAGCAGATGGGGGAGGTAGCGAGTTACCAGAACTGGTTGAACCATGTCGTCCCAGCCAAAGCATTGCATGATGGACTGGACTGGGAGGGGCTGAAGGTCCTGGGGGGCGGAGCTGGGCAGATCAAACGCCAACAGGGTGAAGCCTGAGGAAGACAAAATGATTTCAGTGTTACTATGTTCTCTTCTCGTCCTACTTCAGAACTACTACATTTCTTCTCTCTGCCAAATTCAAATCAAATTCTCTGCCTTCGTGCGAAATGCCGGCATTCACTCAAAAATGATCAGTATTGTGCCGTCAAAAATCCATTTTCGGTTGAACGCTTGTCAAAAACTCTTGGCTGCTCTCCCCCACCCTTTCCTCCCTCCACTCAGTGTCTCTTCTTCCTCCCAGTGGGCGTTACTGACCTGCAGCAGCATCTGCCAGCTGTGCCGGAGGGGTCTGGGAGAGGCGTAGGCTGCGCAGGAAGGGGAAGAAGTGCGCCCAGAGTGCGGCTGCTACCGCTAGGTGGCGCTCTTTCACCACACTGCCGTTACCAGGAGCCCAGGCCAAGGCGGGCGCCGACTGGACACTGCGCTGATGGACCCGTCTGGAAGGACACACAGAAACACACGCAAACAAAGAAAGCAGATAAACAAATCTGTCAGACACCAAATCCAAACATAGCGCTGTGCTCTTGTGTACAACACTGTCCAACTCCGCCCTCTCAAATCCTTTTGCTCCCCCGTTTCTTCCTTTCACTCCTTCTTTCTTCATGTGTTTTGCCTTTCTTCTCTCCTGGGGGATTACTGCGTGCGGCGGTGCGCTGCAGTGTGGAGCAGAGCAGGGTGGAGGCAGAGGAGGAGGATATTATAGGCGTAGAGTGGAGCAGCCTAATGCTGATCCCCTGTACACAGACCATACCCCGGCTCCTCTGGCTCATCCCTGGCCCCAGCCGCTACAGCAGCCCCACAGTGGCTGGCATTAGCCCAGATAAGCAGCTGAAGGAGCTGTAATCTCATTTAGACTGGAGATGATCCTCCTGTCCCCCTCGTTCGCCCGGATGGGATGGGGAAGCTGGGTTGAGGTGTGCTGGGGAAGGAGGAAAGGACTGAAAAAAAAAACAACAACTCGTAACCCCCCCCCATCACATCCTCAACCATGCACTATGGTACATACACACACACACGTACACACCTCAGCAGTGCCTTCCCTTCCAGCAAGGTTGCATCTAATCCAGGGAGAGCTGAGACAATCGATTAGAGTCTGAATTCATTAGCCTCGTTACTACTGCGGAATGGGCCTTTCACACCCATCAACCCTCATTGTACAAGACATCATCAGAGACCCCACTTAATCCTCCTCGCTGCGGCTTCCTCCAACGTGTACACACACGCGCACACACACACACACACACACCATTAGGGACCCTGTTTAACCCTTCCCCCAGCTGCATCCATCATATGGACGCATACAATATATAATATAGCATCCTAACAATGACATATCAAACACACACTCAGGCACAAGCGGAATTCAATCCATGTCCACTTTCTGTTTAATAAATTGTCCATGTATCCCGATCATAAAACATAGGTGTAACTGTTACTACATTTCTCATAAGTGACCTAACAGCAGGTGTCCTTGACTTTGAAAAGGGAGGCTCACTATCCGGTAAGAGGTCTTAATGCTCATGAAGGAAAATGGGGAGGCTTGTATTTCATCAAGCCAAGGAGATGGGGATTACTCGTTTGTCCCAAAAAACAGATCCAACACGGTGTGCCAATGCCCGCTCACACCGTCAACCAGCGACACCCCCGCACTCCCACACAGCAGAGGGTCATGGGAAGGAATAAATCCAGGGAATTATGCCTGGGACTGGCTTGCTGCCTCAGCACCATGGCGATGGCTATCAAGAGCGAACGCTCGGACCCTCCGCGTCCTCAGCCATTGGCAGAATAACTCTCTTAATGCGTGCGGATTCCACGCGGCTCTCAGTGGACATAATGATGCACAGGCTGAATTTGCCAGGCTACATAATTGCCCATTAATTGTGCCACAGAAAAGGCATTAATCACAAAGAGATACCGAAAATTGCCAGGACCGAAGAATTATGTTTAATTTGGTGGGACGGATTGAAAAAAGAGAACTTTTTTTTCTTCCTTTTGGTTAAATGGGTCAGCGTGGTCCGGGCCATAGCACAGACGGCCTCTGGGAGTTCTCTTCTTCTCTCTCTTCTTGGCCATTAATGTGCAAATGTGTGCCCTCCAACCCCGAGATCTCAGATGGGAAGTTTGGGAATTAGCCGAAGCTAACGAGCTACCATGTTATAGGAGCCCAGCGCTGGAATAAGAGGAGTACACAGAGGTTAGTGTTTCTGTTTAGTTGTGTGGGCACAGGCAGATGTGTAGGTTTGTGTGTGTGTGTGTGTGTGTGTGTGTGCGTGTGCAGGGTGGAACGTATGCACTGGAGAGTTAAAGCAATCATACACCTAGATGAATGTATTTATTCTAGTGTTTCAGCTCATTTAACCTTTGTAAGTGGTGTAAGTATAAAGTGACGGTAATAGTTTTTGCTCAGTCTGTTCCTATGGGCTACGGAGGATTTAAGAAACCACATACATATAGAGACATGCAGCAAATCCTGGAATATATAGCGACTGCTAATACTTTTTGGAACCGATTGAAATGTGTCTGCAGCACTGAGCATCAAAAAAAAATTGCCTTTAGCATCTAAAAAGCTAAATATTTCCATCAGGAGTTGTTTGAGAAGGAGAGTGAATTTTGAGTTTAGGTTAGGGCGATAAGAGGAAAACGTGGGATAACGGTGTTGAATATGGCATTAATGATATTACTTGTGCTAACTAAACAGATATTAAAGCGTACTCAGTTCTGCCTTTCAGTACTCTGCTAATATACAACAAATTACTTGTTGAATTAAAGAAATTAAATGATTTCAAACATTCTTTTATCAAACAAATTGAACAGAAAAAGCCCCATTCTAGAAACAAATACAGAGTAATCAGATTAAGACAGTTGTTTGATTGAACTACACTGGGAAGTAAGCAGAACTATTGGGTGTAGGAATGTAAGAGTTGAACAATGAAGCTGAATGAATTAATGAAATAAGAAAATCCTGCACTCTGCTGTAACCATCATTTATTTCAACCAACATTTGGGTCCCAAGTGGACCTTCACACATCCGAGAGAACCCCGTCCTGAGCTGTACGCACTGTTGTAATGGAGTTTGTTCATCGCATTGAACTGTGTGGTAATGTAAAGTGTGATGTAAAAACTAAGCTGCAATCTTCAAATGATATTCCCTCAAACTATTTCACATCATTTCTTCTGAGAAGTGAGTATGTGCTCGTTATTATCAATTTTAGACGATCAGATGTGTATCATGATACATACTGTATATGATTTCATCAACGTGACTACATGAATTTGGAAGCTATGTTCGTCTAAGATTTCAATTACATTTTGAACGTACTGCTTGCTGTACTACTTCACTAAAGTAAAGAATTGTTGCAAACTTAGAGGCTGGTAAGCAAGGTGACACTCTACTCTTCAACACCAGATTTACCTGAACCGCTACAGTGAACGATCACACATCGCTCCTCACTCCTCAGCCTCCCACTCTCACCTGATTTGTATCTACTCTCCCTTCTGTTCCCACATAAACAGACACTGTTTCAGCTGTGGCTCTCTGGCCTTCCGCTGGGGTCGAACGTGTAACGAACACCCGTGTCCCGCGGCTGAACCCGTCCTGACGCCCTACTGACCGCGGTCTCCAAACGCGCTCACAGCGCCGCCGCCGTCCCCACGACGACAGGAGGGTCCGCGGAGGGTCCCTCGGGCCTGTAACTCTACTCGGAGCCTCGCCGGCACCTGGTGAGGGTGAAATGGGGGCCACTAGGTCTGCGGAGACTAACAGGGGGCCTCAACGCAACACAAGGTCTTTACAGACACTCATTCCTGCCGACAGCACAATCCGCCCATTGTCAGTGTGAGAAGTGAGTGGACTCTGGGGCCGGGTTGGGAAGAGCAGAAGAGATCGCTCTCCTCTGCTGTGGCCTCTTATTGGATTTTAACAGAAGCTTAGCTTGGCCTTCGCCAGAAAACATTTGTCTGAATGTGTCCACTATCTGTGCGGGAGCAGCTATTGGTGAAAGAAAGGAATGAGAGAAACTGAGGAAAAAGTAAGAGATACATGCGGGCCTGTGGGTATTCACACCAGCTGTCTCACCTGAGCTGGGCGAGGACGATCTGCAGAAAGCCCAGGGCCGAATTCAGCTCCGAGAGGCGGCAGGCGCGCAGCAACCAATCAAACCCCTCGTTGAGCAGCTTCTCCTCGGATAGGTTGAGGCCGGTGCTCGTCTCGAACACCTCGCCCACACCCTCCAGGTACGTTCCGAGGGGCCCCCAGAGGGCAAGCCTGCGAGAGACCTCCGTGGTCTTATTGTAGAACTCTTTGGCCGTCTCATTAAAGGAGGAGGCCAGCCAGGTAGCCTGTGCACCAACATCCAGACCCCTCTCCTGGAAGTAATAGCAGTCGATGTCAAAAACTAAAATTGGTGGAATTTGTAAATTAAAAAAAACAAAACACAAAAAACTTTGTTGTGTGCCTGATAAACTTCCAGATACAATTTTCCATTGACAAACAATACCTGGAACAACAACAGCAGTGACAGCTGTCCCCTCCAGACCAGGGTGCGGTGCCCAGGGGGGCAGTTGGAGGGAAGGAAACCCAGCAGCTCACAGGCTCTGCCGGCCACATCCTCCAGCTCCACCTGCCTGGCCACCACCAGAAACAGCAGCAGGAAGTTCATGAGGCCTGCCTCCGGTAGCTCCTGCATCTTCTTTGAGGAGAACTTGGAATAAATCCTAAAAAAAACACGAGAGAACAGTAGAGAGAGTTCAAAAAACAAAGTGGTCAGAGATAAGGGCGGGTTCAAAATCACAGTGTCTGCTCTTTACAATATCGCTTAATCCGGGTTAACAAAACAGTTCACTTGTCTTTAAAAAAAGAAAATCCAATTTCAATTGTTCTTTACTTCCACTGACCAACTCTTCAGGGGTGATTTGTTCTTCTGAAACCTCTGACTTTAAATGCTGACTAACTGAACTTTACACCCCTGCCGTGCATCCCACCACCTGCCTCCTATCGCCCTCTCAGCTCCAGGGGAGAGGCTGGGCTGCCCGGCCTGTGTGTGTGTGTGTGTGTGTGTACATGTGGGTGAGAGAGAGAAAAAAAACAACAACTTGAGAGAGAGAGTAAGCAGGATCTAACAGCGTGCTGGGTGGTTCTCTCACCCAGCACGCTGTTAGATCCTGCGGGCACTGTGGAGAAATGCCTTTAAAGATCATGTTAAATGTCAGAGACACTCAGACACACAGCAGTAGGCGCTTGGTCCCTCTCTCTACAGCCAAACCAATTTACTGCAACACCAGAGTGAGATCAATAAAACCACCCCGGCAGGAAAACATAGAAAGCTGGAGCACCCACCCCCCCCTCCTTTTTTACTCCACCTCCCAAACACAGATGCAGCCCACACAGGTGAGTGGAGCTGCTGTTGGGTCAAAACACAAACAGCCAGCATCCCAAGACAAACTCAGTGTAAGAAGTGTGACCGATTTCAAAAGGAGAGGAGAAAAACGCGAGAGAGACCAGGTTAACACCGAAATCATTTATTTAAATACTGTAGATGAATAGTTAATATGTAACAGGGATATAAGCAGCGCGCTGGGAGGCAGCAGTGAGGATTCTCTGTGTTCTCCCAACCTGCCTGTCTGTTTGTTTATTCCGGACAGCTTGTTTTCATACGGAGGCGAGCAGATGCTCCTAACTCCCGGCGTTGGAGATCAACATGCTTGCAGTCGCTCCCGTTAATGCGGTCGGAGCGGGTGTCCCGCAGAGCCCGGCCAGGAGTAGGAACGCTGCCGAAATGTTGTAGCAATACAGTCGGCACGCCTCGCGCCTCCTGAGGGGGAGGAGGGAGTGGTGAGGGAGGTTGAGGGGGGAGGGGGGGAGATAATCTGGACCTGTCCCAGCCCAGTGTGGCGGTTGCCAGACTGCCTACCACCCACATCTCCCCGCTCCCCTACCCGCCTGAGCTCCCCTCTCTATCCGTGTTGGAAACCAACACAGCTTCGTTAAGGCGAATTAACCGCCACGCTCGTTAGCTAATTAGCCCCCATGTCTGCAGAGCTACTGAGCACATTCCAGACAGAGGGAAGTCATTAGGCGGATTTATCTACGGCTGCCTCTCTCTGGCGCCCAGCCGGTCTGGGATACAGGATGGTCCAGCGCTCGGTTCTGACGTGCACATGAGCTTGTGATCTCTCCTCTCCTCTTTCTCACTTCCCCTCACAAAGACACACTCTCTCCCTCCATCCAATGGCCTCACACGCTGATCACCATGTCACTGCTCTAGGGAGCAGGTGCAGTGTGTGTGTGTGTGTGTGTGTGTGTGTGTGTGTGTGTGTGTGCATCCGTAGGAGGCTTCTTGGCTCTGGTCTGTGCTGAAGAGCAGGTGGTTGACTCCTGAGACACCTGCTCCACCGGGGGGGCCTGAGTAAATATCAAAGACGCACCGGGAGACCGCGGTGCACCTGGCACGCACACAAACAAGACTGAAATGCATGATGGCGAGCAAACACACATGTTGTTTGTGTATTCATGCAAGTGTGCACCTAAACACACACACACACAAATCCAAACAGCACACGAAACACATCGCACATGAGAAGATCAAAGGAAAAAAGGGAATGCAACAAAGCCTAGTCCTGATTAGTAATCATTTCTCACAGCTTCAGTTCCAGTTTTCATAATTTATCATCTTTTCCTCCAAAATACTATGTAAGCTGCATATGGAGTCAGCTGCCTGGCCCTGAGACCTACTTTCCATGGTGGGAGTGAGTGTGAAGGAGCAAGAACTACAAAGTCTCCCAGACTTCCATCCATCTCACCTTCCTTTGATCTGTCTCTGTGGGACTCCACCAGCCCTGTCCTGGGCGAGGCACAGGGCCAGCACTCGGAGGAAGATGTGGAAGGAGTTGGCTGAGCGGTAGAGCTGGGTGTGTCCCGGGGAGCGGAGGGGAGAGGGGGAGCAGCAGCTGCGGGCCTGCTCCAACAGAGCCAGGGGCGTCTTGCACAAAGTGCCCATGCCAGACATCCCGAGCCAGGGTACGGTGAATGAAGCACTCTGGGCCGGAGGGACAGAATATGATGTATAATGCAACTGTACAGGCCTTGGTCATAACTTGAAGGAAAATGTGCCACATGACTTCTCTAGAATGCTGCACGATCAATTAAAGCAACCTTTTTAATAATATATTGTTTTAAAAGAGTTGGAAAAAGCAACAAATATGAAAATGAAACTATTAGAACGACAGCCAGTGAAACTTCCAAGACAAAGAAATGAAAAGATACGACACGTCATGTCAAAAAGTGGCAGAAAGGTTCATTCATATTATGAAAGTCATCCGAGGGAGGTCTGGTTGTAGGAGATAAGTTTAACATGAGGCAACACATCTAGTTTGAGCAACTTTTATCGCGTGTATTACACCATCAGTGACCACATGGTTTCCTCACCAGATTCTTGCCGTAGTAGTCCCAGAGGGTGGAGACAGCGCTGGTGCTCGGCTCCCACAGCAGACAGAGACTGAGACAGCAGTGGACGTGCATCCTGACCTGCTCCTCTGCTAGACCTCCCTGTTATTATACACATGATTACTACTAAAACTATATATATTTTTTTTTTTTTCCCGATGAGGTTATGAATGAAGTGTAACTAGAAGCAGTACTAACCTTGGGGTTACAGGTAAACTTGAGCAACTCCTCCACAAAAGTCCAGTTCTCCGCCAGATGTTTCTGTGACTGCAGATAGAACAACATCATACATTTAAAGACAATATCAAACATCTATTAAAAGGGACATTTCAGATTCTTTGAGTTGGGGTTGTATCCTGTACTTATCCATAATCATACCTGCAGTAGACGGCGGTCGGCACCGCCCTTTCCTATGAAGCCGTTATATTAATCTATGTCTTTTCTATCTATGGTATTCATTTTTTTAGGTTGACCTTTCTTTTAGGTGGCTAAAATTCCTTTTTTTTTTTGCTGCCCCCGTCCACAGCAGTACGTTGCTTTGCTCCTGTGCACGTATTCCTGCCCGATTGTCCAAACTGGGGACGTATCAACCGTCAGCTACTGTATGAAACACTGACTATGGTTAAGTGCCTCATAGGAACTCACTTCAAAAAAATCAAAAGCTATCCACATGAGTGTCACCTGTATTCATTTTCAAGACTAAAGTAGACACGGCCAGCTCTCAGAGTACTTGCTCTTGATGATGCTTCGGCACCATCATCATCATCAGTCTCACTTTTTTCTACAAAGAAGTCCTCTGTAATTCGTCTCTGATCACCAACATGTCTAGTTTTGGCACCATTCTTTATTAAAGTGTCAAAACAAATGAATTGAAGACTTATTTTAGAACTGCAGAAGCCTCTTGGATGAGAGGCAAAATGTCTTCAAAACTATAACTTCAGTGAAATAAATATACACAAAGAGAGATATTTGCGATGTCATTTCTTAAGGCGCCAATACTGTGATTCTCGGCCTCTTACCTCGTACTGGAGAATGCCGTTCCGACTGTACTGGCCTAACATCGCGACATGAGTGACCAGCCACCATGTGAATCCCAGAGGGTCCTTACAGAGCGTCGGGAGGCCACTGAACTGCTCCGCTGCTGGCTTCCCTGAAACCAGGGGCCTCAACAACGAGTTCATGTAGCTCCAGAAAGACTACAGGAAAACACACGTTGGTCGATTTAGCACGGCCAGAGTCATAGTCTGTTGTGCGACTGTGAGTGCGTCTGTATTTGCCCCACCTGTGTGTGCAACACTTTATTCCTGTATTCCAGAAGGTGCATGAGCAGGACCCACAGCTCTTTGGTGCAGGAGCAGAGGTGGTGATGGCTGCTCAGGGCCTCTGTGGGCCTCACCTACAAATCAAACAGGATCCATTCAACATAGTAAGCTCCCAACTCTGGTCTGCATAAATGCATGGTGTCTATCACATGACGATTACACAAATAGTTTGATTAGAATGGTAGTACTGTAAGTGATCAGCAATCCAAAAAATGTGGGTTAATATTATCATCATCATCCAGTACTGATGTACTCCAGCTGTTTTAGAAGCTTCTCCACACTAAATAGGATAATATTCTCAGGTGAACGACAGAAGCCAAATTCATATTTTGTATGGGCCATCTGCAGCTTCCTTCCATTTTCTATCAACCAAGCACTAAATGCTGGAATGAGCATATTTAATACCAGAATTTCTTGGTAAAAAACAAACAACCTAGAAATACTGCTGGTACGTCTCAACGGTGAGATGCTAATGAGTTGTGGCCAGCCGCCCACCTTGCTGTATTTGCCCATGGCCAGACCAGTTAGGTCACACAGCAGACTGCACAGGTGCTCTTCAAACAGACTGGTGTCGGTCAGGTTCTCTCCCGTCAGGTTCACAAACTGGTGGGCGTACACCACCTGGCCTGGAGAGGAAAACAGGTAAAAATGACTAAAAGCCCGTTTCCATGATAATGACGCTCAAATGAGCTGCAAGACAGGAGATTATTGCCCACTGTGATGCCCCGTACCAGCCGGTGTACAATCATTCAAGCTGTCTTGTATGGAGACAGAATACGGTGTCTCTGGATTCCAATACTACAGGTACCATCAGCCTCTACACTACAACATAATAGTTAGTAAAAGTGATCACATTTCGATATCTTTAGTGTCTAATTCCTGTCTAAGTAGACACTTGCCTTGCATCTTGTGACCAAGTAGGTGAAGGATCTCCAGGACTGACCAGTGGATGTCAAGATGAAGGTGTAACAAATGCCAAGAGGGAGGAAAAAGCTGTAGGAGGAACACAGCGGCAATGTAAATAGTAGGACATCAAGTTATAGCAAGGTTCTGGGTGAGGGGGACTCTTAAGGGCTATAAACAAACTGTCATATTAGTCATTCGTCTAAGAGAAGTTTCACTTTACACACTTTTATTGCACCCGTTTCAAAGGCCTATCTCCTTTTCAACTGATGCCTACGAATCACACACACACACCTTTCCCGGGTTAGGTATCGTGAAGGCACTTTGAACGTTGGCTGGCAGGTCTTTGAGTCGTCCTATGAGGAGGCTGATGCCAAACAGCTCCTCCAGAAGAGCAGAGGGGAACTGAGCCTCCAGCTCTTCATACGGGTGTGAAGGACCTGCATCCAGGGAGCTGAAGGGTTCCAGGTATCTGAACAGACGCAAAAAGGACGGTGCACGTGTCCACATAAACAAACAAACGCAGTAAAAGCAGCAATAAAATGTATAGACACAAACATTTGAATTAGTGGTGCTGGTGCTGACATTGAATGTGTAGATTTACCTGTGCAAGAAGACTTTGACATACTGAAGAAAAGAAACACACTGCTGTCTGAGGTCCTCCGCTTCATAGTGGAGGTTGCCTGCTTGACCTACAACACAAGAGGGATGTTGTGGGCTGTATTCCTAAATCTTATGTAAAACATGCCCACTGTATCACATATCAGACTCAAACGCTCAGAATTGAGCTCAACAATCGAATGCGTTAAAACAGTTCAGCCATCGCTGATTCATTATTGCGCTCACTTGAGAAAAGCACACCATTGCACCACTATTTACATCTTTATTATTCGTCGTCGCTGCTGCTTCCTCAGTTAATCATACATACCACCTTATTTGCATCTACTGTATGCTGTATTCATATGTACGTTGGCTAGTAAGACTTCTCCTCAGGACAATTCTGCCTTGTGTAAAGTCATTTTCCTAACTGATGCTGTGGCTCACAGTTCAGCCAAACTGCCCTTCAATTTAAAGGCTTTGGCTTCAACCAACGTGATTTAAAGGTCATAACTTGAGACGTCTAAGGGAGCACATTCAACTTTTCTTCAGATTTTTTCCCCCCTTTCTAGAAAACACAGATGCTGAACCCCCCCCCCCCCCCATCTGCATTTTATGTAAGTTGACTGTCTACGTTACTCTGACTGTTTGCCAATGTACATAAAAGCATTTTGCTAACGCATAAGATGTCTGTTATGTGAGCAAAGGATGGCTTACTGTGTGGACTGAATACTGACATGAAAAGTGAACGTCTGACTATTTGCTGCAGTGTGGATCACGTACAGCACAAAGCTTACCGAAGTCATGCGAGCTGGACTGCACCAAGGACTCCAGCCTGTAAACTTTTTGTCTGAAACATAACGAAAAGCAACTAAGACCATTGATATGCATGTGAATGACCCATGGTGCATAGTGTTTCAAAACAAATGGTTATCTAGTAAAAAAAGCTCGTTCTTAGAAGAATTCAATTTCTTAGCTTTTGCTGCCGTGGAAAATTGCATTCAGATGAGGGTGGTTTATAGCAACAAAAATGAATATTAAAACTGGGTTTATTTAGAAAGTAAACTTAACTGATTTTTCATCCTGGCTTACCTGAACAGACCAAAGAGTGGCTTTGTAGATTCCACCAATGCTGTCTCTGTTACCCAGGGGAAACCAAAGACCTCCACTGTGTCGGTCTCATACTCTGTAGGGGCCGGGTCAAGACGCAACAGCAGCCTACGGAGAGGAAGCAGTCAGTTAAGACTTCATTTACTGAGGGCTTTCTGCCACTCTATTACAGTGGAGGTGACTGGAATTTCATTTGCTTTGCTCCAAGCATCAAAAACTGACCACTGAACAGTGGAGGTTTTCAGACAAATTATGCAGTTACTCAGGATAATCCACAGGTCTGGCAACAATTTTCACTGGGGCACAAAATAGGTACAGTGAAAAACTGTTGACATCCAAGTGGGAAAATACATTTGTTAATTTATGATTATGGTGAACTGACAGTGACTGTACCGTTTCAGGGAGCCTCTTGCAGCGTATCCGTCTGTGGAGAGTGCTCCGGTGGGTTCGTCCTTTGTCACGGAGCAGCAGAAGCACGGCGGCCGGGCTGGAGTCAGCTCACACAGGCTGTCTGCTGCGAATGGAGACACTGGTGGGGTGAGGGATTGGCTGAAGTCGTCTTCCATGCTGCCGGTGCAGAATCAGTATCACCTGTAATGACAACAACATTGTATTGAGACAACATTGATTGTATCACAAAAACAGAGGTGGTGTGTTGCATCAGGTGCAGACAAAAGTAACAAACATTCACATATTGGGAGAAGATGGACTCTATGAACTCAGATTCAAACATACTATATTAAATATACAGTATTAAACATAGATAACGTTACAATAACACACACAAAACAGCCGTCTATCTGAGATACGTTAGGTTTCACTTAAACTAACATGGAAAATCTGACAATTGATGTTGCCTTGACTCAGAACTAGTCAGTAATAGTAGCAACATGCTAGATGTCATAGCAAACTACTTCACAGTGCAGCCCACGTACACCAGTGTGTAAAATAACAGGCAGCGATTATTAAACGATAACTGTCGCTAGAACGTGAGAGTTTAAGTGTTCGCCAGTTATTAAGGCGACATCCTGATTATGTCAACCAACTTTATAGTGACGCTTGTATGCTTAATATGTTGCATACACAGTTAGCGTTACAATTATAGCAGCGTTTCAAACAGGGAAACCAAACACAGCAGCAATTACAGACGCGACTGCTATGAAACATTTACAAACCTTATATTCCCGCTTCCTATGTAATGTATTATTCCGTAAATTGAAAGCAAAGTACGAAGATTACGTTGCTGTCATGACTTCGTTGTTTGGGTTTTCGGTCTCTCCCGCGCGTCCACTCCGCGCATGCGCCCACTCGCCACGCGCCCTACGATTGGTCCGAAGTTTCACAGTGGGCGTGAGCCTGTCGTATGGACCCGACGCAGGACGAGAGGTCTCCCTGTAACGCGCTTCCTCCGTCGCATTAGTTTCCCATGTAGTGGTGCTGTCTCCTGTTTGTCTTTCTCCAGTAGTCTCGTGCTTGTTTCAACGTCTTTATCAAGTTATTTTTGTAAAAGACCAAAGTAATATGTTCTACACTCACAGCGCCGAGCTCTCTTTTCACTCTCACGAGACTTAAGTAATTTAATTAGGGTAACGTTAGTTAAAATGTCGATTTGGTCTCACACACAGTCAAAGATCAAGTCATCTTAATTTACACCATATATATCCGACATAATCCTTAAAAGAAACACACGCGAGGGACACTGCTCAGTATGTCTGCATTATTAACATGAAAACATCCTGTAGCGTACACTTATGCTAATACATGGTTTCACCAACCAGAGCACCTGCTCCTTGCCACGACTTTTCTGCAGACTATTTCAAAGTCACTTCGTCCCCCTTAGTCTCACAGCAGGGGTCCTGCCTAGATGAATACAAAATACTTCAGCGGTTCAAGTAGAATTTTATCCACGCTAACCCTAATTTCCATATGCAGATCTGTCTCTCCCAACAGTCCCTCTCGCCATCACACCAGTTCTTGCATTCTAATGCATTCTCACATCTTTACAAAATCCCCCCCCCCTTCCAGCCACACGGCGTGGATGTGCTCGTTTTGTCGACTTACAGTTCTTTATTTCTGCACGTTTGACTTGTCTAGTGCGGAGATGCGCGATAGATGCGGTGTTTTGCATGCTCTAAATTTGCACGTTTCGTTACCGGGAGTCAGTGGAGACAATATAAATGGACTCGTCTGGAGATTCGTGTCTTTACGACGCACCGACTACCCGCTCTGCCTTCAACAGGAGACAGCCCGTCTGCGTGACTGCTCTTTCGCCAGGAAGGTGAAGGTAAATGCTTTTCTTTTTTCCGTCCCTGCGCTGCAAACCCATTCCATCCTTTCTAGGCACCGTAGTACATGGAGGGAGTGAGGTATAAACCTGTTTCATCATCCCCTCCCCTCGCTCTCAGCTCGCTGCCGAGCTTTGATGCACTGGCCCAGGTTGAATAGTGGTTTACGGACTCGGGGCTAGAAATGTGATGATTGGAAACTTGATAAACGTAATGAACTGTGTAAAGGACTACTGTAGCTAACATGTGGCTTACTACTGACATATAACTACAGAAACGACGTCCGTTGAAATGTTGCCCCACTTTCAAATGAAATAAATAGTTCCATAACGTACAACCACACAGGTGTTTCCCATTGCTGCCTGATTGGACGTCATGCGGGTTATAGCTGGGAGGAGCTAAACTGAGGATAGATCTTTTTCCTCGTGAGACCTTTTGATTTGGGACTGTAGGAGAAGCACAGGTGTATGTAATAACCTTAACGATGGCTCTGTTACCTTCAGGTGCTCAGGTAAGTCATGCCAATAATGAGCCAGCATGCTCATAACCAGGGCCTGGCACACCTAAGTGGGATGCAACCATGCCAGTGTGTCTATAACGTCAGTGGAGCAATATCAGGACTACATCAGCCATTGCAGGTGTAGTTTCCTTTATCTGTCGATTGGAGGACAGTGTGTGATTAAAAAAGGCCCATTTGCTGAGGTCACCAGCTCAGCATCAAAAAACGTGTTCATTGTCCTGCCCTGAAATGTGTAACAATAAGCTAACACAGAGTCTTTGGCTCCAATCCCTGACCCACTAGATGGATCATGGGTTATGGTTACCCACAGAACAGCTGCTGGTAGGGGTTTACGCTGCATTTCTGCACTGTCCGCAGAATATAAAAATAAAATTGCTCAGGGACAATTCTGCGTTGCATATATCCCAGTCTGGTATGTGAACCAGACTGTGGCAAACAAAACCAAGTTTCCTAGAGTCGCGAGGGAATTGTTGGATGTTTTTACCGTGTTTATTGTCTTGATTGGTGAGACAAAGACATCTGTTCTATGCTGTTCTATTGGGAATGCTTGCTAACATTGATACTTGGACTCCAGTGAATGGATCTATGCTCTTTGGCACCCATGCCCTTGCAACTTGCCCTGTGAGCAGTTATAAACATTTTACTGTTGTCAGACACTTTAAACAGTTTGACTTCAAAACAGCCTTCCATAAGTTCTGGTTGGTGTAGTAACAGTGTAAAATAATGTTATCCTATGACCGGTAGTTTGACCTCTGGAAATCCTGTACCATATAATTCCACCATTAACTCCCCCTTTTTTAAGGAGTGTAGTCAGAGGCATGTAATGACTTTGCATAATGAGTTACATTCTCTTTTTTTTTTTTCATCGTCTGCTTTCTAAAAGATCTCTGCATTGTACAGGGGAGAGTGCTAGTCCCTTTTATCTCCAGAAAAAAAACCTTGTGGCTACAGTTTGATCAATTAAACTCCTGAAAGGGCCCCCCCCCCCCCCCCCCCCCCTCCTTTCATTACTTTGCCTGAGAGGAATATAAAGTTATCAGTCTTCCCAAGCGATATGAGGACGGAAATAAGTAGTTTGTCTATAAAAATGTCCAGGTACTTTATCAGCGTCCCAGTAGGCCCCGAGGCCCCGAGGCCCTGACACTGTTCAATGTGGCTCTCCTGTGCTGCAGTCTGATGTGCTCTCCCTCCCTCCCTCTCTCCCTGTCTACTCCATCTCTGCCTGAGGCCCGCTCCTCGCTGGGTGGGGTGCACGCTGCCGGCCCTGCACCTCTGGTGGGATTGACTGGGGCCCGGGACCCAAGTGAGGTTATCGATTTCAATCAGTGGCTTGGGAGATTGGAGCTGAATGATGCTGTAGACTTTAAACGGTGGTCAGCTGCACTGTTTGTTGTTTTGGGGGAAGGGGGGAGGGGTGCTGCTGCAGGAGGAGGTACTTTGCTTTTGAAGGGAAGTCAGATAAACATACAAACAGAATTATATAGAGTGAGAGATCTTAATCTTCTAGTTTGGAGTTCCACTATGTGTCAGTGGGTGTTTTTGGCGGCAGTATAACGGCCCCAATAGACCCAAAAAGTACAATAACTTCAGACAATAGATTTCATATTAACAATGATGTAGGGCTGCAACTAACTATTATTTTCATTATCAATTAATATGGTCATTATTATCTAGACAATGAATCAATTTATTGTTAGTTGACCATTCCACTTAACTTGGCTTTAGTTAGCTAGCCGAAAGGCTTTCTGCCTGAAATCCCTTTTCTGGTAGTAGTAGTAGTAGTAGTAGTAGTAGTAGTAGTAGTAGTAGTAGTAGTAGTAGTAGTAGTAGTAGTAGTAGTTTAGAAAGAATAAACATAGCCTACAGTAGGCTACATATACATACAGTATCTCATGTTTGCCTTGGTCGGGTGCAAATAGCGTTATTTTTTCTACGGACGCCTGGATGCTAATAGCATCTGCCTTTATTGCTTGTTTTGTAAAATGTCAGAAGATAGTAAAAAAATCACATGCCTTAGTTTTCATATTCAAATCGCTGATTTTGTGCGACCAACAGTCCAAAACTCTAAAATATTTTGTTTAATATCATTGCAGACTTACACAGAAACGGCACATGTTCACATTTGAGAAGCTGGAACCCCAGAACTTTTAAGCACTTCTGCTTAAAACGTGACTTAAACGATTAAAAGATGATCAGAATAGTAACTTGACGATGAATTTTCAGCCGATAGACTAATCGACTAATAGTCGCAGCTCTAAGTAGATGCAGTCTCTCAGTGTTTAGGAGCTGTGTGTATATGTGGAAAACAACCGGCTGAACACAACAAGTTACATGATTGCTCTCCTAATTACATTCAATATAAACTAATGTATATATATAAAGACCGTGACCGACCTCACGGATCAACAGTAAATGTGCGTTGCATAATCCGGGGGGAGGAGTGGGAGCGTAAACCGTTACTGTTTTTCAATACCGCATTCTTCTAATGTGCATTGGTTGCTTTTTCTTGTTGAGTAGATACCGAGAAGAGTGAGGCGACAACTTTTTTGTACCATCATCGTTCACAGGAAAGCGCTCATAAAAGTTCCTGCTTTGCTTAAAGAGGGAAGTTAGTTCACACAACGAAAGTGCCGCTGCGTTTCTGCTCTCAGAAGCATTTTGCATCAAGGCCAGGAGATTAAACGTGTGGGTTGGGAACCGGAGAGAGTGTGTTGTCTCGCTCAGCCCCCCCCACCGATGCCAGAGTTCTAGCTTTCATCGGCACTGGGTGAAAGATTTCTCCTGGACGTTCCACTCTCCGTGGCTACAGGTGGGTGGTTCGCATGCGGTAGGTGGCAGCCGCTGTGGATTTCGTGCAGAAGTACAGAGGAGTAGGCTGTGGGCAAATTGCTTCACAATTGCCAATGTTCAATACGCTGAGATGCCGAATCCCACACTCGATAAACTCATTTGTGCAGCTAGATGGTATTTGTTAAGAGTGTTATGGTAATATTTGAAATCGTAGGTGTTTGTGTTTTTCTAATATAGATATTCATAATGTCAGTTTTTAGACTTTGTTCTCAACAACCAATGGAGGGAGATGTGTATCCAGTACGAATACTGTTGTGTATCAGTCTACAAAGGAAAATGATGTAGAACTGAACAATGAAAGAGCAGCTATTTTGATTATTGTAATTGCTTGTCTTTTTTTCCAAGTAGAAATGCCAAACAGTTACCGGTTCCAGGGACTCAAATGTGAGAATGTGATGCGTTTCTTTGTCATATATGATAATACATTCATTATCTTTGAAGATTTGGTCTGTTGGTCAAACAAAACTAGCTAGAATATGTCATGTCAGGCATTTTTCACAATTTTCTGACTTGACAAAATGCAAAAAGTATTCATCAAACGTAACCAGGACATCAACTGGAAATTAAATCATCATTAGTTGCAACCCTACTGGGACGCATCTCTTCACTGTCTGATGCTTATGCGAATACATGTTATGGATGGCTTTCATCCAGGTGTCACACTGGTTTTACTTCTTAAAACACACTTTTAACATCACAATGCAATGCAGGAATTGTTGACATAGAGTCCCATAATTACATACATTATCGAGATTCATTTGTAAAACGTTTAGTAAATGCATTTTTCTGCAGTCATTTTCTCCTCTATCTTTATTTTGAAAGGCTCCATGTTCGGTGCAGTCCTGCTGGTGCTTGGCTGCCTGCTGCAGAGGAATCTAGTGACCACAGAGGGGCATCGTGGGACCAACCGCCACATCTTCTATGCCGTGCAAATGGACGGAGGCACCAGAGTCGCCAGAGCTCTGGCCAAGCAGCACAGACTGGAGTTCATACAACGGGTCAGTGCATGTTTAAAAAACCCTGTTGTTGCCTCCGCATGTGGGCCTGGATTTTTACATTTTATAAATCCAGTTACTGTTTTTTTTTTATTTCTTAAAGAGCTGACAAAGTGCTGACTGCTGTTTCCTATTTGAGGGATATCTGACTTTCATCAAATTACAGCAGCGTTTCTGAATATTTCATATCTGATCAAAGACGCATAGAGTAGGCCGTCCACACACACACACACACACACACACACACATTTGAACAGACACATACATGCACTAAGATGGGCACACAGGTGCACACATACACACACTTCTATCTAGCCAACCTTAGTTTACGCCTGTGAGAAACTCCTATATGTGGAATAGGCTATGGGATGAATGGGTCTTTACCTATTTGCCTGAGTCTTAATCTGTCATGCTGAAATCTTTCCATTTGTCAGAAGACTACATGTGATTTATCCACATCAATACTTTAAAGGTTACTTTGGTTATTGAGTCTGAAAGTGTGTCAGCTCCCTCAAAAAAAAAACCTTCTTGGCTGCAATAAAAAAAAAAAAAGGGCTCAAAGTGCGCCTTGGTTAGGTGGGAAAAAATTGTAAGAGGGAGTTCAAAGAGGCTGTTCAAGGGCATAACATATTTTGGAATGAACTTCTTCTGATTCTCTTTTATGAAAGATTCACAGTCAGAAAGATTTAAAAGGTAAGAGTCCTTATGAATTGACATACATTCCCGGTGTGCTCCGTTACGTTCAGGATTTTGAAAAGAGATTCTTTCATTTAACTTCATCTTTTCAAAGAATCAACACAGATTCTTGGGATAAAATGTACTGTTTGATTAACAAACATTATGTAAGCGATCCATCATGAAACTTTCAGATGGACAAGCACCCACAGACTGTAAGTGCCCGACCTTATACAGCGAGGATGAGATATAGAATGCGTTACAAAGCATATGGACAGTCCCATTTTAAACTAGAAGGGCAATGTGAGAGCACAGACCTCAGCCAGGGCTGTGCACCTATCTCGCAATGTTGAACAAACATTTTGTGTTTCCGCCCTGTGATTCGGATCCGCTCCAAAATTATACAGGTTGTTCCGTGGCCCATGCTACACCCTTCCACCAACTTTCATGAATATTGGGCCGGTGTTTTTTTTTTTTTCAGTAATTCTGTTGACAAACCAACCACCAAACTAACCAGAAGGGCACTGGGAGAGTGCAGACCTCCGCCAAGGCCATCCTGCAATGTTAATGAAAGTCATGAAATGTGATAGGCTCTTCCTTGGCCCATGCTACACCCTTCCAGCAAGTTTCATGAAAATCGGGTCAATAGTTTTTCCATAATCCTGCTGACAAACAATCCAACAAAATAACAAACCGAACCATAACTTCCTCGGGTAATAAGTAAAGCAAAATAGTGGATATCTTGAATTTTTAAGTATTATGTTGTTGATTTTCCTAGTTCTGTTTATAATTGCTTATAGATGGAGCCCTACAGGTGAGAGATCACAGACAACCTCACATTGCATCACACTCACCTCGTCTCCAACAGTCCCCATAACAGGATTCGGTGTCACTTCATTTAAAGCGTATCACGCTTTTGTTCTTTGGTGGCAGATGCACGTTCCTCCATCGATCTTTGCTCACGGCACGCAATTTAAAAAAACAACAACTGTGATTTGAAGTTATTGATAAGTGATACTGGAGGTGTGTGTGTGTGTGTTTTGACACGATTGATAAGAGTTAGAGGGAGTGTCCACCGGCCCGGTGTTCGGCTGTGTGCACCGCTGGCCCTGGGGGACGGGGACGCAAGCTCATTTCAACCTTGGCCCCGCTGCCTCTGCTGCCTCTGCTGCTGCTGCTGCTGCTGCTGATGCCTGGATCATGAATAAAACATCTCTTTGACCTTTATCAGGAGTGTATTGGGCAGTCCACCCTCTCTGTCTTCCTCTCTGCCTGTCTCTCTGTCATTGTCCGTAATGTATGCACACAAACACCTCTGCCTCTCTCTGCATTGTTTTCTGCTCTTTTACACACCAATGATAGTCCCATGATGCAGTGGCCACTTGTAATCACTAATACAATAGCAAAAACATTATTTCATACACATGTATTTATGTACATACGCGGTGCTTTGACACTATGATGTTTTGTTAGGTAGCAGTGTAGATTCTGCAGTAATCCATTGTCAAGGATACACAGTAAGTGTGCTAATAATATTGTGTGTTAATAATATATCCAACCCAGATCCACCATATCCTGAGAAGAGCCTCAAACAACCCCCACGTTCACGATCCCCCCCAGGTCCAATCTGCTGACTGGTTTTCTTCTACCTGTCTGTCGCCAGAGGCTGATGCTAAATGTCACTGACACCAAATCGCCTTTGTTAAGTCGAACCTATTGTAAATATAGTAATATCAAGGAGAAGCCAGCATTTGACAATTTGCTGTGATGTGTGTATGTATATATATATATATATATTAAAAACATTGAAGTGGAATGAAAAGTCTGACAAGCCCCTGCGCCAGCTTGGGAGGATTCCAGTGGTAATGCCGCATGAGCGGAATGGGAATCAAATGTCTCCATGCTGGCAGTCAACATACTGTTGGTCTCTTTGATTTAGTGTTCAGCATCCAGGAAAATGTCATCTCGTCTCGCCATAGCGCAGACTTGACATATCCATTTTGCAACTCTGAAATACAGAGGAAAAACAAAGCGAAATACCCGCGATGATGTCTTCATGCCACACGGACAGATTCACCGTGATGCATTGCAGTTGCTTTTTGAAGGTGTCTCTTTGGTATCAGACGCACTAGAGCCTTTCCTGTCGCTCTTTATGATTTCTGATTGCGTCAGAGATGGAGTTTATCCGTCCATGTTTATCTTTCACTTGTCTTACACCTTGCTCATTTAGAAATGTTTAAAGATGGCTTATAGTTTGTAAACGTTCCTTTTTTTCCCTTCTTTTTAATTGGAGGGAATCGGCTCGTTCCCAGAGATTTGAACATTTGAATTAATGTTCAGAAACAAACACGGCAAACACAGCGCACCCAGGAAGCATGTAATTATTACGGCTGTGTGGCAGTACCGGTGTGGATTCAAAGATTACTGTCATTCAATGGTGAGTCTCATCTCCAGCCAAGGATGTGGTGCTTTAATGCAATCATTATGAGCCAGAGAGAAAGGGATGCTCTGACTAGGCAGGTAATGGCAGCCATTACAGGTGCAGGGTTTCTCACACAATGACAAAGAAAATAAGAACCTGATCGCTATCTAAAATAGATGATTTTCTGTTTCACTTTATGCCGGCACAGAACAACAGCGCAGCGGCTTGATATTACACGCTGATTTAAAAGAGAAGAAGCTTGCAGGCTTACTTACAATACAGCCGACCCAGTTTTAAATTACATCACATGATACTGCATTGTTTACAGGTCTTATTTCTTGCTTACTTAAGAGTTTGCAAATCCAATTAGAGGCAGATTAGGTCTATGCATTGCATTGTTTTTATTTTAGCTGAGCTCACTCCTTCAAGAATTAAGTGTGTGTGTGTGTGTGTGTGTGTGTGTGTGTGTGTGTGTGTGTGTGTGTGTGTGTGTGTGTGTGTGTGTGTGTGTGTGTGTGTGTGTGTGTGTGTGTGTGTGTGTGTGTGTGTGTGTGTGTGTGTGTGTGTGCGCAGGGTTTTTGTCTTGAACTCTGACTTCAGGAAGTCCCTGGTCTCCAACCAATGGTGAAAGGCCTCCCAGATTCCCCATCTCTCTAGTGAGGTGGAATACTGCTGGCAGATTACCATATCATTACCATATCATTAGCATACCATTACTGCGCCACAGCTTGGCTCGCTGTCTGCGGACGTGCTATCAGCTCATCAGGAGATTCAATCCCCAATCCGCTCCATGCCTCACCCCCCCCCCCCCCCCCCCACATCTCACCCCACCCCCTCCCCTCATCTCCCTCTGTACTCACGAGGTGTGTTTTCCATCTGAGTAAAGCAGATGTAATTGAGGTAGAGCACTGGATTTACCGTCTAAATGAAATCCCACAAACGCCTTGTGATCAGCCGTCGCACACATTCAGAGAGCCTTTTTTCTGAAACCTTGTCGCGCCGCACCCAATTCAGAATTTCGAATAACCTCCCTCAGAAATGGCCTCAGTCAGATGCTAAGCTATGTCAAGCCTTACTCCGGCTGGATTACTCCAGGCTGTTATGTTACGGCCATATGTGTGTGTATGTGTTTGTGTGTGTGTGTGTGTGTGTGTGTGTGCGTGTATCTGGCAAAAAAGGCCAATGTGCCCCTTCCTCTCCCTTTTCTGTACCTTGGGGCACCCAGGGGCGCGGAGAGGGACACCAATCCTCTAATGGTTGAAGGAGAGGGCCCATTCCATTAGTCAGGGGGCCCAGAGTTCACTGCTGCTCCTCGGCGCGAGCAGGGCGGAGAGAGCGAAATGGAAGGCAGGTGAGGGCCGGGGGCAACGCAGAGGGCAACGCTGCACCAGCTGCATGCTGGGAAATGCAGCACTTTTATTTATTTATTTTCTCTCTCCCCCATCTCCACTCCTTCCCTCCCTATTTCGATTTCCTCATGCAAGTACACATGCACACACCTTGCGCGTATAGCATACACACACACACACACACACACACACACACACACACTCGCTCGCAGTCTGACTTCCTCTCACCCGCTTTTGTCCCCAATTTTAATTCATTCCAGTAAGCTTTTCTCCATTTTCCTTATCTCTTTCTCTCTCCATCACACACTCATTCACTCACGGCTATCTCCATCTCTTTCATTTTCTCTCTCTTTCTCTCTCTATTTTTCTCTTTCTCTCTCTCTTTTTCTCTCTCTCTCTCTCTCTCATTAAATTATTATTTTTTTTGCTTACTGACCCTCCCCTCGCTCCATCCTTGCTCATGCCTCACTCTCATTTGTAGAAGGAGAGAGGACTTGACTGAGGAGATGTGGAGGAGATGTGGTTTCCCTCCCAGGTGGGAAACTCTGGCGGGAGAAGAAGGAGAAGGGGGTGAGGAGGAGGAGCACAGAAATTACGCTACCACTCCCTCTCTTTCCCTTCCTCTCTCTCCCCGGGCTGAGATGATGTATGGCTGCAAAGGCCACATGTTGGCCGTGTGATGGATTAAAGCACTTTGTAGGAAAATTACTGAGAGCGCCTCAGCACACCCGAGTCTAGCCCTTAATAAAACTCTCTTCAATATTGAAATGGAACGAGAGAGCGAGATAAAGAAGATAAAGGAAGATGGTGGACGAGAGCAGCGAGTGGTGGTAGAAGTACACAAACACGATCACACACAATACTCTTATAGGTGATGTGAAATATTGTAAAATTGCACGTTGTATAGCTTTACTGTGGGATTTTACTACCAGCTTTTCTTTGGAGCGGGTTTATAAATAGAGCTTAGAGGGTGAAAGTAAACCAGATTTTGTGAGGTTGTTGTTTTATTATAAGCTTTGTGAATGGACCTTTATGACATGTTTGTCAGTTTTTCCATTTCTTACCCAAAGTACGAAGCTGAGAAAGTTTTAAAAAACAACACTGAATCCAGTCCAAACCTGTGTAACGTGACAGTGGACTTCAGCTTCAATTTTCACCCGGAAGGAGAATTACATTTCAGGGTTCAATTAATTGTGATTTTGTGAGAGAGACGATTTTATTTCGGTTGCTCAGCTCTTAACTGTTCAAGATGTGTGTATATTCCCCCTATCTTTATGGTCATCAGAACTCTTCAAGTAATCTTGACTCTTTGTCAGACATGCTTTTAGAAGAGGCCACAGTCCTTCAGGTTGTTCTTGATGGTGACGTCAGTGACAGCGTCGAACACTCATGAATGACAGAAATGTGTGTAGCAGGCCTGTAGCAACCTGGACTTGTAATGTAATAACTTAGGTGGGAGTGGAGTGCAGTAAGCCTGTTAATGTAACGAGCGCATTGCCAGAATGTCAATGGATTTATAGAAGTTCCAGAGTATTATAGCATAGGTCTCATTTTCTTTTCAATATGTAGTTGTGTCCAGATATCTTTTTTTCTTCCTAATGTCATTTTTGTCCTGTTTGTTTATTTACTTTGGTAGTCATAGGTTCAATCCTTGTTGTTTTTTGAGGACTTGTACAAGTGCCTAGGTGTGATGGAGTTGAGATAAAGTGGAATTCTTCACTAAATTCTGTTTTTGTCACTTTAATGTGGACTGTAGAACCCCTCACACCCCCTCTCATTGCCTGCATTTCCTGCCAATACTGTAACCAACAAGGCTTAACTGCTCACCCCATTTAGCCCCTAGCATCCCCCTCCATCACCCGGCCCTCCTCCCATCCCTCCTTTCTGCTTCTCCGTATTTGGGGCTGTGGAGGCCATAGCTCCTGTAGGGCTGTTAGTATACACACCGGCTGCTGTTTTCTCCATAGGGTGTGCTGCCTCACGTGGCTCTCTCACACTGCTTCAATGACTCTTGATGTCTGTGTTTGTTTTTGTTTATCCTTCATGCTTTTCCCTTCCATCCCTCCCTCCCTCCATCTCTGCTGCTCTCTCCTCTTTCTGTCTGGCTGTCGGAGGCCGTCAGCAGCAGCGGGGCATGCATCCTGTGGATGCTTGAGCCCTGAGACTACTGACACCGAGTCCAACTCTACTGAACTGATGATCAGATGCTGGACTACATATCAGGCTTTAGGCCTTTACACACCAGGGGTTTAATTCGCACATCAATATGTTTTTTTTTCAAAATGGTGTTATTGTAATGAATACTTTCACACAACACAAGAATATTACGTGGCAAAAAACGAGGTCTCAAGTTGTGTGGAACGGACATATTCAACACGCACACAATAATATACAGCAACAGCGAGGCGCTGTAATCCGAACCAAGACGGCAAACTGTATTCCTCCTTTTAACCTTGACAAAGGCAGCGCAGGCCAGATCCAATCCTTCCGTTCTTACCTTTTACAATAAAAGCCCAAGACGCATTCAACCGTTCACCAGAGGTAGCTAATATTCACACTGAGCTTTTTGATAAAAGGAGACTCTAGGATCCCAGTAGCTGATCCCTACACCTGTCAACAATGTGACCACCAATGTCTCCGTGTCTCCTCGGTGGTGTTTTAGTGTTGGTCCTTGTGTTTCTCAGATTTTACACATTTCCCATTAACGTTGCTGCTTCAATGAATAGCAGGAAGGAGAAATAAATAAATATATAACTAGTATAACAATTAAGTTATGGACGATCAGAAATAAGGAAATAATTTAATATTGGAATTTATAATACATTGTATCAGTAGGTGGGCATGGAAGGTGACAGACAAATAGCTGGTATAATGACAAGTGGGAAAATGTATGTTTATGTGATGGGTGTGTATGCTTGTAGGTGCATAATGCATGTGGAAAATGACATAAAAACCTGAATTAGATTTTTTTTGGAAGCAAAACAACCATTTAACAGAACACCGACCTGTTATTATGACCTTATAAAGTTGTTATTAGGAACTTAATACAGTGGGCGGGATTAGCATTTATCTTGAATGGTGATATTCCAATATTCCCTCTCCTTTTTAGCTCTTTTTTGTTCTCCACCATCTCTGGAGGGAAAACCCCGGCTCTTAAGCTGCTCAAGGCCCCACTGTGTTCACCAGCTAGTTGCTAACGTTGTCTGTCTGGCATTCGGTGCAGCGCAGTTGGCTTTCTCTTTGATATTGTACATTGGAGTATAGTAAGAAGTTCAGAAGTAGTTAGCAATGTAATCAGTTTTCGGCTCTGCTAACTGATCGGCATTTAGCATTTATTCTGGTATCATATGAAGTAAAACATTAATTGTTGTGTCTCAATGAATCAGACTTTTAATGCCGATGTTGGCAGATTGGCCTTCAGCAAAGATGATTTAAAAAGGTAAAAGGAGTTTCAAACAATTCTCATAAATCATCACAACACTTCATATCAAGTCACGATTTTAATGTCTTTTAGCAAACAAAAAGAAGAACTTAACAGAAAATAAAAGGACACAAACATAACAAATATACAAAATGTTAAAAAAAACAGACATTAAGGAACAAAAGATAAAACACTTGGATCACAATACCTGCCGCTCTTATTGAACAGGTGTGACTCACGGTGCCTTAAATCTGCTTCTTCCTTTAAGTGAGTTGTTTTGAAATGTGATGCTTGGGTCTTTCAATCATACGCTGTGCAGTATGATAATCTGATTCGACACTCGAAGAGGGACCAAAGCCATTTCTTATCCTTAGGAATCAATAACAAACTGGTGAAGAAAAATGTGGAATAACTAAACTTATTTTGGAGAAATGACTGACGCAGTGACTACACATAACAAAAATGCTTCCTGACATAATGGGGGAATTGCACGATAAAATCATTTGGCAACCGTTTGCATCAATAGACTCCTGTGATGAGCTTTTACAGTTAAATGAACATCAGACACTTGCCTCAATGACTATTCAATCCAGTTTCGTGACAGATTTATTTTTCCCAAAATCAAGACTCAGGACTGTTGGATTCTTTCATTATCTCTGTTTTGGTGGTCTTGACTACAACTCAAACGTACCGTGTGCCCCAGTTATTTTCTTTTACTGTTGCTCTTCTTGTTCCTGAGGCTGCACATTAACGTAGATGCTAAAACAAAATAAAAAAGCCACTATGGGATAATTAAAATTCTGCTCTTTAATTGATAAATCTATTCTTCTTTGTCTGCGCTCTGACTTCCAACTCGCATAATTGCAAGTGATTTTTGTCAGGGGTCCAACATTCTTAAGTCCAATATTTAGTCCTTATGGGAGCTCTTTTTTATCAGTGGTTCCTCTCAGCAGTAATATCCAGATCTGCAGCTGATCCAAGCTATTGTTTTTGTTTCCTTATCATAATGTACTGTGCAGCATATTGCATGAGACTACCTTTCAGCTGTTTAAAGGAACTTCAGAAAGTCCACGCAGACTTTTTGTGCATACATCTTAGTACCTTATCTGAAGTGAGAGCAGGTCAACATGGTTATCATCCTGTGAATACAGTTTATAGTTCAGTTAATGGCTAGCAGTGTGGCCTTACAGCAAGAATGTCCTGTGTTTTAATACACTGGCTGCTGTGTGCCTGTTCTCCCTATGTCTCTGGCTTTCCACCTACAATCCTAAAACATGCAGGTTAGATTATTTGGAGACTCTAATTGCACATAAATGTGACTGGTACATTATGTTAATGCAATCAGCGTATTGTTTATCTGCATTACCTTTTTCGCATTACAAATACAGACGACCGACATGGTTGTTTCCGATCACATTTGAGCTGAAAAGGCATGCACGTTGGTGGTTAGCTCGTCGCCTTTGCAATCTTTTAAACCGAGGACGGGAGGTGATGTCGGGTGAGAATCGCTGTTTTATACAGCTACTTTCACAGTTCATCTCGCACATGAACTCAAATAAACCTCTGCAAACAGGCTTGATGTGAACAGATTCAATATAAAATTCCTCCCACTGGGAAGCAAACCATGTTAGTCTTCTTTCAGTCACACGGGAATCATAAAAAGCTTAAGCTTTCAATCTGCATAGGGCAAACAAAATACTCTAAATTACAGTTTGGATTTCCTCTTGTGGTGACAGTGGGGTCCATATGTTGCATCCTGGGAGACCTGTTCTTTCTGCTAATGTTTTCTTTTGTTCATTAAGCTTTAAGTTACCACTGCTCTTGTGAGAGTGCGTTTGATTTGATGATCTAGTCTTTTATTTAATCCCCAAAGTTTTCTCCATTCTTGAAACATACTTTTTTCTTAATATACACAAAACTATTTTCCACAAGATTTCTCAATCAAGACGATAGCCAAATGATTGCCTGAACATACACGAGTTGTTAATAATGGTGTATTAATACTTGAAATGACACTTAAACATGACAATCTCCGATTGAATTTACATTTCAGATGGCAGTAAGTTGATATTCATGTATCGTTAACATCTGTCAGTACCCAGGATTTCTGATTTGCTGCAGCAACATAGTCAAGCCCACGTATCATCCTCTGAAAGCTGTGCAGCACTCTCCTTAAAGCAGCAGTGCCGTTATGCTAATCCCCTCTTCACCAGCGCCTTGGACTAAGGTCATTCGTTGGAGAGATTCAGTTAAGCAATCAGGACCCTGAGAAGAGCATTTTCAATGGTCCTGTCTGTCAGCTTATATCTCTGTCTGGAGTCTGAAGGTCTAGTTGAATTGAGGTGTTGTCCTCAGTCCGAGAAAAGGGCGATAGGCCAAGGTGCTGTGTCTCCATGTGCACCATATCAGTGTCACAGATTCAATATCCACATCTTGCTTTAGAAAAAAACTCAGAAGGACTTTCAAGTAGTTTATGTTCCTCAGAACTTGGATCGTTGCATTTCAACCAATAACAAACAAGTAACATGTGGGAGTTTAGTCTGAGACGCTATTTATCCGATTTAAATACACTTTGGAACAAAGTTCCGCAATAGGACGAACACAAACGGATTAGTCTTGGCTTTGGAAAGCCCCACAAGGTTTTTAATTTTAATTTTTTCATGTAATTCCATTACTCATCAATCTGTGTGTGTGTGTGTGTGTGTGTGTGTATATAGTATATATATATACAAATTATGTTGAATTTTCATCAGTTTTTATTCAATCTTTAACAAATGACACACACATATATAATATCACCTGATTTCCCATAACCGGTTGCCACATTCGACATGTCTTATATGACATAATCTGCTGCCATTGTTTTCATGACTTGGGAACCAAATGGAGGTGACACACAGGTCTTACAGTTGGCTCAATGGCAGCACGATAAAGGTAAATGTTCACATAAAGCACAACTTAGTGGTCATGAGTCTGTGCAAAGTTTCATTTTTAGGGCCTTAATATTCTCGGACAGAAACGGAACGCTTCACTGTAGCAAGGTGTTTCCATAAATAACCAATATTTGATGGATGTTGACATCAGTCATGCCCCCTACAGTAGCAGTCTCTAAGATCCATTATCTACACTGTTTATGGATCCGCTATGTAATAGATCTACCTCTGACTGCAGACGGCTCGGACGTCCCAATTCACGTCAAGCTTACTTAGTTCATCGTGCAATGACTCAAGCATAGTGTGTGTGTGTGTGTGTGTGTGTGTGTGTGTGTGTGTGTGTGTTTGAAAACTCTCATGATTAGTGTTCTCAGTGACTGGCTGGCTGACGGGGTTGATTTGTCCGACAGTGCTGTGTGTCAGGCAGGCCCGGCGTCCACACCGGAGAACATGAGTGAAGGAGCGGATAATTGATAGTGACAAGGCGCTCCCAGCCTTAATTGCTGCTGGTGAATTAGATTACCTTTTCAAAGTGCCTTCATTAGCAGAGGGAGAGCCATACCAACGGTCCCCTGATTGGCCTCATATTGTTTTGCTGTGAACCTGCTCTGGCAGGGCACAAGGATGTGTGTGTGTGTGTGTGTGTGTGTGTGTGTGTGTGTGTGTGTGTGTGTGTGTGTGTGTGTGTGTGTGTGTGTGTTTTGGGATGGAAATTGCTCACTAATTTTCATGTACAGCTGTAGTTTGATGGTGTGTACATGTGTGTGTGTGCGTTATGCACATCCAGTGTCAATAATGTCAAGCTGTCAGAGTGACACATTTAGCAGGAAGTGCTTCTCTGTTTCTATGGGCCTCTGACTGTTTTCACAGTTGTAAAGGGTTGGTTCACACAAATTACAAACAACAGATTGTCTCACTGAGCTGTCTAGCCAAATAGTTTGGGTTTTATTTGTTTTGAGATATTTGCCTCTCGACTTACACCTCAGTGCAGTGGGAGTGAATGGGAAATTGCGAGAGAAGGACTGAACAGCGATTCCAAAAAAAAAAAAAAAAAAAAAAAAAGCTGGAACAACTTTCTACAGAGGAAATAGTTCCTCTAGAAACTGTTGAGTGTGAGATCTGGAGACTAAACTGCAGTCAAAGGCAGGAGACGAGATGCTTCCGTGGCACAGCAGGTGGAGCGGAGCGGGTCATCCACGAATCGCAGGGTGGGCGTGTCATTCTGTCCACGTCCTGTGCCTTGCATGGTTGCATGGTTGAATGTGAATGAGTATTGTAAAGAGCTTAAGATGAAAGCGCTATATAATTGCAGTCCATTTACCATCACTTAAATAGCTATTATGTTGGCTAAACAAAAACTCTACAGCCAGCAAGCTGATTTAACTAGAACTGTACATGAGTCTAAGGCTGATGGCTGAAGCTGGCATTTACCTGTGTCTTTAAGAAAAGGACTGGCATGACACGAACATTAGGGAACATTTAGGGATTCACCGATACGTTAGTATAACTATATGCTCTGTTTGTATCTAGATAACACAATGTTGCATTTAAAAATGTCAACAACAAAGTTATTGTTAGAACTGTAATGGTATTAGTAAGTACTCATATTGGTACTCGGTGTTGGCAAGTACTCAAAATGTAAGTACTTCTTTGAAAAAAGTACTATCAGTGCCTCCCTGCCCAAGTTATGTTTTTGCTGTAATTCATCCATTACCTGTCATTAGCTCGTCAGGCTACTTGTAACATATGAGACGGACAAAAGAAATAAAAGGTAGATATTTCCTAATAAATTAGAAAATAGTCATACCTGAGCCGGACTCGTGGGGTTCAGAACTTTAATGTGGCTCTAAGAAGATATCTGTCAAGCTATGGTGCTAAAAATGACACACTAAGCTACAAGTGAAGTCAAGGATATGGCAAGAGCTTCCTACTGGTGCCAACCTTCCCACAGACAGACAGACAGACAGACAGACAGACAGACAGACAGACAGACAGACAGACAGACAGACACCACCCAGCATAGTAACTATCCGCTCACAGGATCAGGACCAAGGAGAGCGCCACAGAGTAACACAGACACTGCTTCTAAAGAGACATAATGCTATTATGTTCAAATGTGTTTATTCCCAATGCTTTTTTCTCTTGTTTTTTCCAGTTAGATCAAAGGTCAAGGAGGTTAGTAGTTACAGCACCCATGGGGCTGGTAGCTTCAGCAAAGGCTTGAACCCTTAGGACTCCAGTTGATGAGTAGTTTCTGTGATCCTGCTGCCAGTAAAAATAAAAACAAAACAACACCCTAAAAGCTAGCAATTTTGTAGTAGAGAGGAGTTATCATTCCATGCAGATGTTGGCATTAGCTTCTTTAAAAAACAATAACAACACTTCCCGCCCAAATCCAAAAGTCCAAAACCTAAAGTCTACCCCCTCTTCATCCTCTGCAGCAACAGTTTCAGCTCCAGCCACCCTTCCTCATCCCATTTCCATATCCGTCTCCAGTCACTGCTCCATCACCAGCCCTCCATCACCCCCCACCCATCCCAAAAACCCAATGGCGTCCCCCGTCCCTGTCACGGGCTTCATCCCTGCCCCATCCAGCCTGCAGCTCCCCTGCTGAGTTAAATGGAGTGTACCGGCGTCAGGGGAGTCAGTGTGTGCTCAGTTCAGCTCAGCTCAGCTGGGCTGCCAGCGTTATAAACTTACTGTGCGATTATTGTCAGAGCGAGACTCCCCCACCCAGGAGGTCCGCGCTGATGGGTACCATGTCACTGGGTACAGCCCGCCACGGAGGGAGGGATGAGAGAGCAAACGAGGGATGGAAACGCGGGTGAGAAAAGGACACTGGCAAGGAAGAGCAGTTCTGTTGGTGGGAGTGATGCGGAGAATGGATCGAGGGAGAAAGGATAGAATAAGATGGAGGAATAAGAACAAGCAGGAGGGCAGAGAATCATCAAAGGAAGGAAAAAGCCAAGCTGAGCAAGGAAAGACTGATGTGAACCTATCTCAGCAGACAAAGACGAGGGAAGACACACAGAGAGGGAAATAAAGAGGGAAAAGCAGAAGAATAATGCACCAAGAGAAGAAAGAGAGGCAGCAGGGAAATCAACAGAGGGGGGGGGGGGGGGAAGAGAGGGAGAGACGGGGAGGGCCAGTGGAAAAGAAAGGCAAAGAGAGAAATTAGAGAGAAAATTTTCAAGCGGGTGATGTGTGCTGTGATTGTTTTCTCTCTCTCCTGCTCTCTCTCTCCCTCTCTCGATCTAAACGGTCGGGATGTGGCCTGTATCTGCCGGCTAGAAGGAACTCAATTTGGGACAATTTACTCTGCAGTCTCAGCCCTGATGCACCTCAGGGACAGAGAATAGAGAGAATGAATGTGAAGGGAGATAGAATCAGCAAGACACACACACACACACACACACACTAACACGCACACACACACAACGTGCGCCTAGCACACAATTGCCGCCGAGTAGATTTCACTTAGTTAGTTCTAACTCTCCCAGGCGGTCAATACGATTTCGGTTTATAAGGCTTGGAAATGAAAAGCCCAGGATAAGGTTAGATAAACTGTGTGCTATTTGATTTCGGCCCACCTCTTGCAGGAAAACCCACACAAGACAGATGGCCGGAGGGGATACGCTGATATCATGTTGTGCGAAGGGTCATGTGGGTGATTAAGGCTGAATGCGTTATGGGTTTCGACCCTCGCACTGAATGTGTATTGGTCTCTCTGTAATGATGAAAACCCTTTTATGATTTTCCATGCATCTGAGTTTATGAGGGCACAATATTTTCCCAAATTCTTGAATGAAAGGTGCTCAACCAAGCAAATCTTGTGTTCTGTAAACCATTCAATGGTTTTACGTCCTGACCACAACACGTGTTTCTATGCCGACAGGTTGGCAGCCTGGAGGACGTGTACACCCTCAGAGACAGCAGGGGGCGCCCTGACAGAGCCACCTTTGAGAGCAGACTTTCTACAGCAGTGGGGGCAAGTATTTCAACTGTTCCATTCAATACACACCGCTAAATAAAATCCCCGGCGCACTTTAGGATCTAGAGACGGCATCCAAGCTGCAGGTTTCCCAAAAGAAGCCGCTCTGAGGTTGTTTTTTTTTTTTTTTTTTCTTGGCCTGACTCTCACTGTCTGTGTAACACAGCGGGAAATGGATTTGTAACTACAGCAAATCAGAGCGTTCAGCTACTTAGACGTGACTGTTTGATACATTTAACACGGCCACGTCAAGGTGAATTCACACTCTGGCATCAGTTCTGATTTTACACAGCATGTATATGCAAATGGAGGTTCATTTGGCTGGCGTTGCTGTTTTAATCAGGGTATAGTGTTGATTAGCGCAAAGGATGAAAAAAAAAACACACAAAAAAACCCCCCAGAGCCATGTGGTGAGTAATGGCTAAAAGTTGTTTACCTTGATCGTGTAGCTTGTGTGCCTGTTCCATCCAATATCACTTTATATACCCCCCCCTGTTCTGCATCACCCTCGGAGCGCACAATGCAGCCTGCTCACGGGCTTTTGTTGCCAGGGAAACCGTCACCCACGGAGACATCCCGTGACAGCACAGGGTGAGGGAGGAGGGATGGGAAGAAGGGTCAGGGATGCAGCTTTGGCCCCGTCTGTTCTCCGGGGTGCACTGGACCTCTGGCCCTTTCCTCAGCACGCTGCTCCTTCAGTCACACACACACACACACACAGACAAAAAACGCACAAAGCAGCAGCACATCGACAGACACGCCTGCATGCACCCGAACACGCCAGCAAGAGGAAGAAATGGACAGCGAATAAAAGAAGAGTGAATATTCCCAACTTTCTGATTCAGAGTTATCATCTGAATCAGTGTGCGTGTGATTAATTGAAGTAATTTATGCACAATCTCCAGTGACTCCATGTATGGTTCATGATTTCATTAAACTGTAACTTTAATTACTTTTCTACCATTGGAACTTTAGGTGAAAATGAATTTGCAAGCCCAAAATGTCCCACATTTCGTAATGAGTCTTAAATTGAATGGATTGCACAAATAATGTTTCGGGATAATGAACAATTGCATACTTAGACATTGCGTCTCCTAACAAGGCGCGGTTGCATCCTTAGAGACCATGCATTGAAGTCAGTGTGTTGGCTATGTTCTCTTATGTGAACCTATCGTTTTTGGCTTGAAACCAATAAGAAACATTTTTATTTGGTAATTTTTTAACTCAAAAACAGTCAATATTATGATGGGTATATGGAAGATATATTTATGCTGGGTTATGTGTTGCCAAACATAATTACTGTGTGTTGGCTACAGTAGCTGGCCCGCTGCCAAAGCCTCAGCTATAATCCACCCACCTCTGACCAGGCCTCTGTCTATACTGAGCTGCGTGCTGCTTTCCACTCTGCATCACTGTACTTTGTGTCGCACGGCAGGTGGGTAACATCACAGAGCTCGCTAATTACTGCAGCGTGCAAAGTTTAGTGAGCCGTAACGTTGCGACGGAGTTGATGTTAGTTTAAACTGCCTACTGAGGTGAAAACAGAACTAGTTAGAGCAACATGGTTACATACCAATCCAGGTACCACGCACGAGGCGTTAAGTGTGCTACTCTTTAAAGGAATTCATTTGTTCCAAATGGAGGTTTGACTTACTTGTGTAGCAAAAGCATAAGAAGATGGTGTTTCCATGTGTTAGATGTAGTGGAATTAAACTGAATGTTGTTTGTTGTCATACGTCTCTGTGAAGTTTTGAATTTAAAATAAGTGCTGTTTGTTTAAACTTTCCCAACTGGCAAAATAATGTTGAATTCATGTCTTTGGACCATCCGGAGAGACGTCCAGGTTGCATCCTCTGAAGCCGTTTTTATTTTACAACCGCAGGAGGAAGGAAGACAAAGTCAAACATTTTCTTTCCTGACTGGAAGTTCTTCTATATTTCTTGAAGCAGATTTGCTGTTAAAATGATTTTGATTGTAACTTTAAAATACAGTACAGTGAACAGCAACCATGTACTGAACCTCTCATCTACTTGTATTACAATAATACAGTAATTAGAGATGGGCATGACTACTTAGATCTCAGGCCATCTCTCATCATCTCATTTGCCAGCAGCGTTAGCGTGCCCCGTTGTGATGCCAACAGGGCAGAAAAAGTTAAAAAAGCTCTTCATGAAAATGGGGATTGGAGATTATTCTCCGGTTAAGCTTTGTGGAAGGAGACGGCTTCCGAGAGCTTCTGTGAATGAAGTACAAGCTAGCAACGAGGTGGACAACAACTACGAGAATGGAGAAGATGAAAAGAATAAGGAAAGGGCGGTGAAATTGAGGGCTGATCTGCAAAGTGCTGAAAAGGCAGCTATTACTACGGACTCTGTGGACAGCACTTTACCACAGAGTCATAACCGTCACTTGCCATTTCATTCAGACAGCTGTCCTACAGACAAGCAGTTCTGAATGAGTCCTTAAACCTTGAGGGCGAGTTTGGTTAGATGCATGAAATAAGACCTGTGGTTAACACATGAAGAGATTTTAAGATATAACGATATAATACAACATGTGTTTTGATAAAGAATAACTTTTTATTATTATGCCCAGAATACAAAACTAGGTGGACAAAAATGATTGTTCAAAAGACACCTCCATCTTGTCCTCACCGTAGACTATAGGCTTCACAGAATGTTTAACCCAGAGACAGCATGAAACACACACATACTTTACAGACTTAATAAATGCAAGTACTGTACAGTACTTACTCTGTCCAAACTGACTGTAGTGTGTATGGCTTTGTAATGACATCTGCTTGCTTATGAAAAATGTATCCAAAAGACAAGGGCATCTGTTTTGTGAGATTGTCCATCATGCTTTGAAAAAAACAATTTCCACTCAAGGTCCACTTACTCGCCTGTTCGCGAGCTTTCGTCTGCATTGCAGATGAAGTTTACTCCTACACATCTTGAAACTTCCACTATCTCCAGTTCCATGACAACCGAGTAAAAGTAAAACATTTCAGTTGAACTCATAAATATGACTGTGTTCCATAACAGAGGAACAAGGAGCACCCTTCATGAATCAGTGCAATCTGCAACAGCTGCAACAGCTGCTGTAGCTCATATCAAACGCTGGCTGAGTCAGAGCGGTCCATAGGAATGAGGCTCTGGGGCTCATATGTGGAGAGCTGGACTATAACAACATTGTTTACAGCAGGAACAGACACAGTTGTGTTTACAGCACTTCAAAGGACATTACATCGTCTTACATTTTGCTACATGCCTAATCCTAACCTAAACCTAGCATTAAACTACCCTTAAACCAAGTCTTCACCCTAAAATGTAATGATTTACGTTATGGGGACTTGCATTTTGTCCCCCAAAAGAAAGGCGAGTTCCCACAATGTGTAAACAGATTTATGTCCCAACAACATGAGTCCTACACACCGACACAGACACACACACACACAAGTGGAGGTCCATGGTGGTTTCTCAGAGGAGGAGGTTTTGCCACCATGTAATCCCGGTCGATTCAGCCCTCCGCCAGCAAAGCAACAATCAGCTATTGTATTAATTGCCCTGCTAATGACACAATTTGCTCTCCACACAAACACGCGAGGGCTCAGAGGCGACACACGGATAAAGCCACAAGGTGCCAAATGCACATTTACAAACAGCTCACATACATTTTGACTTAAACAGACACAAAGCCCGACATGCACTCAAGCATGATCATAAGACATGCATACAGGAATAGATCCACAGGGGCGACCGCCAGACAGGTAACGCATACACACACATGGCTGCAGTATGGCAGGAGATAATAACACCCAAGTCTCTCTGTCTCTCCTCCCGTACCTTGTTTACTTCTGGCTCCACCTCCCCCACATTGACCCTCTTCCTAACTGTCCTAACTATCGTACCTCGTGCGGTTTCGTTCTCAAACACACAGACACGTCTCGGACTGAACTCTACACTGACCTTTTACAAAATGTCTCGGATACGAACCCCCTGCCAGCTCCTGACATACACTCACTGGTCCCTGCTGGTGCGCTACAGACTCAATACACACATGCAGACAACCACTGTCCCGTTTTTTGTTTGTTTTGTGTTCTCTTAGCGTCTGTCGAGCTAGTCTAAGCTGCGTTATTGTTACTCTAGCAGCGACGAGGCTCTTAGCGGTGAGAGGAGTCAGAGACAATGGAACAAAGTTATGTAAGGAGACGCCGTTGTTTCCCGCTGAAGAAGACGTCAAGGTCGGGTCAACAAATCAACGCTACTCCACCTGTACAAAACAAGTAGCACTCATGTCATATTCACAGCTTTCTTTTCCCACAATGCATTGCACTTTATAAAGAAATTACCATCAAGCGACACAACACTTGTCCGTTATATAGCAATATGTGGATGGTTCATAAGATCCCACTTTACTGCCCAGCATAAAGGAAGCTTTTGAGTGTCTATCACATAGGGAATATTGACTGAGTGAACAAGAGACGCAGCCTTAGTCACTCACGTATTATTAAAAAACTTGCATGCATGTACTGAGCCCGTCAGGATAAACCAGGTTGCAAGTTTCGAAAGTCTGTTCTGTTTCTCTGACCTCAGGAGAGTAGGGTTGACTTGCATGTAGCCGTCAGACTGGGGTCTGTATCACCCACGCTATGTCCCCCTAACAGGACAGGTGTTCTTGACTAAAATCTAACTGCAAAGGTCCAGATTGTTACACAGAAACACTGTTTTTTTAAAGACATTTTGACTTGTCATAGTAGGGAAAACACAGGTGTTACTAATAACATTAAAGAGGGCTCAGTTCTATTCAAGTGTCCCAGTGAGCCATGACGGTAAACCAGCACGCACAACACCAGCAGCCTGAAGCTGAAGCAGCCAAATATCAGCTGTTGTTATTCGTAGATCTTTTGCTTTGTCCTATGGCAATCGAAAAGGGTCTATGTCTCTTCTTGTGTCTCACATCAGTGGCTAACTACAGGTCAGACCTGTCCCCCATTCATGACGTCACTTCTGACCCTCCTTACTTTCCCCAACATGTCCTGATCTACTAAACGGAGAGATCTATCATATTACTTTGCTTCAAGTACGTTTTTTTTGTTAATGATCTTAAGCAGAGTTGTTGCATTGTCCAATTAGCTAACGAACCAGCCTCACTATATTTAATGTGTTACTACTGCTTTGCTAGGTTTGGAAGCCTTGTTTAACTCTTGAGTTAATTCTGTGCAGTTCCCTTTATTATTGATCACCCTTGTTTATTTAACTTGGTTTTTGAACACCTGTTCTTTTGTTCACTGTTTGATGATCGGTCCTGAAAGCGCTTTGTGTGTGTTTGAACGTTTGTTACAGAGAAGGAGATTCAACCCCTCTGAGACTAAAATGACTCACTGAAGGTATATTGTCTTCGTATTGTCATTGACTTGCCTAGATTTTGGTTATACTTGGGTACTTTCTTCAATGTACCTACTTGTAATGTTCAATTTTAAATGCAATATACTAGATTGTCATATACATTCAGCCTCACAAAGAAAACAGGTGGTGAGCTACAAAGCATTATTAAGCTAGTTTTACAGATGGTCTCTCTCTCTCCTCCACTCACCCTTCTGTCCACACAGGATAGAAAATACATTTCCCTCAATGAATTCTCACTGCTGAAGCATTTGTGTGATTTTCCTCTCATTTTTCATTCTCTCTTTTTTTTGTTTTTTTTCTTTTTCTTTTGCCATTTTTTTTTTTAAAGACTCCAGTCACATCCGCAATCCCGCGGCCCTATAAGGAGCTTTCACGCTTTTTGGTTTGCTTTAGATGTTTAATACCCCCTCTCTTTTGTGTCAGGGAGCCGGAGAGGCGTTAAGAAGCGCTGATAAACCCCACTTAGATCCCTTCCTGGCCCGTCACCCCGGCCTGCCGGGCCGCTTTAGCAGGGAACTGATCTGTGACGGCCTGCCACTCAAACTGAGCACTTCTGAAGGCTGACACAATGGAGTGAGCAACACACCAGAGGGCCCAGGGGCGGGCGGGCGGGCGGGCGGGTTGGTGGGGGGAGGGGAGAAGGAGGGAGGGGGAGGCGGAGGAGGCGGAGGAGGCGGAGGAGGGAGACAAGGCCTAGAGGTTCCCTAAGAGAAGGCTAGAGGAGGGGCCAAAGTGTATCTCCCTCTAATCTTTGTCCTCTCTCTCCATGTATGCTATTGCTCGCTACTGTGGAGCCCACACATTTCTTTTCACTGTTCATCTTGTAGTCGGTTGCACACACACAACCCCACCTCCTCTGTCTTTTCTCTCTCTCTCTCTCTCTCTCTCTCTCTCTCTCTCTCTCTCTCTCTCTCTCTCCTCTCTTCTCTCTGTGGTCGGGGATATCAGCCTGGCAGCTATAGATGAGCGATGTATGAAGAGGCAGAGAGTAGATGGGTGGGGTGGGGAATGTTGGGGGGCGGGGTTTGAGGTCCGGATAGGGATCAGCGGTGCATCAGGGTCTGGGTGCTGGTTGGTCATGTGATGCGTTTACTGCTGCGTGGCATCATGGGTCCAGCAAGGGGCAGGCTGGGGCCGACCAAACCTCAGGAGGCCTAGCGTTGTGATTGACAGGCGGAGGGAGGAGGTGGGCTGGGTTGGAGTGCGGGGCGGGGGCGCAAGTGGCCGCTGCCATCGCCATCACTTTCCCAGGGGGCCGTGGGTGGGTAGCGAAGCCCAAAATGTCAGCGCTGATATCTGTGCAGCTCTGCTCGTATCACACGGCTGCAGCTGCCTGCCATCCACCGCATCCACTCATTCATATAGAGACATGGGAGTATTATGTGCGCGCACACACACACACACACACACACACACACACACACACACACACACACACTCTCTCTCTCTCTCTCTCTCTCTCTCTCTCTCTCTCTCTCTCTCTCTCTCTCTCTCTAGACCCACACCTTTCTCTGTGTTTCCTCTCCACCTTCCTCAATCAATCAATTTGGTTCTATAGAGCTATATCTGTGAACACACACACACACACACTTTTACTCCCTCCATCTTACTGTCTTTCTTCTCCTCCACCTCCACACATTCACATTGTGCCTCTGTCAGTTCTACCTCAGCCGTTCAATCATGTTCCACGGCTCTTTTCTTCCTCGCTGCTGGAAAACATTTTTTTCCAAATCAAGTTTATTTATTTTTTTATAGTCCTACCTTTGTCTATATTTCACTGATTGCAAACCTTGTTCTTTCAGTCAAGCTTTTATTTTGAAAGGAGACATGTCAGCTTCTTTTGCATTTGATGCTGAAGTTGCAGCGGTTTACTCTGTATGTTGTGGGCAGCCATTGAAAGAAGTTCTGTTTGTAGAATGTGCTTTTCTGTTTGGTGATGTCATTGTGTTTGTGGTTTTATCTGTACTTTATCTCTGTGTGTATCTGTATCTGTGTGTGTGTGCATGTGTGCTGCCTATATGTCACAGCTAGATGATGAATGCGCTGACAGTGGAGGGGTCAGTGTCACAGACAGTGTGGTCAATTGCCCCTCGTCCCCTGAGTCTAACCTTGAGCAACACTCCCTAAAGACTCTCAATCTGCCATTAAGGCCCACGCCCACACACACACACACACACACACACACACACACACACACACACACACACACACACACACACACACACACATACACACCTAAACACACGTACACACAGACATTCTACAGTGAGTGTGTGCCATTAGTAGCTGGCAGGGCCTGGTTTGACAGAGAGCGATTAGCTCCCTATCATGTGTATTGATCACCGTGTCCTGGCTGCTCCTCCAGAGGAGGGGCTGGATGGTTTTTTTACAAGGTAGTTGTGGCCCGAGCGCGAGCGCACACACACACACATATGCAGTCACATCCTTATAATCTGCGTGTCTTAGTTTTATTGTATATAAATTACAAACAAATGCAGTTTAATATGTTGCATTGTGCAATTCATGTTTTTTATAGAAAGAAGGAGTGTTTTCCGAACAGTTTCTGGGCAGTATACATTGTGGGAGAACAAATAAATTATATTAGGGTAGGCTTAATAGCTACAATGATGCATTTTTGCAGACAAAATGATAAACAAAGCACTGCAGACTACAAGTCTGGAATGCACTAGCGTCTGGGTGAAACAGTTAATGACATAATTGAATCATTTTTAGAACACGCACCATTTAATATATTGAATTTCCATCCAGTTTGGATACCTGCATGGACAGCAACTGTGACCCAAGCCCACCAATGCATGGTGTGTGTGTGGAATTTATAAAAAAAACACGTCTGATGAAAACATGTAAACATATATCACACTTGGATAATATGAATTAATATTATAACTATGAGTTTTTTTACAAATGTTTACATATGTAAACAGGCAAATTAAACTTTTAAAGCATATGTGCATTTGAACTGGACATTGTATGCCAATGATGAGGTCTCACTGAGCTGTACTGGTTGGATGATGTCACTTCTGCCCGTGATGTAAACTGTTTCAGCATTATGACATTTACTGAATGTATTCTATGTGCAGATATTAAGTTGATTATACGTTTTAGCTGTACGCGGTTCAGTTTTTTCTCTGTGGTGCTACGGTGTATATAAAAAGTTCTATACTGTGAAGGAACACTGTTCAAAAGTTCATTCTTTCCTTAAATAATGACTTTTTTAACAGAGATAAAAACAGTTTAATTCAGACACCACATTTATTATTTACATTTTAAATCGTTTTGGTCGTTTATTCCCCCAAATTCCCTTCAATTTTGATTTTCTTTTCCAGTCCAGAAAAGCGCAAGTCACCCTCGATCATTGCATGTAGGCTCTTGATATTTTGGGTAGACATTTATCTTTTAGCCCTCTGCAGTCTACTGTGTGGTTAGTTTGAATAGGTTTAAACTGTGATTTGTCAGTCCATAGTATGTTCAGCTGAGTCCAACACTGCTAACCCTATCCTAACCTTCTATTTCTGTTGTGACATTTGAAGAATAGCTTTGCTAAAGCAACTCACCTGTACTATCCAGCGTGCTAGAGGCATTATTGTGCACGTGACACTGAAACAGGAACTTGTTCCTATTTGAATCTGCACACATTTTGATGTCAAGCTTCCAATTTCTTTTACCAATCGAAAAAAAAGATCTCGCTCCTCTTGTTAATTAAGCATCACCTAAAATGTATACACTATGTCATCCAAATATTACGCTGAGCTCATTATTATTATTTTTTTAGTATAATTTCATCTTGAATCAATATACCTAATGTAAACACAAATGATTACATTTGCAGAACTGTACACATCACATCCACTTTCTGTGTTTAATATCCCACATGTAGCGCTCTCAGCTCTAACAGCCCCTCCCCCCCCCTCCCCTACTCTCGTCTTCCTTGGATAGTTTAGTCCAGCTCTTGTTAATTGAGTCTAATTGAAGAACATGAAGGGGGAATAAAGCAAGCAGGCTTTTAGGACATAAAAGACTGCAGCCGCCTCTCAGTAGTATTTATTTTCAACCTCTTCCACTCTGATTTAAGTGTAAGAGGACAATAGTGGGCTGACACTGATATGTGTGCGTTTTGTGTGCGTGTGTCCGTGATCCGCTGTTTGATTTAGTGCGCCCACCTTCACAAGGACCAGCCTCTTATCAGATCAAAGCTGCAAGCAGCGGCCTATGAAAGGAATAGTGTGTGTGTGTGTGTGTGTGTGTGTGTGTGTGCGTCTGTGCGTTGTAGAGGACAGAGGTGTAGGTGAGGTGGGGGTGTTTTCGTTGCTTTTAACCCAGGACAATGGGACCGCAAAGGACAGAGCGAGTGAGTACTCTTTGAACTAATGAAGAGGAAACCTTTCACTCTCCTCCATGAAGATAGCCAACTCTCCCTGTGCTATGGATCCTCCCTCTCTTCTAGAGTAGAATGAAACCGAATAGAACAGATATGTGTCATTTGCTCTGCGCTTCTCACTGTTTTGCTTTTATCCTCATGAATCCACTTGAAGCCGAAATAAGACTTCACAGATGGCTGAAGATTGTTAGAGCTGTAGTACCTGAGCGTAAGCCCAGGTGTGGACACTAAACGTACCCAAGGGAGGTGGATGCAACAAACTGAAAGTTAAATGTCTTAATATTATAGTGACTGACCAAAGTCAGCCTTATTTCATATTTCTCTCTAAGTAATGCATTTCTGTGCCGTGATTTCCAGGTGCAGCAGGTGCAGAGGCAGCACGCTCATTATAGAGACAAGCGGGTTCCTTTGACAGGACTGGACCTCAAAACCACTCACAGTAAGTTTTCTTTACCAGCTTTAAGTAATGTGTTTGCTGACCTCCAGTTGATTAAAGCCCATGAGAAATTGGTTTCAAATCCAAAGTATTTCTCTCTAACATTAATTATTCATGAATGACAATGTTAAGGTTCAGAAATGTGCTACACCTGGACTGCGTGGGTGTGCTTTCACATAATTTGATTGACAGTGGCCTGGCAACATAATGAAACAATTTCACAACAATTTCAAAAATAATTCATTAATCAAAAACAAATTTACATTTCATCATAAAGCAAAGTGTTAAAAACTGTAAATAGAAGTACAATCATATCTTACTAAAGGACATGTAGAATAAATAGGACAAAAAATGAAATGAATGAAATGCAATCGAGTAAAACTGCATATTAATGGATTTTAAGTGACTTCAAAAATGTAACTAACATTTAATTGTGTATACACTTTTTTTGTTTTGATTTAACTATAGAGAGTACAATTGTGTGAAGGAAAAGAGTAAACACAAGTGTTCTTTTACAAAAATATTTACAATATATTAATATATATTTAATATGCTACAAATTGTGTTTTTTGTGTTGAAAGAGACAACTATAGTCGGACTAAAATCTTGCAGTAAAGTTGTAGCTGTAAAATAGATGAGTTAGTTATTCAGTTTTATTTCTACAAAAAGTACAATTGACATCAACATCAGCAAATTAAAATATTGCTTTGCATGTGTCAGGGTTACGACATTATCCATTCCATTTCATTAGTGAGACAAGTGAGAAAGAACACGTGTCAAAAATGAAGATCGAGTGAATAAATCCCCATGTGTTCACTGATTATTGTTACTTGTAGTAAATACACTTTGCTTTTCACAGGATCTGGATCTCTACAGCCAAGTGTAACATCACAAACTGTTAATATAAAAGTGTTAGAAACACACACAGAGTGGAGGTGAAACCAGAAGAGCTGTTGAGAAATTCTGCTGTTTTAGCTGCTTTGAAAAATCTGCAATCTTCATGTTCTTACCAGCTAACAGCTAGTAGGAGCAGTTATACTATTATCATGTTATTGCTGTATACTTTACAAAGGAAGAGCTACTTTTCATTATTATTATTATTATTATTATTATTATTATTATGGGCTCCCATACCTTGTACTGGAAAAAGACACCACAACTCTTGGTGGTGTCGTCGTGTTGCTTCTATTTCTAATTGTTTGTTCAGTTAGTCTGACAGAATAAATCGATAAAAGTGCGATTAACTAACTAACTAACTGAATACAAATTCTCAACTATCCATTTAAATATCCATAAAGAAACCTATAGATGCACACTTCACACATTTGAGCAGGTATATACTTTAGTATTACCGACAAGTCCCTGGTGCTCAGGTAATGCCATACCTGTGCCAATGAGTCATTGTACTAATGTGTCATGATCACATTACTGTCAATAGTGTACATTCTAAACAGGCTTATCCCTGCCTTTGTGGCATTTTGATCTTTTACTTTAAAACGTAACATCCTGTTTCCTTTGCTGAAACATTAGCAGGCCGAGGTGGACAAAACACAGGAGAGCCAAATATAGAAAGGATCGATTGGCTTGTTGTGGCCGATATAGATCATTTTAAATACCAATCTTTACCATTTTTGGAAATGGTTTCGATGACTTAACATTCGATATAATTCTCATATTGCTGCTCTTTTTGACCGCGGCTGATTGTTAACTAAAACAACATTTTGGACCAGTGAAGACTTCGACATTAGACCTACAGCAGCAAGCAGACAATATATTCACTCCGATGATATGTTTAGCACGTTTGATTGTTTGTGTGTCCAGAGACAGACTTAGGTTGTTTTTAAACAATGTCGGCACATAGTTTTGTTCTTCTCCACCTTCTCCACTTGTTGCTGTACCTTACTGCAAACCATAGTGCGCCAAGACAATGGGCCTCATGAAAGAACCACTTGTACGAACAAATTGGTTGCAGCATTCACCAATTTTCCCGTATTTTGAATTTTCTCTTAGTACAAAAACAATTTACGAGTTGTCCAAACCTGTCTTAAGTCATGTGCAATTACTCTGCTGTTATCGTAGTCTGAGTTTTTTCATGAATGGAATGCTTATTTCATTACTTTCAAGCTATTTTGAGTTTAAAATCCCCATATAAATTAAACTTCATAATAGTATTTGTTATCCAGTTTGACTCTGCAAATTGAATTATCGGCCAATATAATTCTAAATGCATTTAATAAACCTAACAATATCAAAACTAATTTAAATTGGCTATCGATTCTATTGTATATCAAACAATATCTACAATATCAGTATGAACATATCATCTGCAAAACAGCTCTAACCCCCCCCCCCCCCCCCCCCCCCCCTCTCTCTTACATTATTCTTATGGACTCATTTCTTTATTTCAGCGACAGTACGGCCGTCAGGTGACACAGCATTAACAGCAGGTCCCTGAATTCTGCTGCTGATGCTGTTAAAGAATTATAGACTTTCCTTTAAGGATCTCCGAAAGCAGGACTTAAATATAGGGCATATAGGGCAGGACGCGTAGCCTTATATGGTATTACTGGGGCGTTAATTATGTTTATTCACAATTCTCTTGAACGCAGGCTCATTTACTCACAGGGGCCATTCATCATGTTTACGCCGGTCATTTACACACACTTATCTGGAGCGAGGAGCTTTTGCTGAATCTGACGTGGCACGCTTGTACTAGCCCACCGTACGAAAAAAAGTAAGAGAAAGTTTATATGAGAATACGAAAGTGTTCTCGCATGAGGTTCAATTGATCTAAAAGATATCAGAGATTTGTATCGGCCATACTGACATCACTCTGTATATGAGTTATACATCTGGGGACTCATGCATATAATTTACGTTGTAAACATGCTAAGACCTAGACCTAATTAAAGTGTAGAAGGCTAATGTGAAAGCAATTACTTGATTCCTGAGTCATGAACCGCAGAAAGTTGTAAACCGAATGAAATGGATCAATACATGTTCCATTTCACCCCTAATTAATACTAATCATTTAAATATATTCATGCATGTTTGTGTGCAATGTTGTATTGCAGACATTTCCGAAATGTGGGATTCCCATTACCAACTAGTACGGTATTAATTCATTTCGCAACTCATACATATTATGAAACAAGCTGATTCATATCCATCATGTGTGTGAGAGAGAGGGTGAATGGCAGCGAGATGGAGTGCTGTGCCGGGGTGAAAATGTGAAGAAAGCGAGAGAGAGAGTGGCAATGAATGTGCATGTAGCGTATGGAGAGGAAGGTGCAGGCCTTGATGAGCTGATAGCACATCAACAGACAGCGAGCCAAGCTGTGCGGCAGTAATGACATGTTAATGATATGCTAATGATATGGTAATCCTCTGACAGTATTCCACCTCACTGGAGAGAAGGGGAATCTGGGAGGCCTTTCACCATTGGTTGGAGACCAGGGACTTCCTGAAGTCAGAGTTCAAAACAAGAAAATAATACACACACACACACACACACACACACACACACACACACACACACACACACACACACACACACACACATCCACACATGATGGGTCTGTGTGCTTGCAGGTTCCCAGAGGAGAGAGTCTGCATCTGACAGGCAGCCTGAGGAGAGTAAGAGTGACCAGTCCCTCACCTTCAATGACCCGCTCTGGCCCATGCAGTGGGAACTGGTGGGTGTTATTGTGTGTGTGTGTGTGTGTGTGTTTTTGTGTTCATTGGTGTTATCCGGGAGCCTCCTCTCTCTCTCTCCTCTCAGCTCTTGTCCTCATGGTGAAGGATGTTCCTTTGACAGGCATAAGTCAGGCAGGCTTTCATGTGTGACTGGAGAGAGAGACTGAAGCGAGAGGGAGGTACGCAGATTATGGAGGAAAGGAAAAAGAGGGGGGGGGGGGGAGAGAGAGAGAGAGAGGAGGGGGGAGAGAGAGAGAGGATGGGGGGGGAGAGAGAGAGAGAGAGAGAGAGAGAGAGGAGGGGGGAGAGAGAGAGAGAAAGAGAGAGAGGATGGGGGGGAGAGAGAGAGAGAGAGAGAGAGAGGTGAATGGGGTTGTCCATGTTGAACTGAGACAGATGTCGGGGATTGATGAGGCTCCGAGCAACACTGACACACAAACTGTGCTGAAACAAGACAAGCTCATCCCTTCAGCAGAACCTTGTTCACGTGGTTTGGCCAAAATGTGTCTGTGCAGAACAACAGCAGTACAAAACCAGTAAGTTTGGGTATGAAAACCTTATTTGTTGTAGTAAAATCGTTGCACAAAATATTCAGCAGCTGCATTTACAGGCTTTTTTTGTATTATCCATATTCTCTATGCACAAATGAGGTCAAAGTCGTTCGACTGGGAAGATGTACCACTCCCTCCTTCATTCTTTGTCTCTTCTGTGCAGTCTATACCAATTCTCTGAAGGATATCTTTCTCAGATGATTATCATTTTGTGGATGTAAACATGTAGACTTATTATCCCAAAGATTGTTTAGATAAAACTGCTTGAACATAATTCTGTTCAAATTCAGCAAATCAATGTAGACTGGGCATTTTTTTTATGTTTACCATACTTGCGCCAATACGCTACCTGATACATTGTTGTTGTTTTTTCTATTAAACCCCTTTTCATGATATACAACAATGGAAATAGACCAATGAAAATCACCCTGGCTTTTGGGACTTAACATCTTTGGGTTCTCTCCTGAACACATTTGGGTTGGTACCAGCAAAATATTGAAGTTTTATGCCCAGCGCTACTAATAAGAGTGCTAAGAGATCAACCGCTGTCCATCTTTACAATAGTTGGCCGACCCTGTCTTTCTCAATGCGTGTTTGAAGCATGTAATCAGACATCTTATAGAAATGTTGTATGAGATGTGTTGCATAACTGTACCAATGTGTTCGGTTCACACAAAAGCTTTGTCAACTTCAATAATAGATTTTATGGTATGATATTGCCAAGTATCCCAACACACACTCACGCACACTTACATAGCAGGGCATGAGGGTTCGGCCAATCAACACGGCGGATGTTCTTGACTGACATGCGAGGAAGTAATCTGACAGCCAGGAGGAGGAGAGGCAGGGTCAGAGATTCGCCACGGCAACGGGCAACAGATTGATTGACACCTCAGCTCTCTGGGCATGATGGTGGGGTGAGAGACGGGATGGGGGCGGAGAGTATAGAGACATAGATGGAGAAAGGGAGGAGGAGGGATGTTGAACAAAAAATATGAAAATCTGACACACAACTTTGTCGCACGTACTCGATTCTGAAATCTCTCAATTATGAAACTTTATTGACAAGATTGTTTATGGATCAGAGTATGATGCATGGACATTTTCAAAAGACACCAAATGGGGTTATACAATAAAGCCAACCCTAACTATATCACTTGATTACTTAATTGAACAATGGAACAAAATAATCGTTAACTCAATAATCAAGAAAAATAATCATTTCTAAAGTTGAGTCTCTCTCTCTCCCCCCCCCCCCCCCCCCTTCCTCCCCTGCTCTCGCTCTGTTGTGTTTTGTCAGCCTCTGGTGGATGTGGATATTGATTGATGGTCAGTAATCTGCTCAAGGTTGGTAGCCTGCCATGACCAGACGTGTGTGTGCTAGCTAGCGTGGTGTGTATGTTTGCTACAAGCTGGTGTGTACATCATAGGTGAGCAGTATACACAATCATGCACACACAAGGCAAGTGGACTCCATTGTATCCTTGCTTAGGCTGAGTCCAAAGATGCTTGTTCAAAGCTGCTAAAATCCATACACCATCCTGGACATGCTTCCTGTGGATTATGAACGTGTGTGTGTGAGAGAAAGAGGAGCGAGAGAGAGTGTGTGTGTGTGTGTGTGTGTGTCTGCTAAAGCTGAGGGGCAGCCAAGATAAAGGCAGAGAGGACAGAGGGATTGTTTTGTTGTTGTTCTGTCTGCATGTGTGTCTTCTGCATATAGGAAGTGTTTGTGTTTTGTTCTTTTGTGTTGCATGAACTTTTTCTCTGTTTACATATATTTATGTTGGTTTAAGCATGTGTGTGTGTGTGTGTGTGTATATGTAGATGTACAGAGAGATAGGATTGGTTGTGTTCCAGTGTTTCAGAGAATGATTATAATTCTGTTCACGATTTTGTGTGTGTGTGTGTGTGTGTGTGTGTGTGTGTGTGTAACTGTGAAGCTTATGTTGTTGGCTTTCACTTCATGACAGTGAGTGTATGTGTGTGAAGTGAGTCAGCGTTCAAGATGCCTCACTGTGGGCTTATATCCAAGTTCACAAAGGTGTACGTTTGTTTTTCGGCACATATGTGTGTCTGAGTACCCTGTGTTTGTTTGTTTGCGTGTGTGCGTGCATGTTTGTGTGCGCACGTCCAGGGTCGGTCCTCGTCCTCTGGTGGACATTAGCTTGCTAGCTGCCTCCATTCATCTGCTTTATTCTCACAAACTACAAAGCAGCACTGCTCCCTAGATGCAACCCCCCAAGCACATTCACAAATATACGCATGGACACACAGAGGCTCTCTCTCAATATACATTTCTCTCTCTCTCATTCACACAGTCACACACACATGCATACTTTTCTAAATGACCAACAGTGGACTATCGTTCTACACCAACAAATTGTGTACCACCTTTCTGGTCATTTAAAAAAAACAATAAATAGTATTTTTTTTATTTTTTTTATAATATAAATGCTAATATGCTTTTTTAGAGAAAATTGCAAAGAGGGGACTTGCAACCCCTGCCGATGTCTACCTATCAAAAGAGCAACCTCCCTACATTGAAACTGTCTTTGGTGAACACATTAAATAAGTACTCGAATCATCAAGACTCTCTAGTTACCTTTCAGAAATGTATTCAATTATAATCTTTTCAACATTTATACATCTTCCTGTGACCCCCATATTCTCACTTTGACTAAGAATAAATTAATCTTCTACCTATAAATCATTAGTTATTTGGCTGCCCGCAGTATTATCCTACGCTCATTAAAAAATACAATTAGATTGTTGGCCAGCGTCTGGTGGCTGGCTCTTGACACTTAGGGCTTGGTCGGGACTAACTAGATATATTTGGGCTTATGTCCGTGCATAGAACTGGTTCTGTAACCAGACTACTGGAGTAGGGCTGGACTCCCTTTTTCATAATTGCCCACCGTGAGAGATGCCAGGCGGGTGTAAGGATACACAAATCCTCGACTAAGCGGCACTGTATTGGAGTTTTCCCAGGGGAACTGGAGTGACGCCTCTATGCGACTGTGAGTTGCTGAGAGGAAGTCTCTGACTCCTGTTTGTGCTTCTGCACCAAACAGGAGTTTGGGGAGACCATGTATAAATACTTTCGGCTGGCCTCTAGGAAGTTCTGGCAAACCGTTAAGATGACTTAGAAAGGGAAAGGGGAGGAGAACGGCGAACCCGGACTGGGAATATTGTCATGTGGAAAGAGCACTGTGACGAACTTTTGAACCCCACCAACAGTCCTCCATGGAGGCAGCAGAGTTTGAAGACTTGGAGGAAGACTCATCCATATCCTGGCAGAGGTCGCTGAGGTAGTAAAAAAGCTCCTCGTTGCCGAGGTGCGAGGGGTCGATGAGATTCACCCTGAGATGCTGAAGTGTCGCATGGAGGTCGGGGTCATTGCCTATAGAGTGGCAGACTGGAGAGGAGTCTCTCACCGACTGTCGAACCACAGATCCAGGAAGAGCATTCCGTATTATGTCCCAGTCGTTTAACAGTGGACGGGCTCTTTACCCCTGGTGGTTCATGGGAGTTTGCCCTTCCAGCCTACATGTGTTCTGTGAACTTGAAGAAGACTTATGACCCTGGACAGGATTTCAAGGCACAGCGAGGGGGAGGAGGGTGTCCGGTTCGGCCACCTCAGAATTGCGTCTCTGCTCTTTGCAGATGATGTGGTTCTGTTGATTCCATCAGACTCTGACCTTCAGCACTCACTGTGTCTTATAGAAGCCGAGTGTGAAACAGTCAGGATGAGAGTCAGTACCTCCAAATCTGAGGCCAAGGTTCTCTGCTGGAAAATGGGGGATTGCGCCCTCCGGATTTGAAGTAAGTCACTGTCCCAAGCGAAGGAATTAAAGTATCTCTGGGTATTGTTCACGAGTGAGGGTAAAATGGAGAGTGAGATGGATAGACGGTTTGGTGCAGCATCAGCATTGATGTGAGCGTTGCACCAAACGTAGTAGTGAAGAGGCAGCTGAGCCAGAAGGCAAAGCTGTTGATTTACCAGTTCATCTACGTTCCGACCCTCACCTTTGGTCATGAGCTTTGGGTAGTTACCAGAAGAATGAGATAGCGGATACAAGAAACCAAAATGTATTTCCTTCGTAGTGTGATGAGCTTACGCTTCCAGAGGGAGCTCGGAGTAGAGCCGCTGCTCCTTTGCAACGAAAGTGGCCAGCTGAGATGGTTCAGACATCTGATTAGGATGCCTCTTGGATGCCTCTCTTTAGAGGTTTTCCGGGCATGTCCAACTGGTAAGAGGCCCCAGGGTAGACCCAAAACATGCTGGAGAGATGTGCGCCAGTTCAAGACATCACACAATTGTAATAAAAAGATTAGTTCATTGTTATCACTTCCTCGTAAGAATCATTATTTTTGAATGCATGCTGGAGTATGAAAATCACTCCAGGGAACTTTTGTCACAATGTATCAATAAACAGGGACTTCATTCTACACAGTACAAGTGTGCACCTTTTTTTCTGTAATATACCTCAACAAACAGATTGCATTCCTATATCAGTAGATTTAGGACACAAGTACAATGCAACATTGAAAATAATCCTGTGCTTGGTCAGGGGAGTTTAACATTTTTAAAGGACCAGTAAAAGGCTGATGTTGGATGTGTTTTTAGTGATTCATTTAATTGAAAATAAATGATTTCATCTCTGACCGTTTCTTCACATGTGTAGCCTGTTAAATAGCATCCCTATAGTCTGAAAACTTGTGAAAAAATGATGTGTTTGTGAAACGTTACAATCCATGCTCCAGCCTGCGGTCCCTTGTTTGCTAAAATTGAAATACATTTACTAGAGTTTCTTAGACACAATTTCAGCATGATTTAAAGCATGACCAACAGTGGACTTTCAAAATGTTCCCAGTCTGCTCATCGGTCCACTGTTGGTGAACGTGTAATGACTTCAACGTCCACTGCTGGATAGGTATGCAACTGCATGCACACACACACACACACACACACACACACACACACACACCCACACACACACACACACACACACACCTTATCCCCTACTGAGAAGGTTTTTTCCCCTATCTTTGGAGCCTCTTGAAACACTCACTTTGAATATCAAATTGGTCGTGTGTGTGTTTGTGGGCAGCTGCTGACATTTTTGATAAGACAGTTTGTTCATTGCCTTTATGATTGTGTGATTATTTGTGCGTATGTGCATCTATTGTGTTGTTTTTAATTGTATAGTTTGTTTGTATAGCTGACCATTTCAAGTTGTATGTACAGTACACTGTTAGCGTGTGATTATATCTGTATGATGGTGTTAGTATTTTCAAGTGAATGTTATTTTTGTGGCCACCAAGGCTCATGGGAGTTGCAACAATGGCTCTTTTTTCCTGTGGAATGTGTCTGCAAATTTCTGTGCATGTGTTTGTTTGGAGGTGGGTGGATTTGTGGTTTGAGGTGCAAGGATAAAATATCTGTCTTTGTGACTTCCTCATGAACTCTCTGGGCTCCTTATGGGCACTCTGAACACACATACTGTGTTTAAGTGCAGTCATACACAAGGATGTCTCACATAAACGTGTTAAACCTGCACTAAATATGTCCATTTATGCACACACAGGCTTTCGTGTCAACCTTGCCGCGTCAATTGTGCCGCGTCATTCGCGTCAATCATTTACTACAGGTCTTATCAATATTCTGTCTTCATATTGGCTAAGTTTGTGTTCATGCAGAGATGGCACAAGTTATGTAACGTCTGTTGATTTAAGCACACGGATGTCCCTGTAATCCTATGCGCGTGTGTGTTTTTTTTTTGTTCCATTATCAATTATTTGGGACTACGCAACATGGCATAACAGCGCAATGTAGAGAAGAGGCCGGGGCAGGATGAATGTATCATAAGTAGGAAGAAGATTGAATCTGTTGGTGAGGACACGTGTCTGCCTGAGCAGCCGGTTCAGGCAGGAGACTGGGTCAGGTGTTAGGCAGGACCAGGAAACTGCAGTAGCATCTAGAGGACAGGTCATGAATGATAGACATGGAAAAAAAGGAGACATTAGAAAATCATGGCACACACTAAAGAAGAAGAGCAGGATGATGCAGATGAGTGCTCTACAGGGACAAGCAGACAGAAACACAAGTGCAATTACATGCCAAAAGGAGTACAAAAATTGTGCCACCGGATATGTATAAATATAACCTCAGTTTTAACGAACCAAAAAAATTTACAAACAGGTGCAAATGAAAACAAAAACAAAGAATGTCCAATGCCAGTGCTCTGCCAAACCGCTGGCTTTGCAGGCAGTGGTCTTAAACTTACTGCTAGTGTGCGACGCATTTTGGGTTATTTTCAACAATAAACATCCCATTGCCGTAGTCCATTTCAAGTTGTGATAATAATGTTATGTGGGTGTGTGTCTTTGTTTAGTTTGCACAGGGCGAGTACAACAGTGGGTTTGACCTGAATGTGATGCCGGTTTGGATCAACAACATCACCGGTGATGGAGTAGTGGTCAGCATCATTGATGATGGTGAGTCCAACCTTCACTGCAACACATTGCATCTCTTAAATAGGTTCACAGCTACATGATGCTTCGACTGATAATACAGATGTGTATTTGTTGGCCAAAATGAGAACATAATGGCATATTATAAATATTTACAAAACACAAAATATTTAATTATAACAGGACTCATGCGTGGGTTCTTTCTGGTTGTGTACTAGCTGGAAGCATCATTTTAAATGTACACCTATCTGCTTAATACAATAAGGGCAAGAGCAGACATCTAAAATATCTGGAAAATAAACGTATCTTCGGAAATTGTATAGCAGATTTTGCTTTTGCGTTTGCTGTGGTGTGCGCTATTCAAATAGATTTTAGGATTGCGAAGATTCGTCAAGTTTGGTGTGATTAAGCTGAACTCAGACTCTCAGTGGAGAGGGTGATTGATTTATTTTGGTGTCTCCCCCTCCACCACCACCACCACCGTCATCTTCCCCTCAGTCACGCCACAATAAGAATTCATTTCTCTCTGATTGCTGGGATATCTGGCAACAAGGGAAATGAGAGAGCGGCATCTTATGGGCTCATTCATCAAGAACTAATTGAAGCCTCACTAGTCTCAAGTGCTGATAGAGCTGGAGTAGCGTTGGAGTGTGCTGTTTGGGGTGTGTGTGTTAAAAGTGTTCATGTGATACTTTTGTTGCATCCTAGTGGCTCTGACTCTGCAGTGTGTGTGTGTATGTGTGTGTGTGTGTGTGTGTGTGTGTGTGTGTGAAAGTGGAGAGAATGTCCTATAAACGTGCCATTATTCCAAGATATGGCTTATTTGTGTGTGTGTGTGTGTTTCGTTTTTTTGTCCACTTGCGTCCATGCACATCTCTCTGCTCGCATGTGTGTTGATTCTTACTTGGCTGTCTGTTTTTGATGGAAGATGCTGCTATTATGGTGGACCGCTGTGGACAGAAGGTCTTCTCTTCACTGTGCATCCCTCTGCATACAGACAAGCACTCATTGTGTGTGTGTGTGTGGGGGGGGGGGGGGGGGGGGGGGAGGGGGGATACAGAATGAGCAAGCAAGCCAGAGAAAAAGAGAAAGAAATTAAATTGAGGAAGGATATAGAGGGAAATGTCAGGCGAAAGCAAGAGTAAAAAGGATTCAGAGAGGGGGCGAGTGCGTTTGTGTGTGTGTGTAAATGTATATGTATGTGTGCGTGTGTGTGTGTGTAAATGTATATGTATGTGTGCGTGTGTGTGTGTGTGTATGAGACAGAGTATTAGACTTGCACCACTGAATCTCCTTTCCTTCGAGGCTATTGTACTCTGCTCCACCTCTCTGTATTGATTCCACCGGGCAAGAGCTCCCTCACTCTTTCTCCTTTTCTCTCTCCATCTCTTTCTTTCATTTTCTTGGTCTTTCCCTCTTCTATTTTCCTGTTCCCTCTTTGTTACCTACGAGGTGACTCCTTCCTCTGGCCAACCCTTGTTTTCTTTTTCTTCTTTCTCTGTCTCTCCTCCTCTCAGACAGTCTGCCTCTCACAGCTGAAAGATTGTGTACACGCTCACCTTTAGCCACCTTTCAATCGATGCCTATTGATTTTAATATCACAATGAAATAAATTATTTTTCTTTGAGTGAAAGCCCCCTCCTCCTCCATCTCCACCCTTCAATACAATCCCTCTGTTTTTAGAGGTAATGTAATTGGCATCAGAGGTCGACCCTCTACAAGCGTCGAATCATATCATATCACCATGCCACCTTCAATTTGCATGCCCATGTCCGGGTTTGCTTCTGACCCTCCTCTTTCAGACTGTTGTCCCACAGTTGCACCATTAGATATTGTTGCATTACATTTCCTTTTATTACTGGACATGGACTTCAGCATGACCCTTATAAAACACAACTCAAATAAATCGGAGGCCTCATTCACCAATGTGCTTATGGACAATTTTGTGCATTTTTTTTTGTGTATTTTGTAAAATATATTAAGAGCAAATAAAAATGCCATCAACACCTCTATTTCATCTTGTTCCTAAAGTGATGCATCACTGAACACCTGTGGTTTTCGGAGATCCCTAAAACAGTTTTAAAAAGTGAAGGAAAAAGCAAATTCGCAATCTAAGTTGTGGAGGTGGCAAATGAAACAGGATTTCAGATAGTGTTGTGGCGATGGTAGCGTTCTCAGCTATGACACATTAGACACGTTTGATTGATTATGCAGCGTATTTGTAAGGTAGCAACGGCTGTGTGCATAGGTGGGTTACCTGTGCTAACTACGGTAACTATGTAACAAGAAATGAAGCAGAGCTGCAATGGTTAGTGGATTCATCCATTACTCGATCAACAGAAAATTAATCTGCAAGTCTGTGATAATTGGTTGTTTAAGTCATTTTTCAAGGAAAAGTGACGATTCTAAGTTCTCAAATGTGAGAATCTGTTGTTTTTCTTGGTCTTACATTATAGTAAACTAAATATCTTTGGACGGTTGGCTGGACAAAACAAGATGCCGTCACCTCGGGCTCTAAGATATTGATGGGCTTTTAATCACTGTTTTCTTATGTTTTATAGATTAAACGATAAATTGAGAAAATGAAAAGGAAGCTTTCCTTTCTAGATCCTTGAAAAAGGATGTGGTTGACAATATATGGCATTTTGGGAGTGTCTTTTTATGTAACTGAGCCCGTACGTGCACAAGCACATTAATATGGAACAGGTGATATTTATCTTTGTTCATTATGTAAATGTGTGCGTACGCATGTTTGATGAATAGCAACTTTCTTGTCCATATGGGCACATTTTTAGAACTCGTTCTATGCATGCTTTGATTCATGAGGCCTTAGGATACAGCAGGAATAAAAGACAAACTGTCCAGGGGTGTAAATATCGACAGTACCGTTGCACTGAGGCCTGTGGGGGAGGGGGGGGGGGGGACATGCTTCTTTCAAGACATGCTTGTTTTGAAAGAAGGACTTAAATTAGCAAGACATTGGTGTCAAACCTATCTTCTTTTGGAAGTGGTGGTGGTGGTAAAATAGACAATAACAAAGTTAATGCTACGTGTATGTTTATCGTCCAATGTCAAGTCTCTATTTGATCATGTGATAAGATGTGTGTGTGTGTGTGTGTGTGTGTGTGTGTGTGTGTGTGTGTGTGTGTGTGTGTGTGTGTGTGTGTGTGTGTGTGTGTGTGTGTGTGTGTGTGTGTGTGTGTGTGTGTGTGTGTGTGTGCTCCATAACTGGTAACTAGCGATCGTAACCATCGGAACTACCTTACGCCACTGCGACTGTCACATACAGTGCACATCAACATAAACATGAAGTACCCATAAGGTTAAATATATAGATTCATCAGTGAAATGGCATCCAGCCACCTTCCTCCCACCTTTTCCCAAGACAACCCCACAGTGTCCCTGTCACCCTGCTTTCAACGCTGGCCTTCGTCCCTCCTGGCTCGGCCAGCCCGAAAGCACTCCAGTATCGATCGGCGCTCACGCCATTGTCATTACATGTCATTGGTACACAGAGAGGCACAGGACGCAAATTAGACTGGGGAAGGGAGGGAGAAAGAAGAAAGAATAGAGGTGAAATATACACAAAGAAGACTGAGCAGTGTCAAAGATAATTCAGCGAGTACAGATTCCCATAATGCAAGACAGTTTTATGTCACACTGATTTGCAAAGAGCAAGAAAATTATCTTTTTTATATATGCTGTCTTCTTTGCAGAGTGTCGCAATAGCATGTAGGATACAGGTAAACATCTATTTTAGCCAATCCTGTCTTCCCTCTACATCTTTTTACTGCACTCTATAGAAGATGTACACATTGTGCCATTTCTTTTTTTTTATGTCCTAGGAATTACAGTAAGGCGAAGATGGTGGGATTTTATAGTTGTACCTTGAAAAGCACTCCACTGAGGGAATAATGTGCACCCAATATAGATGCAGAGCTGTATTTACTGTATGTTGTCATACTCTGTGTTTGTCTGTTGATGTAGGAGGTGCGATAAAACATTTTATGGCTGATTATGAAGGCTTACGTAGCTGCTGTAAGAGCCAGAGCTGTATTTTGTGAGATGCCACAGTCTCAGCTGATTGACTTAATGAGGTGTGTCTACAGCATGAAAAGCATTTCATCTACTGTCTGCTCATGCGGTGTGTCCTACAGAAACCATGCATTAAAAAAAAAAAATGAAAAGTCAGTACGGATAATGAAATTTGTATTTTTTTAAAACTGTATTGGAATAATCCGTGGTGTCATGATACAGTACATGGTCTAAACCTGGTATGCTGTTGTCTAATTAACATTATTACAGTATTCAAAATATTAGTTATCCAAAATACTCACCTTACTTTACCAACAGCTGGCGTTGTGTGGCTCACCACCAGAATGCCATCTAAAAGAAGCAAGCCAAAGTGTAGGTAAAAAGAACAGCTTTTGCTTTGAATTGATTCACACTGAAACAATTGGCATGCTAGTGATTTGTATGTGCTCCACACGGGTGGTAGTGACTTCTATCATATTAATATTACTAGAATTTGAGCTCAAACTGACTGTATTTTCCCAATGCAGTGTAAACAAAACAGGCCATAATTTCCCCGATCACTGCACATTTGAAAAAGTGTTACACACAGACCACTGAACACACAGCCGGCAGGTGAGGAAACACAAACTAAGAATGATTATCATGATTATCTTTTGCCACCAAGCAACAAAGTCATTGGCAGGTAGCTAAACAAATTGGTCGCCAAGCAACACAGAAGTACCTGTACGTGTGTAATTATTTTGTTATTATAATGAATGTTTATTTTAATTTATTATAAGTTCTCTCTCTTTTTTTAAAATGTGTTGCAGTTTATGTATAGTATCCTCTGGTGTTTTCAGCAGAGAGAGCCAATGTGTCTCTTTATTTGTACATTACGCTCACGGTGTTTATGCATCCATGCATTAAGGCAGGCTCCTGGCTCAAGTCCAAAGAGTGTCAGAAGTCTGCGTGTGCGGCTGTTTGCTGGAAATGACACTGGCCAGCTCTGTAAAAGTGTGTCTGACAGGGGGAGCGACGGAGTCAGCGCTTTTCTTTCCACCCTCCTTGCCCCCCGCTGTTCAATCCATCCAGCTGCTGTCACCACAGGGGAGCAGACAATCTATCAAGGCATCGGGATGCATTCTCCTCACCTGCGCCGCGCCTTTAATGAACAGCCAACATGATCCCGGCTGACAAGCAGGAAATGGATGTAATAAAGATTGTTTCTGCATGCTCTTTGCATCCCTGATAAATCACCTCGCTGTGCAACAGATACGGGAGCCACATGGAAATTTGATTTCACGCAGCAAGGGGGAGGAAGAAGAGAACAGTGGGGGAAAAAAAGGGTCACTCTATTTTATTCCCCTTTTTTCTCCAGCGGAGCAGTGGAGCAAAGTGTGTGGGGGTTGAATGGAGGGAATGTTATTTTTATTTATTTTTTTTTATTCGCCTGGGCTTTTACTTATCCCACCAACGCTCTGTTAAGCCTGGAACATGCCTCTGTGCCTGTAAGTCTATAAACAATAACCGACGATGTGTGCAGGCGTCCACATAGGTGTCTATCATCGTACTATGATGTAACATTACTGTGTGCGCTAGAGGGCAGGGCGCCATTTACCAAAACGAAAAATACACAGGTAATAAAGAAAACTAAGAAAATAAGAGTACTTCATAATAACGCTGTTAAGCGGCTTAGATTAATGTTGGCTGGAGTTGATGGAGTGTATATTTCCCCAATTGTAATAAAGAGGGGGACAGCTAACGTTAGCCTAAACTCTGATAGCATCCACACAGTGGGGAAAAAAACACAAAGAGGATGTTTTAGCCTTTATTTTTCATGCAACCTTTAACCCCAGATACTACTGTATAATGATGAGTTAGGTGGCATCACATGCTAACATATACGTTAGAGCAGTTTTATATTTTCTTTACTCTTGTGTTTTTGGTTTTGGAAAGACTTAAAACTGACTAAAAGGCTAACTGGCTAAATAAGATGGAGGGTTTTCCAGTGTACCACATAGACCTTCATAATACGGGATGACTCTCTAACCTCCAGAGACCTCAAACCTCCACCCCAGATGTTTTTATAGCAAACTGAAAAATCAGGACATCATATGCAATAACATAATAGCATGAAGGCCTAAACCATACTGCAACACTCCAACTCAAAGACACACTGTAAGACCATACAACACATCACACCAGCAGGCATTCACCCGCATGGCCTGCTGTCCAAACTCCCTGTAGTAGTCCTCTGAACAGAAATGCATTCATATTGTAGACTACAGGGAGAGTGAGAGAAATGAGGAGTGAGGGGAGGAGGAGGGGGGAAGAAAAGAGAATAATGATTAGAGCAGGGGAGAAATAATAGTGGGGGAGCAGGAGAAATACATGGGGAATGGAATATAAGCGAATAAAAGGAGAGCGAGATTGAGATAGGGGAGAGGGAAGAGTGAGATAGGGAGGGAGGGAGGGGGGGCGGGGATGTAGATATGGGGGTGGGGGGGGGGGTAATTTATGATTTAATCTAATGCAGTCTGGACCTGCTGTAAGTCACACAGACCTCAGCTGGGAAAGCGAGGGAGGCAGAGATGGAGAAATCGGGAGAGAGACATTAACCTTTCCTTGAAGCGAGTGTGGAGCTGTTTTATCTGACCACCATCCACCCCTGTAAACCTTTCCTCCTCTCCTCCTCCACTCCCCGCTTCCCCCGACTTCACTAAGTGCTCCTCTAGCGCTGCGTTTCCAAAACGTGTTATGTAATCTTAATTAACTTTGGTTCCAAGGAGTTTAAGAAAAATAAATCTCGCGATACATTTATGTTACATTGTGTCACTGATTGATACAAAGTTCTAGTGACTGAAGCCACGCTGCTCTCGACACCTGATGTCTTTTTGCACAGAAAGTGATGCCCACACGGCTGCCTACACTCCTGATGTGTTTGCAACAGCAGAAGACTAGGACAGAAAGAGAAACTCAAACGTCATGAACAGAATAAAGCCCAGGGAAAAAAAAGCTGTCAGAAAAGCGCCCACACTGACAACTTATTGCTCGGAAGTGCAGCGTAAAGGGACCGAAGATGGATACAAGCTCAATAACGATAACAATTTCAAGGATAACCTTTTTTTTCACACAAGCAGATCATGTATGTTTTTCACGCACTCATCCTACACCTCAGTATGAGGTAACAAGACAGTCAACCTGCAACATAAGCTGCCCCAGGAATCAGCTATTGCTACTGGCATTGCTGCTGGCACCTTCGGCTGTTTTAGTACTTTTTTAGTACTTTTTTAGTACTTTTCGAAAAAATCAACCGTGATTTTTGGCTTTGATTTTCCGAGACCACATACAACTTCACATCTTTGGATCCTGAAAATGAGCTTGTGATGCCGTAGAAGGCAGAAAATATGGGAGGGGTGACCGTAACCGGACTGAAACGGGAGCCTCATCATAGGGTGTATTTGATATGATCAATAACAGTCGCTACCACTGGCATTGTAGATGCTTTGATCTCAGTTGTAATATCTTTGAGCATACATTTTGTTAGTGTTTTGTGGTATTGTCTTCCAATAATACTCTGCACTGTAACTCTGTTTACATTATTTCATTTGCTTTGTGTCATGGAGTGCCAGTGGGCTACACAAGTACACAACTTCTGTTACACCGTGTCTCATTACATAATAGGAGATTGCCTCCCAGAAATGGCTGTGTTTACAGTCTCTTATTCACTGTGATAGAGCGAGCTCCTGAGCCCTTCTTCCCCTTCACAATCGTCAATATTCACAGGCATCAGAAACTTGTCTGAGGAAACACAAGCAGCCCATGCTGGCCCATCACAGTTCTTACGGTCCCCACATGGCATCTTCACAACCGCCCTGATGTGTAGTTACATTTCTCAGTCGGGCTAAGTCAACTACAGCATACTGTAGCTACACCATAACCCGTTCATGCAGAAAAGGTGTCATATACATCTATCCATCCATGTGGAAATATGTCATAGGAGTGCAATGCTAAATGTAGGAGGTGGAGTACACTAACTATTCGGATTGTAATGCTACGTTCAGGCTGCAGGTAACTCTGATTTGTTACTCAGGTCAGATCTTTAAGATGGAGTTGTTCGCACTGTTATTTGCAAGCGGTTGGATCGGATTTGTGTGTCCAGACCAGGCGGCAACTCAGCAACGGAGGAGGCTGGTATACATTGCGAGGGAAGGAAGCAGCAGAAAGTGAAAGCAAAGTGAAAGTGCCAGCAGAAAATGTGTTTGGCCTCTGTCCACGAACTGTTGATCTCCCTTGTTGTCTTCCACAGCGCTCTGCTAGTGGCATGGATGGATTCTGCTCAGCACTTTAAAATCAGATTTGAGACTTGAGATGCATCTGCAGAAATTGCCTTTCAAACCACCCCCAAATGTTGTTTGGATCCGATTTGCAGAAATAGTATTTTAATGTGTTTGATTGTTTTCTTGCTGTCCACACGTTCTAAAACTAATCTGGTTACAATCCGGATTTGTCCAAAAACGGATTTGAGCTGTCAATCTGAACAAGGACCAAAGGTGTTTTGGAGTAAAGATGGAAGATCAGAGAAAAGACATCGAGAAATATCCAGGCGCTTCCCATTTCTGGTAGGACCTTGACTACAAAACACCCTCTGTCCCAAGGAAAGAGGACAAACTGCACATACACACAAGAGACAAAACTCAGAGACACTATTCACATAGAGGGAGAAGACACGAGTTGTGAAGGGAGGATGAAGAAGTAAATTGCAGACAACTTATGATGAAGGAGCACTTATGAACAAACGCGGAGCCAACAGTGGCTGACCCTCCTGGAGGTTGGACACTTGGATCCGGGTGCCCGCTTTCACTTGTGACCACTCTCTCATCAGTGATGTCACAGCAGCGTAATTGAAATTGCACTTTTAAGTGATCTGTGTGCAGCCTTGCCTTGTCAATCACATGATCCCCAGTGTGAAACACTATCAATCCCAATGCCTCTCCGTTGGTAAGTAATAGGGGAGCCAATCGCTGCCCTCCAAAAACAAAATGAACCACTGGAATCAGCAAATCAGAGCGATGCCGCGGTAGTGGGCTGCACCAGCGCCTACTATCGGAGTGCTGCCCTCGTGTCTGCATCAGTAATCTCTCTCCAGAGAACCATTTGCCTGGATAAATATTGGTTTTGTGTAGGCCCCTGTAATGGCACCCTGTGCAGGCTGCGGGGCCCGTAAGTGACGTTGTCTGTCACGCCGTTGGCAGGCTGGCGTGGGAGTCGTTGGCACATTGTGGGGTCTCTCCAACGCTCATTTGAATTCACTCGTCCCCAATCATGCCACTACACTCAGCGACTACACACTTCCACTCTCCACTCACACACTACTCCCACTACCTGTTTGGGCGCCGGCGCTCTCATTTGCATGAAATAAGATGGAAATGGAGCCCTTATTTATGCCAACAGAAATGGAGTGTGTTATTAAGGGCACTATTGTGCAAAAGAGACGGTGGCGGTAAGAATACATTACAGAGGCTATTTCTGGAGTGGCTCGAGTCACACAGAGGGTAATGCTTTACAGGTCCCTGATGACTTCTACAGTCTGGATGGGCGGTGTGTATGTTTATGTGCATTTTGTATGTGAATGTGTGTATTTTTTGTTTATGCCCGCGTTTGATTGTGTTTGTGTGTATTTATCTACAGTACCAATATGTCTGTGTGTGTGTGTGTGTGTGTGTGTGTGTGTGTGTGTGTGTAAGTGTATATTTGCTCATGCCCGGTGAATATGATTCTAGGAGATGATCGTTTGTATATTGCCTGTTGATGGATGGGTTTCCTGTGATTGACAGGTCTCCATTCATACAGCCTTCATTGTAAGTCTATTTGTGTTGTGTTGGCTGGGCAGGAGGGAGGTAGAGCTCCATTTCTGTCAGTCAGGCATTGATACAGTGGTTTCGAAGTGTTCAGTGGGTCATTTCTGTTTTTAAAAGAAGCTAAAATGGGAGGAGGAAAAAGGTCTAAAGAGTGCCGTTGCCCATTATTTTTATAATCATTATTTGAACACCAAAATCTAGGCAGTTGTTTGTGAGGCCCAATGAAGGTTTAAGAAAAACTGAAAATGTGCTTGTTTTTAGCCTGCAGTTGCAGCATCGTCACATTATAATTCATGCGTCTTTGGTCATTATTGTATGAGATTTCTCTTTCAAATCTGCTCCACTTTTCAGGGAAAATATTTGCAGGAGCCCAGGATTTCTGGCATCTGTTGGCTTGTCTATCTTAGATATACTCAGAATAAAGACGACTTTTTGAGATCGCAATAACGCAACCAAATGTCTATAGTCCAATCTTTAAATGGCATTTATAACGGTAATACAACTGGATAAACATTTGAATCTGCACCGGTTACTTCCATTTATTTTTCAAGCTAAAATTGTGCCCGTCTGATAAGCTGTGTGACACAATATTTTTAGCCATGTGCAACGGCGTCCGTCTAGGAATGAATCCTTTTTACTTTGGTCATACCCTGACTTTCCCTCCAGTGCCACTGCAGCACGTTGACATTTGTGGTTTTCAGTGAAATGTCTATTGGATGGATTGCCAAAAAATTTGGTACAGATGTCCATGTGTCCCTCAGGATCAGGACGGAACAACGTTGGTGATCCTTTACCTTCACGTCCAGCACTATCGTGTAAACATCTTCATATGTTCAATACTGTTGTTTATGGCTAACCTGCAAAACCAATGACAACACACTAAGATGGTGATGTGTTCATCAGCATGCTAGCATTGTCATTGTTAGCATGTTAGCATGTTAGCATTTAGTTTAACTGGTGCAGCCTCATAGGACCACCAGGCTTGATAGAGTAAGTGGAAATGAAGCAGAGTGCCAAATGAGTAAACAAAGACGATACTCTTCATCAGACATGCAGGATGGAGGCTCCATTCCTTAATCAGAGTGCACGTCTGCGTTCAACAGGTGCAGCGTTGTGTGCGTAGATACACTTAATAATACATCCAAGCATCTAACAGTGCTGCTGTTCCTGAAGCCATCACAAATAATACAATGGATTTTCCATGTCTTCCACTTCACTCGGGCCTTGCAGTAATAACCTCAGGTCAGCACCGTAAAAGTGGTCAAAAATAATCCTAGGAAAGGGTGATATTTTCAGGAAGTATTCATTTTATTTTTTGTCATCTATGGCCATACTGGTTCTTACGTTTTTTTTGGCAAAATAGACCCTGATTTTCTTGTCACCTTTTACTAACCCCAGCGGACAGCTAGCCCTTTCTCTCACGTGACCTGACCCCGCTGACCTTTTACATCCAGCCCAAACCTGAACCTGCTCCACCACTAACCCTTGATTGTCACCCTGGCTGACCCGCGACCTCTAACCTCATCAGGGATCGCGTTCCCAGGGCTGCCTCTGTGGAGCGAGAGAGCGCGCCGGGTAAACATTATGAGCTGCTCTATTGGGGGGAACCCTGCAGCTGCACCATGACATGGAAAAAACGGAGAGGGTCAGGGAAAAGTGAAAGCTGTGACTGTGAAATCTGTAATAATAAAAACAACAAATGATGATTTCCTTCTTCTGCACTGGTTATTTTGTGGTCAGGTCTATTTGCGTGAGGATTTAGTATCTTATTTAGCAGCTTATAGTGTGAGCGTCTGTGATGGAGTATGGTGAATAGAGAGCAGACTTGTTTGTGAAGGCGCTGCCTTGTATTTTGTTTGTTTTTTACATGCCTTGTAATAGAGTTTATTAGCATGAGAGTAGCAGCCTGGGAGCGGGTCTCATCTGTCTCCTTGACGGGTGGCCATTTTGAAGACTGGATGTTAAAACAATAAGAGAAAAAAAAGAAGTTGCCCATTAACTGGAAAGCCCCTTTCCACCCCCCTCCACGGGCTAAATTGGTGTAAATAGTATTGTTCCCCTCTCTGTCAAAGATATATGGAATGTCGTTTCGCTGATGGCTTCAGTAAATGCTCCAGCCAGGCAGGCGTACAGATATAACAGATCTGCTCCAACACTGCGTCTAACCACTGGGCTGTGTAACTGGTCCTATACTGCATTTGTCATGTGATGTGTGTGCATGTAGGTGTGTGTGTGTGTGTGTGTGTGTGTGTGTGTGTATTCACAAGCATTTAGGGGATGGAAACAAAGCATTTGAAGGAAGTAGGGAGAGACAAGAGAACAAGGGGGAAGAAAGGAAGGCGAGATGGAGAGCAGAGGGAGCCGTTGTTGGGAAAATACACATCAAATAGGCTTATGTCGAGGCCAGCGTGGTACCATAACTTCTCCATTCAACGAGAGGTCAAACTGGGGTCAAGCTCTATTGATTTCTTTCCAGGCTTTGTGGCAGTATTTCTTTCCACTAATAGCGTGCAGGCCTTCGCCAGCCCCTGGATGTGATTTCTCTGTAACGTACAGAGGAGAGCCGTTTCTCTCCCTTCCATCTCAACGCAAAGCAAACACTCTGACGGGGAGAAGCAGTGATATGTGTGTGTGCTTACTGTAAGATGACAGATTTGAATTTGAATCATGATTCAGTTTGCATCCCTTCATCTCTGCGTATTTGTCAGGCTCATGCAGAGCTGTGTGTGTTTTGACTGTAGGTTTGCATCGGGTGTGAGCTTATCATTTTGCATGTACCCTGCATCCGTATGTGTGTGTGTGTTCACACACATATCAGTGTGTGCTCCTGTGTTGGCTGGCGTGCAGTGATGGATCGCAGCAGTTCCCTGTTTACCTAGCCTCATGATTTCCTGTGCGTGCATGTAACAAGTGGAGTTTGGCAGGATTAATGAGCACACAGCTCGCTGAATGGGTGTTTGGCTCCACAAAGCACTCCATCAAGGCCTGATGCTGCTACCATATCCTGCACGCATGCACGCACGCACACATACACGCGTACACACACACACACACACAAACACACCGTGCACTCTGCAACTCGCCACTTACCCCTGCTCTTAATTACACATGCTTAGCCAAGTCCCATTAAGCAAGCCCCCCCCCCATCCCCCCTCCCATGCTAAACAATGTTAAAGCATCCGCATTTCTCATAGTGCAGTGTTTAAATATAGTCTCCACGCTGCAGCGTGTAGGAGGTAAATTGTTCTAATATGTTTGCTCCAGAGAGGCACAAAGGAAGAGATGGCGATGCTCAATAGAATGTTTTAATGCAGTGCCAATTAATAATTGCCATGCAGGATTGCATGTAAGGATTTCAGTTCAAGTAACTGCAGTGTATAGTTTGAGGGGGGTATGAACCTTTTTTTTTACAACAGAAAGCACTTGAAGAGCTTTCAGGTGACCTACTGTACCAAACCCTGTGCAGTCTATGTCTCAGGGCAAGCTTTGTGTTTTTATGTACATAAAAGGCGTGTCTCAATGGAGTTTAATAGACATGCTCGACCAAACATGTCATGATTTTGTCCGGATAATGTCAGATGAGTGAAGGAGGTCATAACTCATTATTCTCTGACTTGATAGACACATTTAGCAAATGCATCTAATTGAAGTTAGTAGTAGTAGCAGCTAATAGGCAGTTTTTAAACGGGCAATCCAAGGTTTTTACATGTCCAACAACTCAATTTAGTCGTTTAGGGAGTACTCCTGGTTCAACAGTTGTGAAATGTGTTCTATCAACTTAACCCATACTAGAGACTTTGAAAACACACTGGTGGCACTGCGACACATTGTTTGACCCCTTTAACCCACACAGGGCACTTCATACTGACATGTAGCAGGATGTGCTAATGCGAAGAGCAAATGTGATCAAATGGCATATCCTGGCACCTTGTCAAGAAGCTACAGGTGTGTGCCTCTCAAGTCTAACAACTTTATAAAGGAGCAATACTGCAGTAGTTTTGTAACATCCCAAAATGGCTTTATGAATTACTTTCTGGCTCGAAGCTCATTCTGAAGTCGTTTTGTTAACTAGCCTGTTTGCTAATTAGCAAGCTAAAATGCCAAAGCTGTTTGTTTTGGTTAAATTAGCCTTTTTTTCTCAGCCAAAAGCGGTAGCTCACAGTGCTTTGCGGTGTATTTGTAGTCGAGACTCTTCTTCGGACTAATGAGAAGACAATTTACTGTATCACCATCAGTTGCATTCAGCCATTGTTATGCGTAATCACTACAAATGCAGGCCTTTTGTAATCTGCACGGCTATGGCAGTTTATTGGTCAGAGATGATCTCCGATTATCTGTGTTGCGCCGTTAAACATCCCTCGTACCAACCCATTTGTCACATCAATCTTCTCAAGGTGATTCACTTCATTATTGAAATCCTGCAGGCGTCTCAGCATCCTAAAGCCTGGAGCTGGATACATAATAAACCAAATGTATAAGAAGTAAATCCCCATTCCCTCGTGTGCATGTGTGACAGGAACTAACTGAAATCAAGTACGTGTGCGTCTACGTTTTGTTTGGCGTACGAATGCATTTTGTGTGGTTTCTTTAATGTGTTTTCGTCCAGATCGGTGTCTGTATGCCAGTGGATGTTGGTTTGCATGTACATCCCAGAGTTTGCAAAGGAGCACTCACTGTTTTTTAAAATTCTGTTTGTATATGTTTTCTTGTGTGTGCGTGTGTGGCAAAAAGGGGGGCTGGTAGAAAGGAGGACAGGAGGGTAGAGAAGAAATCAAATCACTTAATTGCTGCATTTTTCATCTCCATCTTTTGTTTTATGGCGGCTGAGGGCCGGCGAGCGACTCTGGCGGTGATTCATGGACGTTCGGGAGGCCCGTGAGCAGCGCCATCCCTCATCGGCACCCGGCCGCCCGCATGCCCACAGCGCCCACACAATTACCGTGATGAATATGACTTCTTTTTGTTTTTTTGTTGTTGTTCTTTTATTTTTTTATCTCCATTCTTTGACTTTCCTAACTTCATCTGGTTTTAGCGGGAACGGGCGGTGCTTAATGCAGCCACCGCGCTGTCGGAAATAAACAATTTACCATTTCAGGTTCGTTCCCTCCCTCTGCACCCTCCCTTATGAGAGCAGAACCCACTGAGACCGGGAGAGAGAGAGCAGATGCAGACAGATAGGCATGCATGGAGAGAAGGAGAGGGAGATCCAGATAAGGAAGAGATAAATATAGGGAGTGGAGAGACGAGGGATGTGTTCATAGATGCTGTGGGGAGATGCAGGGAGCGGAGGATATCAAAATGGAAAGAGGGAGTGGAGATGTTGTGAGAGCGAAAGGAACAGAAAGGTACAGGAAGTAAGTAGGGAGATACTAAGAGATATTACATGTCAGAGAGAGAGAGAGAGAGAGAGAGAGAGAGAGTGTATGAGAGAATGAGAGCAGCACCGGAAGGAAAGATAAAGCAAAAAGAGAGTAAGGAGATAGAGGGAGGGATGAAATCATAGAGAGAAGCTTTGTAGTATCATGTTGGATGTGTGACATGTCAATACCGTACCTCCTGCCTGCTTCTCCTTTGTAGCTTTGAAACACAAGATCGCTTTAATACATGGTACAACACCAGTGTATATCGTCAGACTACAGCGTTCAATGTGGCATATGGATTCAAATAATAACCCAGTTCTTTAGTTGAGCTGATATTTCTTCTACAGTCTGAACAATACTGGACTTTGAAGTTGCAACATTTGAGTGTTTAGAAGATCTGATAATATATTGTCCGATAATTGTTTTGATTTTTTTTACATATACACACAGCATTAACATTTCTACAAGGACCCATCAATGTGGTTATTAAAGAGCTGGGATGAAGACCATTTCATAGCTGAAAAATAATCTTTTTTTAAAAACGCATCGCTAACAGCAAGTAAAAGAGTAAATACCAAACTATGACAACTATGTAGAGCAACAGAAATATATTGTAAATTAAGATTTGACTCAAAATTAAAATGCCGGTTATTGAAACTATTTCTTTAAAAGTCTGAACTATGATACAGTTTTACCCGATGTGCACATTAACTGAAGATTTCTTTTTTGAACATCTGACGATGTTTAAGTTGCTACTGATAGGAAATTTGAAGAACTGTCCGATTACATCCACTCGGCCATTATCGAGCTCTAATTTCTCGTGTCTCTCCATATAAAGTGCAAATCACTTAGAAACCT